>NC_071576.1:14904727-15217063 GCF_024509145.1 Vidua macroura | reverse complement strand
AATAACAGACAGCTTCCAATTATATACAACAGCTAAACCTTTCCCAGTCTAGGGTTTTGGTTTGTTATTTGGTTTTGTTTTGTTTTTAAATAACAAGGCATTGCAGTAAAATGTGAATGTCATATAATGGAAACTGCAAATATTTTCTTTATTTGAAGGAGGAAGTTGTCCCTGGTTATGGGCAACACCAAGACTTTTGGGTGCAGAAAAGTGCTTTTGTGTACAGAAAGGGTGGTACCTTTTTCTAATTAAACTGATAAATTTACTCATTGTTTGTTTTTTGTGCTCACAGTGATCATATTTCAAAAAGAAGAAAACAACATTAACTTTCAACTTGATAAACCTGTCCTAGGGTTTTTATACCCCAAATATCAGGTCTTCATTCCTGGTTTTTTTTGTTTGGTGTTTTTTTTTTTTTTTTTTTTTTTTTTTTTTTTTTTTTTTTTTTTTTTTGCCAATAAATCAACATAATTTTTGTCGTTCTTGTATGGAAAACAGGAAGAGAAAAGGTAAGACAATAATAGGAATCCTGTTTCACGGCTTAAAGGAAGCTGCAATTTTTGGCTTGGATTTAGCTGAGATAGAACAGTGCAAGGGACATTATTTCCAATCATGTTTACACAGGCATATATGTGCAAGAATAAACTTTTTTCCCAGCTAGAACTTAGGAGATTTTGAGACCTAGGAAAAGAAAGAAAATTTGTAAGAAATATTTCAGCAGATTAATTCTCATAATTTTTTTAAACTTGCCAAGAAAACCACACTGTCTCAGAACTGCAATGATGGAAATGGCCTCACTTGGGCCAGCTTAGAAGCAACTTGATAAGAAAGAGCAGTGACTCCACCTTGTACCTTATTCATGAAGACATTTAACTGTTCTTTCTGAATAGACTCATTTAGCTTTAATTGCTTAGCACTAGTAACTCAAGCACTTGAAGCTCTAGGCTGCAAGGGGTGACAGAGAGCAACTTTTTGAGAAAACAAGTGCTGCTAACACAGAACTAGCAGAATCCAGAAGATGTGAGTGAAATGAAGAAGTTAAGGACAAGAAGGAAGAAGACAATTCCAAGAGAATGAATTAACTTCAGAAGAAGGCCAGCCCAGCAAGAGTGAAAACTAATAAGAAATCAAGAGACCACTGACCAGAATTAAGTGACTGCATTTATGGATTGAGTAGTGGATGGTACAGGTATAACTGAGGGGCCTGTTCTGGGGTAGGGGTTCCTCCAGGGTCTATTAGGTTTTACCATTCCTGCAACAGAAGGCAGCCAGCTTCTGTTTGCATTTATGTAGAAAAATCAACAACTAACATGGACCCTCCTGCCCCAAGAGCTCACTAGCTCTCTAATTATATTCTTCAGTTTGTTTAAAGATGAATTGAAAGATACTGTGTGGATTTTTAGGCACAGTATCATACCGCAGATCCTCGATATTGACTGGGGGAGAAGCTACAAAGGCAGAGGCACTGGTGTCAATACAGTGGGATGCAGAAAGAGGAAAGGATTTCCTAAGTATAAAAGGAGCTTCTGCTCCTGCACTGGGATTGCTGAATTATTCCAGATCCTTAATTCTAAGTGTGAGAGCAAGGCAGCATTGGGCGCAGCCGCTCCTCCAGAGCGTGGCCACACCGCCGCCCCGTGGCTCAGCGCCGGGCGGAGCTGGGTCCTGCGCGGGATAAACTCCGCGGTCACGCAGCCTCGGGAGCGGCGACGGTCACGGAGAGCAGCAGAGCACCACCCCCAGCTCGCCTCTCAACCATGAATGCCCCCATGAAGTAAAACTGATTTTGAAGCAACATGCTACGCAAGCAATGTCCCCACAAACGGCACAGCGCTATGATTTAAAATAATTTAATTATCGTAAATGAGAATAATGTTATTTTAAAGAGATGTAGTGTTTTGAATCCAGCAACTTTACTGTCTGCTCCTTATGATGATGGCCCCTGTCATGATCGTGCTAAGGCTGTGTTTCACTCCAACTGCACACAGGAAGATCTGCTGGATCAGTTTAAAGAGAAAAATCTAACCCTTATCACTGACAGATCTTTATACTACATGAATGGAAAATGATATGTAGGCTATGCAGTGGTGAAAAAGCCAGAGGTACTTGAAGCAGAACCTCTACGAGCCTTGAAGAATTAACTGTGTTTTAGCACAAGCAGCCTGGTGGGGACATCAGCAGTGTCTATTCTTATTCTAAGTAAGTTTTTGGAGAGTATCATGTAATGGGTATACTATGGAAAGAATGAAGGTTCCTTACCTCAGCAAGAGTATATTTGTAAAATGTATATTTCTAAAGAGTATATTTCTAGTGGAACTGAAATCTAAATGCTCTTGGAAGCTATTCTATTTCCAAGGGAAATTGCTGTAGTGCGCTGTCCAGCCCAAATCAAAGGGTCCAGCAAAAGCAGAACAAATAATGGACTGGCAAATAAAGCAAGTAAAACTGCTGTCCAACGACCTATAACGAGTGTGCCAGCATAATAACTCCCTCTGCTGATGGTTGACTAGAGATCAGTAATCCAGCCCAAATATATGCAGAGGTTACTCAGGAAGAATGGGCTTGATGGGAAAGTTGGGAGGCTGTGAGAGATGAAACTGGAATTTGGACTGTTGGGAGATAACCTATTCCACCAAGAAAGTTGTTTCATGATAAAATACATGGAGAGATGATAGCAATTGTCAACCAATTGTCAACCAGATGGAAAAAATGTGGACAATTCCCAGAATATATATGGCAATGAAAAGCATTGTGATTTCTTGTCCCACATGTTGAAAGTTTTCTAACACAAAACACAATCAAGAGGTTAAAGTATGATCATATTAGTTTCTCCATTTTCAAAGTGGTTATGCTGACATGCCTCTTATGAGCCCTGGCAGTCATGGATCAGCTCTCAGAATGGATAGAAGCTTTTTCCACCAGGAAAACTGTTACTGTGGGAGTGATTAAGACATCCTTACCAGATATGGAATACCTGAAAACATGGAACCTACTACAGGTTCTCACTTTCCAGCAGGAATACTAAATAATATCTATAAAAATTTAGGAACACAGTGACAACTACACATTCAGTATCATTCACAGTCCTCAGGAGAAGAGAAAATAATGAATCAGACTCTCTAAGATAAAATTACTTGAATTTGTAGTCATGTAGATTTGAAACTGCCTTTAGGCTATCAGAAATACCTGCCACCAGCAGATAGAGTGTTTGGCAGGCACTTAGCTGTATTTGCCACCCCTGTCCCTGCTAAGACCAGCCTCTTAGACGGAGAGGAATGAATTACCAAATTTATACCAGGGACACAAAAACATCTGTAAGACAAAAAGGCACAAGACAGATGGTTTCAACCAGTCTTATTATTGAGCTGTTTTCTATACCTTAAGATACTAGAATTAAACTCTTCATCGTACAGATGTTTTGGTTCCTTTTGTTTTCTAGAATGCAAGGACAAAGGAGACAATTCCAAGAGAATGAGGTGACTTCAGAAGGGCCAGCCCAGCAATAGTGAAAACCAGTATGAAACTGAGAAACCACTGAGCAGAATTAAGTGAAGAGATGTGTGGATTGGGGGATGGGTGGTATGGGTATAACTGAGGGGCATGGTCTGGGGAAGGGGTCCCTCTCCAGAGGCACACAGCTCTAACCTGAGAACTAACAAAAGAGGAACTGGAAACCTTCAGTTGGACTTGACATTAATCAGTGAGATCCTAGGGTTGGACCCTGTTAAGATGCCCAGTGTGTGTAAATCCATAACACCTGTCACTTATACTGCTATAGATATTGCCACGAGTAAAGAAAAAGACTTTACTTCTAAAAAACCATCCACACTAGTGATTAGACTGATATAATCACATCAATAATAAAAAATAATGAGACTTTTAATTAGCCCAGTGATACTAAAGCCCATATGCACTTTGTAGCGCCTGTTCTGCTTTTCCAAGTCAGGTTTTGTATTATGTTGTGTATGTGCACCTCTCACCTACAGAAATTTGGCAATTTGTACCATCTCAAGTTGGTTGCTCTGGAAACTGGCTTCAATTTCTTCCAGTTTCACAGCAAGAGCTGCTGAACTCCAAGGCAAAGAAGCACAGCAGCTCTTATTCACTTGCTTCCCCAGGCCAATAAACTTGCCACAGGAGTGACAGATTATTTTCGTCTTTCTTACTCGCTCTGGGAGGCTAACCCCAGGAGGAGTTTATGACTGACTTGAGAAAACACTGAAGTCTTTCAATACCTTTCACAAAAAGAAGCTGAAATAGAAAATCTATCACAGGGCAGAACAGTATCAGACATCTTCCTGAGAGTCAGAAGGGGGCTATATAGAGGGGATCTATAGAGGGTTACAGAACCAGGATAATTTTCCTAAAGAGAGCCCTTCTATCTTGTGCCTCTCTTCTAGTTCCCAAACCTGTGACCACTGACATCATACTTTTCTGCAATGACTGTCTGATATTTTTTACAGATTGTTGATTGCTATATTATCAGTCATTCATTTCATGTCTTCTGAGCTCCTTCTTTCACCAAGCCATTCATCAAAAAGTCTGGAATAGCTCAGGCACCCAAAAAACCACATCCTGCTAGCACAGGACATAGCAGGGAGCATTTCAACACGCAGGAAAGCACAGCTTTTCTTACCACATTTTCCTGCTTGTGTCAGGCTGTGTGAGGTGAGGCTGTCAAAAAGTGTCCCTTTCCTATCTCCTCTCCCCTCAGGGAGCTGACACAGACTAATTGCAAGAAGTGTGGGGTACCCAGCCCTCTCTCAGGAAGGTGTGAATTACCTCCCCTGTGCCACATGGCCAGCCCTGTGCCTGGGCTGCTGGCATAGACAAGGCACCACTCCAGCTTCAGCTCTGCTAATTTGCTGTTTTATTAACATACAGGGGAGGAGAGAAAAGGCATGGGGGATGTCAGGAAACTCTCTGGTCTAATATGTGAGATCGTGTCCAAACTATCTCCTCAGCAGATGCCTTAAACTGCAGGGACTCTTCCTTTATAGAATATGACAGAGCAGGAACTCTGCAGCAGGGATGAGATCAACTGCCTCCATGCATTCAGAAAATAAAAAAGGTTCAGAAACTATTGTTTCACGTTTCTGTTAGGTAGTTGTTCTGTATCAGCTTGAAGCCTACCACCACTCTGCTGAAGTCACACTTTTATTAAACTACTTGGAAGTTGCTTCGACAGCTTAAATAGACTTAATAAATCCTTTAATTATGGGTATTTCAGCAGACAGAAGCTGCCACAAAATACGAGATTACTGGTTAGAGGCCTCAATATAACTGCTGTGCCAGCACAGCACTAGAGAAAACATCTGATACTAAGTATTTGATAAACACTAAGATTACACTGCCCATATGGGCTTGATGTAAAATTCTTCATGTCTAATTTGCACCAGTAGTATACACACAAATAGAGACCGAGAAAACATTCAGCTTTACTGTCCTCTTTCTGCAGCAACTTCATTCACATAGGAGTGGGGCAGCAAAATGCTAATATCTTTCTGTTATTGGTTTAACAATTTTTTTTAAATTATCTAAAGCAAATATAAGGTTTTTCCTCTAGCCAGAAGACTCAGGTAAGATAATGACAAGGCAAAACAGGCAGCCACAAGAGAGCTTTCAGAGCTCCAGACAAGTGCTCTTTTTAAGACACAGATATTTTTAGGGTCCAAGCTCTGCTTTAGTTCCTGTGGGGGAGCAGCATCAGTAGATTTAAGCACTGAGAGTTCATGCAGAGCACGTAAGAGGGTGCTGAAGAAAACCAGCCTCAGAGCATGTCCCACAAGCAAACATGAAGCACTGAACATCAGAACAGGCTCTCCGGGAAATGGTGGAGTCAGCATCCCTGGAATGTTCAAAAAACAAGTGGCTGTGGGATGTGGCATTTGCTATATGGGCACGGTGGCATTAGGTTTTATGATTCTATGAAGGAGGGCACAAGTGTCATGCTCCTGGGGAGACTTGGCAGGACAGTGGGCTGGCAGTGTGAGAGCTGGGTTGTTAAACACAGGGAAACAGAAGCAGTGATCTCATGGAATTAGAAACTGCTGAAACTCATGCAGATTCAGACAGGGAGATGCTGAGCTCTGTTGTCAGGATCCAGCCTTGATTTTGTTAATGAAATGGAAACAGAAATGCATCATAAGATGCAGAAAAGGCCTATCTGGTGTTCAAACCCTTCAGGATGCAAAAGCAATACAAGTTTCCTTTCCATAATGTAAGAGTCGGATTAAAATGGCACAGGAAAGAAATGAGGGCATGCTTACCTTTGTTCAGTTCCTTTTTCAGCCTTCCTTACAAGGAATTGTCATAAAATTGTTTTTATTTTTCAGATGTCACATTAACTCCAAAGATGCATCTCTTCACATGAGAGAGGAAACAGAACCTTCCCATCTCTTTTCCTCAAAACTTTCCCCTCTCTCCCAAGGGCATGAGACAAACAGTGCATTGCAAGGAAAGTCTCATACATCATTGACAAGCTCTGTATGCTTATGACTACATTGTCAGAGCTCTTCTTCAGTAATGCATGAAAACAAGAGAAAAGCCCTCCAGAGACAGGGGGCTTCAACTATTTACAGAGATGAAAGAATAAAGAGTTTGCTATTCTCACGTAACTAGCAAGTGGTTAGAGGGGGCACTCAACCCCACAGACAGATTTCCCTGAGTAAACTGGTGCTTCTTGTCATGGCAGTGACACTGGTTCAATCCACACTGTTTGAGACACAGAAACTAAGCCTCATCCAGAGCCAGCAGGTGAAGGTTACCTGTCCTCCCACCAATACAGATTCCACTGTCTTATGTTTTGGATGCTTTTCTCATTTTCTTGCCTGCTAAGTGTAAACAGCATCAGCTATGAGGGATTTAGAAATTTCAAGTAACTGAAAACAGACACAGGCTTTGAAGTTTATGTCAGATATAATTTAACAAAAATTCAAAATATATTTTTCTGACATATTTTTAAAAATTAAAAAAAATATTTGCCCATATCAGGTTAGAATTATTAAAAGCACAATTATAATGGAGCAATCTTCAAAAGTGACATTTCAAAACATCACCTCTTCTATTACAGTGAAGATCATGGTTCTAACATGTTTTCAAATACAGGCTTAACTTCAAATATTAATCAAGAAAACACTGAGTAGCAACACTTACTCCTCAGAAATCTACACATCTCCCAAGGTCAGTCCTGGCCCATTGCTACCCTACCTTTTTTCTTGCACATTCATGTATTAACACAGGACTAAGAGAATTAAACCTGGTGGAGAATAGAACTGAGAAATATTATCAGAGGAGAAAGACAACTGGGACATTTCCAAAACCAGAACTGTAGACTTACTGGCAACATTATCTGTATTTTCTGCCTTTCACACTCAGCTAGAGGCAGTAAAAGCCAAACCTCCCACTTCCACCAGCTCATACTGTACTTACACTGTATATAGCTGACCTTCCCCTGTCCTTCGAAGACATCAAAATTCAAATCAAGTTTTATCATTAGAGTATGCCCACAGTGGATTCCACCAGTAACTCTTACCCATCTCACAAAGTGGAGTAATTATCAGAACTATGTGAAAACTAATTAACGTCTATTAATATAGAGATTTATGAAAAAAATAACATAAAAAAACATGATCCAAGACAAGATTCAACAGTAACTAATCAGATGTTAATTGAGCCCTTTAAATCAGCATTTTCTTTTGTGCCTACACAACTAATACACAGGCAACATCCTTACACAATCTTTTAGCTGGGTTCCTCCAGAAGCACTGACAGCCTTGATGAGGATAGTCCTTGCTTCTGTCACACTGAATGATCCTGCTGTTATCTAGTTTTATTTTATTGATTTCTTCTTCTTGGCTTGCTTTTTGGACATGGCACCTAAAGCTGAAATGCCTTCTGATGTCTGAGGCAAGAGTAGTTTTCCAGACTGTGTTGGGTACTTGGTTTTCATAAGGACTTTAAACAGTGGCTGGGACAACATATGTTTCAGTTGTTTCTTCATCCCCTTCAGCATCTTTTGCTTCTGGCTTTCTTCTTGCTCGCTAGCTTTTCTTCCTGGGGGCAGAAATCAAAGATACAGAATGTTACAACAAGAAATAAACTTGTATTGCAGGTGTTTGTAAGACCTGATAAGGGCAGATGCTGACCCCAGCTTTCTCTAAGAAGGTCACTCAACTCCCAGTCATCTGCGACATTTTCAGATCACCCAGGCTGTTCACAAGGTAATGAGATCAAGAAGAATCCCGACTACTGAGTAACCATAGTTAAGGCCTGAACTGAGGAGAAAAATTAAATCAAAGTTGCTGTAAGGTAAAATTGAAAGCACATGACTGAATCTTTTGTAACTGTGTAAGAGGCACTTCACTCACGGCAGGAATGACTGGGAGTTTAATTGGTCTCCAACAAGCCACACAAGAATTAAGAGACTGAGTACCCTTTCAAGCATAAACCTGGCAAGTTTCTCGGTGGCAATTAGAAAGTGTTTCACTTGAGAGTCACAACTTACTTGGACTGGATGTGGTATTTGGAAATTCATTCCAAAGCACAGCATTCTCAGATTATGTCAAAACAAGACAGCAGAGTGCTAATTATCAGTGCTATTATTCAGACAGAGATGGTTAGTGTTTGCTTGCAAAGTGGTTGAGAAGCAGCTAGCCTACGCATGAATAAAGAAAGGCATTAATCTAAATATGTTTCAAAATTAAGGCATTGGCATATTTAGCAGCTAACAGGTTAGAGCCAGACTAATCTGAAGTGACCTCTGCAGCAACTCTATTCAGCCTGCCTTCAAAAAACTGATAGGAAATCATACCTTCAGCTCCCAAAATATGAACACACAATGGGGCATTTTAGAGTGCATCTAAGCTTTGCAAAACTTCATGGCATTGAACTAATAGCCACTTGCAGTTGTACAGCCCTACACATTCTCTCAGCTACAGCCTACAAAACATTTAATTTTAAAAATGTAAGAACTTATTTACTTGTAACAAACCACCAAAAACCTCATCAACTTCAATATATGTATCGGCCATTTAGCCCACACAGCTCAACCTACTTAAGGCTCACATAATATTTGGTGTTCCCTAGCACTTCCTGGTTGTTCCCACACAGAGCTGTCAGGCTCCTGTCCTCATGCCTGACTACAAGAGAGTGGGAGAGAGAAGCAGAAGTGTGGAAACAGCCTTCTCTATGACAAGAGGGGACAAGACTCAAATCAGGACATACTGGGCTGCTTAGATTACTCTGGAATGCTTGCCAGAAACTCAACAGTTCCGGTCCTACAACATGTAGACTTGTCTGCAACTTGCCAGAACTGTCACACCTCACTTCTCAGCTCCAGCTGCATGATCATCCTGAAAACACCACTAACAACCATGCCTCAACAACACTCCTTTCCTTCCTCTCCACCCCTGCTCTGCAGCTTTTGAAGCTTCTCTGCCTTGGTGGGTCTTCTTCTGGACACCTGGGCTATGGGCCCTACTGAGCATACCCATGAAAAAAACATTTTCTACTTGCCCATCAACATGTCATCATCAAGATCCATCTCAAGAGCCTCTGCAGCTTGATGGAGCCAGGAGTTGTGTTGCTTTGCCCGACTGTTGAAAAATTCTGCCTTCTCAATCTGCCTTGCCAAATTCATCCGTTCCTGCAATGAAAAGTACATTTACACATTATGATCTGCTTTAAATGTGGGGTACTTTAGCAGAGTAAGTGTTTGAGAGCATGCACTACAATGCAACTGGTACAGAGACACTTTTGTTCCCTATTCACATCCCAGCTAATAAACACATCATCATTCACGAGCATTTTCCTTCCTTAGATCCATGACAGAATCTGACTTCTAAAACATCTCACTACTAAACATACCTGAATGTTAACTCAACATTTTATGAATGAATCATTATAACACTTGAGAGACATCAAGAACAAACCATGATTCAGATACCAATCATTTCCAAGTTACATACTTATATAGTTCAGATTGATCTCAAGAGTTATTAATCGCAGCAGTAAGGAGCAGCCACTACTTTCATTCCACTCTGAAGAAAGTAAACTCCTGCAGGCCATATGGAAGGAACAGATCATATTTTCAGGAATGGATCTTGTTTAGGCACAGGACAGAATGTCCTGTCCTTCTTCCCAGCTACACACAGGTGGAACAAAGATGTCCAGCAAACTTGACCTGACCTGCAGGATTCCAGCTGGCCCAAACAAATAACTAATTCACTGTGGAAAGAAAATCTGCACTTACAGTAATTATGAACCAACCAGAAACAAGTTCTGCTCTTTGGAATGTGCCTGAAGTTGCATAAAACAAAACCATGCATGAATTGGAATAGTCAGGTGCTGCACAGTAACAACAGCAGCCAGGACTGCCAGTGTAATTACTACAGAGAGAGAGAGAGAAGAAGTAACACTTGCAGTGGACTACTAAGTCAGTCATTTGTTAGATCATTACAAGAAATTTAAAGTAAGTTTTTCCACCTCTGTAAAATTTAAGTCCTCTTTAAATCTGTCCTGGTTCAACAATTCTATTCCTCTCAAGTGAAACCCCTTCAGACTTTTCTGAACTTGAATGAAGGCATGCAAAAAGGAGGGAAGGAGTGTGCCAACGGGACAGACATAAAGAACCAGCAGCACTATTAGTTCCAACTACAATGACTTTGTGATTAAACCCAGGAAAAAGTGTAAATAAGATAGCACTGTTGCAAGGGTTTATGAGGCTGGAGTCCTGCAACTACAATTACAAAGATCTCTTCTGGGGAGAGGAGCACTATTACAGATAGGAGAGATCATTGTGAGATGGTGACAGGAAAAGGAAAGTGTAGAAATAATATTTATTTGCCCATTAATTGATAGAGCATGAAAAGAGCCAACAACTTCTCATCAAGAAACACAGAATGAACCTCTGAAGCAGCAGTCTTCAAAATAACAGATTTCTCTCAGTAACTAGAAACATTTAGTGGGTGGAAGGGGGCAATGGGGGAGATAGGGGTGGAAATCAGATTCTCTTCATTACTACCAAGAGAAGAAGAAAATCAATCCATCAAAGCATTTATTTGATTTTCTCTCCTCTTTCAGAAAGCTGCATTTCCTGAAAGAAATACCCTATTTGCAGCAATATTTGCTGGGTTTTTAAACTTCCTGTCATTATTCCCAAGGTGAAGATACTGCTGTTGCCACTGGGGTAGACCCTGGGCTCAGTCCAATCCAAATAGGTAAGCCTGAATCAAAATACCATGAGGAAGACACCTGCTGCATTATCTGACTGCCTGCACTCTTCCCTGTTCTCAAATGGCTGTGTAATATTCAGAAATTTCTACCCCAGCTGGATTTCTTTAAAATCTAGTATTTAAATATGTCCCATTTGTGTATTACTGACCATCCAAACTGCTAAGAGAATGCTGACATGAAATAGTCTCCTATTAAAGAAGCAGAAAATCTGCAGTGACTAACTAGATGCTTTCTAAAACACACTGTTTTGTAAATTCTAACCATTGTCTGTCTTGTGAGTTAGTGAATGACTGAATCCTCTTTAAAATGGGCAATAACCTAGGAAAGAGAAACACACTCAGTTTGACAGGGTTCAGTGGCAGCTGTGGCCTCACAGTACAAGAACTTTTAGAAAAGCAGACAACTCACAACTTCAGATGGGAAGAGGCAGGTGAAGACCACTGAATATCCCTGAACCTGCTACTGTTCTCTAGTCTGTTCCTAACATAAGAGGCTTTAAACAATGTACTTAGCAGAGCCATCCCAGCTCCACACCTCCAAAATATATCCACTTCCCTATACTGTTTCTGGAAAAACATAAGTCATGTTTATATTTGAACAACTTTCTTGGGCCAGTTATTGATGAGAAATCATAGATATTGATTAAAAAAATATGAAGTGCAATTAACTTAATTTTCTAATCCAGATCCTTAAGAGTAAATTTCATCTGAAACCTAGAAAGAACACAACAGGCAATATCATATCAGTAATATAAATAAACAAGCAACTACTCAGGCTGCAAAAAGACTGTTATTTCTTTACCTTAATAGAAGTCATGCACTTGGCATCAACTGGGAAAAATGGCAGCTCTTCACTCTTCTCCAATGTTTTATAGATTTTCCGAAAATTGATCAAGTCCTCGGGGCCAATCAGCAGCAGGCTGAGGCCTTCACTGGCAGCTCGGGCCGTTCGGCCGCTTCTGTGCACGTACAGCTCCGAGGTGCGAGGGACCTGCAAGAACCCAGAGAGCCATGCAGCTGGCCAGCACAGCTGCCAGCAGCCTGGCATGCCTTGGACAAGAGGCTGCCAAAGAATTTTGGGTTTTACACACGCAGTACATTGCACGTAACAAAGATGAAAATAATGTAAAAGACGACGTCAGGACACACTTTGTGTTCTCCGATCCAGAATTTTTCCTTGCATAATCTTTTGTGATCTCTCCTAACTTCTGACCTTCTACCATTTCACTTGCAAAGCAGGAAAATATTTTATGTGTCCTCAGAGAAGAGTTATAAGGCTGAGTAATTTGACACCTTTGGATATAAAAGGTAAGCAAAAAGCAAGGAGGATCCTATCTATTATGTAATTTCTGACACGTAATCACACATTCATAAAGTGTTACCTATTGCAGTCAGTTACTGCAGAAAGGAGATCTTTACAAAGCACTAAGGACAGTTCAATGATTTAATCTCTATACTTGGGACTATACTATATATGGGACCAAGAATTACAGCTTTACAATGCTCGGGATTTGGGTCAGCAAGAACTCATCAAACCAAAACAGTAAAAGGAAAAACATTAAAAACGCTTAACCTGGTAGTGGATGACATGCTGGACATTAGGAATATCAAGACCACGAGCTGCAACATCTGTTGTCAAGAGGACACAGCTGAGAAAAGAGACAAAATTTAATGAACATAAAATTGAAGAGCAAATAATTTGCCAAGGAACATAAAATACAGCAGCCTAGAATTCCACCACAGCAGGTTAAGAAACACGTTTATACTGTATTATCTGTAGGACATATGCATTCTGTTTGCCCTTACAGAAACAATACCTAATGCACCTCAAGGGCGGTCTTGAAACAATAATTCTTAGAATAAAATTTAAAATGCAAGTGTTGCCTTCAGCAAGTCTATTCTCCTTTCAATATATAAATGCACTACCTCACTGGATCCTGTTTTCCTATATTTTTCTCCTCTCTCAGTTCACAAAAATGCTAGAAAAAATTGCTATTCAATCAGGAAGGGGGAGCACATGCCCCTGCATTACACTTTTCAGTGCACTGTCCAGGTTTTAAAGAATTTCTTTAGCTTGCTTTGACGCCACCATTAACAACACAGTTGATCCTCTGGCAGTACAGACATGTTATTAAAAGTTTCACCAGTTGAGAAAAATCACATTACTAACATTATCTATTTAAGTAACAGTTTTTGGGGGTGAGGTATCTTCTACCAGCTTGCACTCAAATACACTCTCAGTATATTAAAACCTAGAAATAAAGAGGGGAGTTCTCTTCTAACAATTACTATTTCTCCTTATCCCTAGACAAGATGAACAAAAATGTTGTTCTTTTATACAAGCAGTCTCTACAGAGACAAAAATCTCCACAGGATATGGAACAGTTTGTTTTAAAAAAGTCTCCCAGCAACTGAAATAAGTAAATTTTATTTAATGGAAATTCGTTAAGATTTTATGGCATCTGACTGCATTTTCTATTGCTAAAAGGTTCAAAGCAGAAATAACAACAGAAAATTCTACAGCTTGCAATCTGTAGAAGGCAATGAGAGATGGTCTCATAGATTTCTTTCCTGCCTTGAAAATCTGCAGTCTCTGAAAACACTTCACCTGACCTATGCAAATGCTATCAACACATTTGCCAAGGGATGCTGCAGCTCCATCACAGCAATTCAACCTCTGCTCTCCATGCCTGGATCTATTAACAAGGTACAAACTCCCAGACAGCACGCAGCAGTTCACAGCAGGACTAAACTGTGAGGCTTCTGGACTATGTAAGTAATGACACTAAAAATCTCCTCCCAAAGGCCATGCCAAAGACAACCCAAAACAATGTTTCCTACAATGGCAGGACAGGTCTGTTTGGGTAAGCCCTGGCTGCCCACTACTGCTGCTGAAATGCACAACTGTGCTTTCTTCTGCACTGCTCAAAGATACTTTGACTCTCAGGATACTTATTTATATAATTAAACCTGCAAATGAGTAGTAAGTGGTTAGTTTTCTGATGGTTTAGGGAGATTCAATACCTTACAGAGGATCAAATGAGCTGCAGAGCAAAGACTTGGGCAGAGCTGTGCAGGACAGATCTAAAAAAATGTCTGAAAACAAGGCGAGTGACAGCTCCTTCAGCAGCAACAAGCTCCTGGACCACAGGGTATTTCAGGCTTTCAGGACCTCAGGAGGTCTCTAGTAACATCTTCTCTTCAAAGCAGGATGAGCTGCAAGACTGGACCAGGTTGCTCAAGGCTTCTATCCAACTGAGCCTCAAAAAACTCCAAGACAAGCAGCCTGTTCCTATGCTCAACTGTCCTCACCGAGAAAAAACTCTTTCTCATATCCAGCCTGAATCTCTTATTTCAACTTGCATCCATTACCCCTCATCCTCCCATCAAGCACCACTCTGAAAAGCCTGGCTCCTTGTTTTGGATAACCTTCTTTTATGGTGTCAGAGGGCTGCCATTAGCTCTCTACAAAATACGTTTCCCAGGTAATACAAACACCCAGTCCCTTCAGCCTCCTCTCTTGCAAAGCCAGTGCTTCTTGAGTATCTTGGTGGTCTTCCACTGAATTTGTTCCAGTTCATCACCTTAACTGTGAAATCTCATCCTTAATCATTAATATCTTTGGCTCATGAACAGGGGACTCACATCCTCAGTGAACTTCCCCAGCCTGCTCCTACTCTAACAGAGTTGTTTCCCCTCACCACCACCCTGTATGCAATTTCCTCTTTTCTCTACTAGGAAGTTAAAAATCAACTCACCTCTCTCGATCAGCAAACCTTTCCAGGTTTTTCAGCCTTTGCTTTTGGTGCATGTTGGCATGCAAAGGAAGGGGATCACAATTTAAGATTGTGAGGAGAGAACTGAGGCGTTTTACACAGTCTATGCTGTTTGCAAAGACCATGGTTCTTCCTGGATACTGGAGAAGAAAGTAATAGAGATAATAGTCCTTCTCATTTGTGTTACAGTGGATTCTGGTTTCTGTCAGTGTCTCAACAGTGGCCTCTTTCCTTGTTAAGTCTATTACTTTGGCTTTGCCCTTTATTCCTACTTTTTCCATTAACAATTCTAGTTTGGTCTTCTTGTCCATCTTTTTAGCATTCTTTTTTTGTAAAACTCTTGCGGGAGTCTGATGGACTAAAGTCAAAGTGGCAGAAAAAACAAAAGTCTGTCGTCGAGGGTTATACTGTGAATCATTTAAGACTTCCAGCAACTGAGACAGCTCTAAGAAGTGACCTTTCTCAACCATTCGGTCTGCTTCATCAATCACAAGGCACCTGTCAAGTAGAAAACACACAGTAAAAATACACTTGTGCAGCTAAATACAAACCTGATACATTTAAGAACAACTTTTCCTGCTAAACACATAAAGGATGTTATGCATATAAAACCAAAAGTAACACCAGGCATGCTGGGGCAGCTACAGTAGCCTTTCCTTTTGAAAAATCAGGTTTTTACTACTGTTTTTAACTGACATTTCCCTCCATCAAAATAACCAATGTGCATTTCAATAAAATACTGACACAAAAATAGGTCTTGTGCAGTCTAAATTATTTAATCTGTTTGTAAACCTAATCAGTATGCAGGGCTGCCCAGTTCAGTATCCAGCAGTTATCTGAAGAGGCACCTTTACCTGAGCTCACGAAGATTTGAAAGATGTGGGTGTCTGTCTTTAACTAACTCCCACAGACGGCCTGGGGTTGCAATTACAATTTCTGGCTTTCGATTCAGTACACGTTCTTGCTTCTGTGCAGCCATGCCTCCTACTAGGATTGCAGTCTTAATACCTAGAACATATAAATAACAGATTTTATTTCACTAATTTACCAGTGCATGTTTTTATATATATATATATCTACTTCATGTGCTTTAAACAGTCTACATTGCAACTTTCAACAAGCATTTTGGCCAGGAAACTTCAGGAGTTTTAGGCAACATTGAGCATACAGAAATGCATTCAATTTCACAGAAAATTCCTTATTATAGTTAGATGCCAAGAATTAGTGCACAGGTCTTTCAACAGCATGAAGAATCACATCCATAGATGTTAGTTTTGTTTACAAATATTTCAGAGTCTTGTGCTTTGTCAATTATATTTGCATGAACAAACATATTCCTGTTAAGAATAACCAGAATATCCTTTCAAGAATAAGACTGAGAAATGCTTGTCTTGCCAAGCAGCTGCTTATTTGCTATGGAATAATCGTTCCATGTATGCTCCCACCTGATTACTTGCACAGTAGCACAGACCTCATTAGCTCTAAGTAGTTTGCAGAGGTACTAAAAGGAATTTATCTTTGGAAGCAGACTCCACACATGGCTTATTTCACCCTATTTCTTCAAAGGATACACTGGCCCATGATGAACTCAATACTACTGTGCAAGACCCTTCCAATATCCAAGCTTCCACTGATCTCTCTTCTGGACTACTTCTGAAACACTACAGCAGTTTTTTTTTCCCAAAGTGAGTTTGAGGCAATAAAAAATCCACATCAAAATATTGTCTCTCCTGCTGCAGCAACTAAATTATCACTTGGGCAGCAGATTTTTATACATAAATAGCACTGCTCCTATCAGAACTATATGACATAAATTGATTATTTCAGCCTAGCAGTTAAAATAAGCCCTGTAATCAGATGCAGCACGGCAGGACGGCAGGACATACAGACACCAAAGGAAGATGGGTGTCTGTTGCACTACATATGTAGTGTGTTGCACTACATATCCTCTTTAATATATAAACAATTACTGGTACGGGAAAAGTGGAGAGAATTGGGAAAAACTCTCAGTCTTCAACAGTTTCATGTCCTCACTCATTCACTTAATGTACTGACTTCTGGTTTAGAAAGGAAAGGAAGAGGAGGGAATTGCTTTTGTCAGGCATGTTACTCAGTAACACTTCTGTGGCTTGACTCCTGCTGGAGGTAAGTCAGATCTCTACCCTAAATATTTATGGCCATAACTTTCTTTTTTATTAGAAAGAAAAAAGTTATACATATACAATATATAGAAAGATTGATATACTTGTTAAAAATGAAATTATTATATATATAATCAAAATATTATATATCATGAAATTATTAATTATTTATAGCCTACATTATCCAGAACTAGAACAAGGTTAGCTGTTGCCAGGTATCTAGTACTGATTCTGTGGTGTGAGAGCAGGAATCAATACCTATTTGAAGGAAGACTAATTTAAAACAAAACAGCTCACATTAACTGCTTATTTCCATGTGCATCTCACTAAAGAATCGCCATGCATTTCTCACACATCAGTGGCTAAAAACTCTAACCCCTCAAAAGCTATACTAATTTTATGATTTTATGGAAGTGTGGCACACATTCTGGCTCAATACCAACGCCAAGATCCAAAACCAGTCTAATCTGGCTATGGAACATGGCCTGTGGGATTTACATACCTGTAAACTTTGCAACTGCATCAATGTGGTGCTTTACTTGTACAGCTAATTCTCTTGTAGGAGTAAGGACTAGTCCTAAAAGAGGTCTCTTTTTATCGGAGTTAACAGTATGTGTCTGGTCATCGGAATCAAATTTAACATTTTCCAGCACCTTCACACAGCCTGTTGTGAAAGATGCATCATCTTCATCTCCACTATCTTCAGCCTGCTGATGGGTTAGTTTTTCTGCTTCATCCTCATTTTCCCATCTTGGTTCATCATGATGCTGATGGGACTCTTTAGAAACACTGCCATTTCTGATTGTTGAATTATTTGATTTTTGCCACTGCAGCACAGAGTGAATCATCGGAATTGCAAATGCAAGCGTTTTGCCACTTCCTAAAGAAAAAAAAACAAACAAGAATAATAACACAGACTGACAAGTCATTTATTTGAAAATATGAGAGTGAGCAGTGTGTGAGCCAATCACACACTGTTCTTAAAACACACCATTGTAACAGTTGCAAACTCATGATCTTTTTAAGACCAGAAACTTGCAGCAGTAGCATCTTTTCTCCTGTTCCCTTTATACATCTCCATTCCCCTGTTTCTGGGGAACAGGTAATTTTCCAATCTCTAGCAGGTCAGGCATATTTATTTGTTCTAAAAGTGTTTTTAAAAAGCTGCAGTTGCAGTCAAGATATTTTTAAAGACTTGTATGCCCATAAGGAGAATACCATGCCCTAATTGAAAGTTCTAATCAACATTCTCCAAATAAGGGAATAGCAAATGAGGCCAAGGACAAACTGGAATGCACTTGAAGGATTAGCTTCCATCTTCAATTTATAGTCTGTGTTTACAACTTTCCAAGATACTGTATTTTGAAATACTCTGCTGTCTAATTTCCTGATCTAGCACTGGGTCATATTTTTATAATCAGAACACATACATCTAATTTAAAAGAGAGAATCCACTTTGGAGAGACAAGGCTTTTCAAAAGCAAGTTTAATTGCAAGGGTTCACTGTACTAACTGCAAGTTGCATCCCTGCCACATATTCCCTTCTGAGCTGTCAGTAATAAAGACATTAGGACAAGCATGGCAGCACATCCACCCCAGCTAAGCTTTTCAGATGTAGCAGTTCACTAATCATAAAAGCAGCATCCAGAGTACAAGACACTATTACACCATGCCTGTAATAGGCCACTGCTGGAAAGCAGTCCTGTGCAAATCTCATCTCAGTTCCTTCCGTATCAAAAAGCTGTGAAGGTTTGCCTAGCAACACAGAATTTTGCCTGTTTAAGGGAAGAACCTTAATGTGAGTTAATACAGATAAGCCTAGTGTCAACATCCTGGCCAGTGTTGCTGCAAAGTCTTGTATCCACTAATCCACCTTTCTGCATGGCTGGGAGGTATTTAATGACTTCTGCCTGCACTTGAAGTGGAAAATATTTATAACCTGCATTTAGAATACATACAATAAAGTTCTGGTAATACAGAATATCTGTTTTTAGAGGTGAAGACCACCGCTGATTTTGAATTAAACATAATGCAGTTTGCTGGTGCAAATGTCAGTACTGCACCCAGACAGATTATGGCTGTGATAATCAGGACTATTCTACAGGCACTAGATTCACTCACAAATTAAACAAATTATCACCTCACAGGACATGTTATCTTTATAAAACACAAACTACATAGCACAGACAGGCATGCAAAACCAGGAAGAAGGAATGTCTTGGTACTACAGTTCAAGCCAATTTGTGCTCTTTTAAACAGTTTCATATTGTATAATTTCACATAGATTTGGCTCCTTAACCAGAAACGTCACTAGTTCTACACAGTAATGAATAGCAAGGGTTAGACCCACTGCAAAAACAAGCCTTGACATTCCCTTTGTCTGATCTGCACATGGATCTACTGCCATGTCAAAATCTTCCCAGACTTCCCAATCTTGCTACCAAAAAAGATTAATAGTTCTTTAACTTCACATATTCCTCCCTCAGGCCCAATGCTAAGAGGTGCTGCAGGATGCACAAATAAGAACTATAAAGTTTCAATCTCTCCCAGCTGCAGCACCTCTTAACAGGCAATTGTCCACATCTCCCAAGTTTGAAGTTTTCTCCCAAGGAACATGATGATCCAATGGAGAGAATCTGGATTTCACTAATGAAAGAATAAATGACCAAAACACATTCCTACTACCTCAGGGTTATATAAAATTATAAAGCAACAACACAGCCTGCCAACAACCATGCTTTCCGTTCTGCAGCTAGAGAGGAATCTGCTTACCAGCACTGCCAAAATGGCACTTTCTTGCAGTACAAAAACACCATTTAAATTTTCAGTTCCATTTTTAAAAACACTCCCTGTGGGGGCTTTCTAATCTTACTAAAGCTAATAGCATCAACACAGCTTCTAATTAAAATAAAAATGCAAATGACTGCATATCTTATTAGTTACTATACCTTCTTGCTGGAGAGAAGTAAATGACTTTACAGAGAAGCACTGAGATAAAGCAACTGGAACAGATGAAAACAATGTAAAGGAAGCTTTTAAACTAAGGCAGCTTCCAATTGTGCTTCCTATCTCTAGATGTTTTAAGGAAAAAAATGTTGCTAAAGGCAAAACTTCAAAGCTATGAATCACAAACAAAGTTTGAGGGAACATAATGTTCAGAAACTTCATAGCATTAAGTAAACAAGTAGCTATAACACATTTCATGAAGGCTAGCAAAGCTCAAAGCATGAGCTGAGCACAAGATGGATGTGACTCTACCTCTCAAATCATTAATGAAATAACTCACTTTAAACACAAGCAGGGAGAAGGGCTGGTGACAACATACAGGCAAAGCCTGGGGACAGAGCACAGGGTGGGCCCGTTTTGCTCTGAGGAGGACCTGGGTCATATTCACATTTAACACTGTGCCCAGTGTTTATTACTGCTCCACACCAGCACGAATTATCTCCACAGGAACCTGGGAGCACGAGTTTGGCTGCTGCAGAAATGACCCTGTTTGCTTCAATAATTCTGCCTTTTGCAGAGTATCACCTTACCATTCCCAAAACAGGAAACAGTCTGAGAAAGAGGAAAAGAGACTTCTGCCAAAAGCATAGAAACTCATTGAGACTTCAGAGCTTTGCACGCTTTGTAAAGATGGGAGTTCCCATGTTTATAAACATGTAAGTTTCAAAATTTTAAAACTCTACTAATACACTGGATATGCAAAAGACAAAAGCTCTTTTCTTGTAATACAGAAAAATTGCTTCTTCTGCATATAAAAACTTGCAACCCTAGGCTATATTTTAAGGAGAGAAACCGGATGCTCCCAGCATACACCGTCAGTTGAACAGACTTGTACCTGTTTCTGCAGCACCAAGAACGTCCATATTATCCCGAATGGCAGAAGGTAAGGCTAAGGCTTGAATGGGAGTTGGAGCACTAAACCCCAGGTAGCTCAAAGCCTGCAACACTGGCTCAGGTACAAACAGGTCTTTCCATGCAGACACATCAGCTTTTTGGTCAGTTGAGGCAGATAAAACTTCTGTTGTCCAGTTTTTGACTTTTTTAGAAGTAGCTACTGATGGAAGGGCTTCCTGTGCTTGAAAAGCCTTGTTTTTAGGTACCTTCTTTTTCTTCTTCTTTGGAGTGTCTCTTCTGCTTGACATGCTCTCAGTCACAGGTCCATGGTCTTCACAATTAGCTTCTTCAATTATTTCATTACACTTTGCCTCTTTATCAACCAGCACATCCATTTCTGCTGCATTAGGAGTATTGCCTTTATCTGTTTGGCTTCTCAGATCTTTGTTTTTCTTTTTCTTTTTTGGAGGCACGACAGGTTCTTCCACCTCCTCATTGCCTTCTTCAGAAGCACTCTCAGCCTCTCTCTTCTTCTCTTTTACTTTCCCCACTTTGGAAGAACTTACAAGCTTGTACTCTGTGAGTTCCTCCAAGCACACTATATCTTGAAACTCCTCCTCAGCAAATAGATTGGGGTCGATCGGCACGGTTTTCCATTCTCCTACTACTTCAATGCCTTTTCGCTTCGATTTAAAGGAAGATCTAAATCTTCCTCCTTTTCTGGCCTTCATTTTTTACCTAAAAAAGAAACCGAGGGAGAAAAAAAAAAAGGCCTTCAAATACAAGGAATGGAGACCACCTTGATATTCAAGCAAACGGGAACCCATGGAATAATTATTTTACTTCTTCTTAAAATATATCAATAGCATAACTTAAATATAACTTCAAACTAATATATATATATATATATAGCTAAAATATAACTTGAATATAGCTAAATACAACAGGCAGGCCAGGCCTGCTGCATCCCTCCTGGAACACCTCCGGAGATAAAAGCAGACCGGCTGGATAAATCCCCGCAGCAGGCCGCCCACCCCGGGAACCACCGCAGCCGCGGCGGGCCCAGCACGGCCTCCGCCGCCACACGCGGGAGCTTCGGGCACTTGCTCCCCCCCCGCCCCTCGCTTACCGCACTCAGGAGCCGAGCCCCGGGACGGAGGAGGACGGAGGGGAACAGAGCGGGACCGAGCGGGACCGCGGGCCCTGCCCAGGCCCGGCTGCCGCTACCGTCGCCACCCCCCGCGTGCGCGCCTGGGCGCCGCCATTGCCGCGTGACGTCACTGCGCGGCGCCGGCCGGGAGCGATCCCGGGGGAAAGCGGCGGAGGCCGCGGGAATGGCGGCCCGAGTCGGCGCCTACGGCCGCGTGTCACCGGCACTGCTCGTGCAGAAACAAAGATTTGTTATTCGCCCTTGCTTGGGTGTTCGTGTGCTCCTGTTTTTAATGCCTTTTGCGGGTAGAGTTACGTGTTGCAAATCGCTGCAGGAAAGGAGCGAACACCACCGAGGTCACAGCAAGGTTCTTTACACCTCTTGTGTGATCCACGCTCTTCGCAGCCATATCGTACCGTAGAAAGATGACGAAATAAATTATAATGGAAGGTTTTTGTTTCTTCTAAAAGGCTGGCTGATGTTCAGAATAGCGTCTTGCTATGAGACGGGGAGAGTGAGTTAAAAACCAGGAACTTTGTAGGTGATAGAGACTGCGACAATAGGTTCAAATACAATTACAGCAACACTTACAATTATTTCTTCTGCTTGGTATTTGCTGGTCTTTCCTGGTTCTGTGAGAAGATGGGAAAACAGACGGTTGTTTTGTCTACCTTTTTTTTTTTTCTTTGAATGTTTTAAGGCCAGTCAGGAGGGAGCAGAGTCACTTCTGCCACCACAGCAAGCATTGCTGCCCTGTGAGCTGAGGCAGTGACTTTGGCACGTGGCAAAAACCCCCACCTCAGCTTTGGGGCACTTACAGAATTCAGTTTTCAGACTCCCCCTTCTTGTTGTGCATGGTTTACATGTTTTACGTGGGACCTTTTACAGTACGGCCATCAAACCTAATTTATGTAGTACTGAGCTGGGGGCAGTGATGGCCAAGGGGATTGTCTCACCCACAGGAACTGGGACTGCATCCTAATGCCAGCCTTAAGAAAGGGTCTCAGCACTCTTCATGCATTCCTTCATTAAAAGTACCTTTCCCCACAGGTTGTTTAGATTCAAAACAAGTGACAAAAAAGCTTGTTTACAATATTTTTCTTTTTCTCTCTTCTTCTTTACTGCATATAAGCAAAAGTAAATTTGGAGAAGCAAAAGAAATACATTACTCTGAAATTCTGGTGTGGTTGACTTAACACTGACGCTGAATAAAAATAATGAAAAAAACTTGGACTGAAAAGTTCTTAGCTCTTACTCCTAGGTATAATTATATGTCCTTTTGTAGTTGTAGAATTTCCAGCTTTGTCCTGAAAGAAGGATTTAATGTGGAATTGATTTGCCAAATTATGTTGAATTATGCTTTCTAATGTAATTGTGGACATGTTTTTACAGGAGATAGGAGTATTCTGATTTTTTCTGTAAGAATTCATGTGAGGGGTGCAGCTGATTTTCTTCTTGATCAGTACTGAGCTCTATATTCTAGACTGAGGGACTGAATTACAGGCCCTAAATCTCAATTTGAAATTTGTTTGTAATAAGCAATGAGCTTCAGAACAGCCTACACAGACCTTGTGACTTTCTCACTGCCAGGGTGTGAACTGGTTGTGCAAGAGCCATTTGGTTGAGTTGCCTTGAAATGGGATAACCAAGGGAACTAAACATTTGCTCAGTATTACAATAACAGTAATCTTTCTAAGCCTTTGTAACATTAATCTTTCTGAGCTTTTGTGACCTGAAAGAGGCCCAGCTTTGGTATGTTGTGACAAGGCTTTGTCAATGAGAAGTTCACCTTCGTGTCCTAACAGAGAGTCAGCTGTTAAACTCCTGGTAAATACAATTCCATTATCGACAGTACAGAGTGAACTCTTAGTAAAACTATAAATTAGACAAATGAAACAGGTCTGCTTTAACCCCCTAGGGCTTCTTTAGATCAACAGTTATTTAAATACCAGGAAATTGTAAATTGAAGATAATGACCTGTAGTAATAAGTTAAGGAATTATGTCATTTGCTTGCATAACTCATGTCAGTACATGCATATTTTGTTACTTTACCAATAGTTTCCAAGGTATTTAAGCCAGTATATCTGAGAGCCCAAGAGAACTTGAAGGGTTTGATGTCCTCATTACAGAATTTTACCTGGTAACAGATCCTGTTCTTCCCAGCTGTAAATTTACATTCCTGCAGATCAGTAGCCCAGGGATTGTGGTTTGGTTTCTACTGTGCAGTATTACATAATAGATATTATATGTTTTTTTCAATTAATATTTTGATTTTTTATAAAATAATGAAGACTTTTCCGAGGAAAGCTTAAGCCAGAGAATGTTTTGACCAGTACCTTCAAT
Source organism: Vidua macroura (assembly GCF_024509145.1). Lineage (NCBI taxonomy): Eukaryota > Metazoa > Chordata > Aves > Passeriformes > Viduidae > Vidua > Vidua macroura. The sequence goes on along the minus strand of NC_071576.1, from coordinate 15,192,578 downwards.
TTTGGGATTCATGTAGCTGAATTCAGCATCAGGAACAGTTAAATGTGCATGTCAGCAACTGATGTAGGCTTTCACTTAGTAATCAAATTCTTTGGTTTCTCTTTTTTTTTTTTTTTTTTCCCCTCTTGCAGGAATGTCAGTATGTGCTTAATTGCTGATTTGGATAGCTATTTCTGCTAACAAAAGAATGTCACCGTACTGTGATTTATATTAATACTCACAGTGCACTGTGCACCTGAAGAACATGCAGCTGCTGGCCAGTGGGGGACCTGATGCCTCCTGTGCTTTGCAGACTGTAAAATTTGCTCTTTTTTCTTTTCTGTTATGCAGCCAGGTGAGGCTTCTTGTCCTGGTCCTGAAGTGGCAAGGTAAAGCCTTGGTTCTTGGGCTTAAGGCCTTTGCTGTCATTTTCAGAAGTTCTGGAATACTATGCTAGGACTGACAAGATCTTACGGCATAGCACCATTTGTTAAACCTCATTTGAAAATATATGCCCCTTTGCCTATGCTGCCTTTTTTAACTTTCTCTCTGTTTGTTCTTCCAGCTTCACAAATACATTTCTTACTCACCTGTGTGAAGCCTTTTGTCAGACAGCATTCCCTCCTCCTTCAGGGAATGTGTTCATAAAGCCAGGAGAACAAGATAATCTGTAAGCATGAGATTTAAGAGTACTGCCATGTTTAGTTCTAGTAGCAAAGACTTTTTCAAGTACAGATTTATCAAGGTGAAGATTTTTCTGTGTGATTGAAGAATAGCAAAGACAACTCCATTTAATATGAGAGAAACATTTGGAATGGTTGCAATGCTGTCAGATGCACTAGATACTTCAGAATGTATCTTCAAGGGAATAATGCTAAAGGAAGTTATGAAGATAACAGGAAATTAAATAAAAGTCAATACTGGTTAACTGTTGCCCTGTTCTTTTAAAAGTTTTCTATGCCTTCTGATGTTTACATATTTCTACTAGAGTTCTCACACACTGTTCATGTAAATAATAATTGTTTTACATTCTTCTTTGTGAGAAGAGAGAATTAATAGACTTAGTTTGACCAGTGTGGTTAGAGAAGTAAAAATTTCTTCCTCCAATCCACTATCACTTTTTAAATCCTGTATATTACAAAGTCAAAAATAAAACTTCTTCTTTTCCTTCTTTTACATCTTAAGTGAGTGTGTGAGTTATTTCATCTTGTAGTATGACAGTTAACCAAGGGGAAATGGGAAATCAAGCTATGTAACTGGTTTTCTGGGCAGAAAAAATAAAGTGCATGTAATCTGTCTGGACAACCTCAAAATATTTTTCATAGGGGAAAAAGGAATAGGACAGAACTTCAAGGGGAAAGAAGCTGGCTAAAGAGGAAGGGAAATGCATGTTTCTTTTGGAGGAGCACATTGGTGTGTATATTGATAGATTAACCTATCAGCTATATGGAGTTTGCTTGAGTTTCTTAAAGTCTTGTGGACTAATCTTATCTAATGAATAACTGTGATACAATATTAAATTTGCTGATGACACAGTCATTAATACAAAGGAGGATTATGATATCAAGGCTGATTGAAAGGACTTTGAGAACCAGTATAACTGGATGAATTGTATTACCCAAAGTACAGCACTATTCAGCTAAAGCTAGTACTGAGAATGTATACCATTAAGATGGGACTTAATTAATTTTAGGTCACTGTGGATGACAGTAGTAATTGACCATAAGATTAACTGTGAGCTGCCAATGTAGTATATTTGGTAAACTAACTCCTGTGCAGATATTCATTCTTTGCAAGAGGCATTATTTCCTAGATAAAATTTTATTTTCAATATTATATTCTGATCACCTTAATTCAAGAGAGGTGAAGTCAAAGTGCAGCAGATGCCAAGGGAACTGCTAGGGTGGTCAGGAGAATGAAGAACCTGTTTTAGGAGTGAAAACTAAATTCTGAGCTTAGCTTGTTTAATCCAGGATTAGAGCAGATATGACTGCAGTCTTTAAATACCAGGAAAGGAAGGATAAAGTAAAGGACACTAGCACAAGAAGAAACTTGGTAAACTCACCAACAGTAATTTTATTTAGGAAATCTTAAGTTTCTATGGCAACTAATGAGTAAAGAATACTTGAAGGCAAAAAGTTGTTAGTTTTAATATAATATTTGACATGAGTATGACAGTGTTCATGGTTGTCATAGCAAGGAACTGGACTCATCAGCTTCCTCTTATGGAGGAAGAGCCAGTTTTTACAATAGAAAATAATTCATTTAAACTTTGTAAAGTAGTTGGGTATTAGGTCCTACTGCCAGGTAAAAAAATCATACAAATAGCTGGAAGATTTGAAGAAAAACAACACTTTCTGTTTTCTCTGTTGTTATTCTATGTTTTTGCATGTGCTTTTAAATACTTTTGGACAGAGGGCAGCAGATTAGACGCTGCAGGAGCACATTACTAGTTCTCAGAGAAAGGGTGAGCACGATGACTGTGATCTTACAGATTTTATACGTTATATAAAAATAAATTTAAGGATATTTTCCGTGTTCTCATAAAATAATCTATTTGATTTTTTAGATCTTATTGGAGGGAACCAAGTTACAGGAAAGAATATGAGAGACTAGGCTACAGATGAAAGTACATGGAACACAATCCAGTGCTTTTCCCTTTATAAACCATTTGTTTATATAGCTGTTACAATGAGATGACTGAAATGGCAAAAGAACAATCAAATTTTTTCTGCAAATGACAATAGTGAAATGAAGCAACAGTTTCTTAGCAACAAACTGGAAAATATGCTAAGTAATATCTTTTTCCTACTGAGGTTTGTGTGTGCTACATTCCAAACATTGTTCTGAAGTAGATTAATATTTTTGAGCATGTTTCTTTTATATTATTCTTGTTACAGGTTTGCCTTGACACGGGGATTTCCTGAAGAACCACTGTTCATGGCTACATTTTTACTTGGAGAACAAATGGAATGAAAACAACCTTGTTTTGTGAGGCTAAGGGATTAGATTGAACAACAAAATTGCATTTTTTAAGAGTCTGGTGGACTATAAAAACCAATTCCAGTCAGAGGTCACTCATTTGGAAATGGTGAGTGACAGCTGCTGCAGCTTTGGCTGTCTCTCAGTGGTGGTAAACAGACAAAATTGTAAATTGAACTTCTGCACAGTTCAGGTGCCGAGTCCTGAGCAGAACCGTAATTACACAGTGCAAAACCTACATCATGTACATTATGAAATGGTATTTATTTTTCTTTGGACTATTAAATGAGAGAAAATGGGAAATAAAGAATGATTTTTTTCCCCCAATGTAATTAAAACATACTTTGCTGAATTTTTCCTTCTTTTTTTTTGGTTTGGCTATTGCGTGAGAAATTCTGGCTCTTAATCACGAGCATGCACATTTTGCCTGAAAGCATTTATTGGCATGTCTTTCTGTGTCCCCCAAACCAGTTCCCTCATATTTCAGCTGATTCAGGCATTGTGATACATTCTGAGACCTCACAAGTTTTCACGTGAATAGTTTAATTTGCAAGTAGATTATTTTGGTAAACAGGTACGGTAAGAAACACAACTTTTTCAGAGCAGTTTCCAGAAGGCAGACACCTCACTGCTGGGTAGCAAAGGAAAACTGTGCATCTGTCCAACCTGACAAATCACTTCACCCCAGAATCCTTAGGTAGAGTCAGAGTACCTGAAGGATCCTTCAGGTACAAATTCCTTCCATCTGTGTTGTCTTTTTTTTTTTTTTTTTTTTTTTTTTTTTAAATCTTCCCCTGGATTGAATTTAGCGTTCATTGCTTTAGAAGGCATGAATAATACTCTCTCTCTTCTTCTGCTAGGTATGGGTGCCACTTTCCCAGTGCTCTGCAGTTGTCTTCCTCAAGGAAGGATTATTTGAAATCAGCCTGGTACTGTCTTTCCAAGGTTACACAGCTCCTGTGTTAAAATGAAGGTTCTGGTTCACCCTGGATTTCACTAAAGCAGCATGAAATAGCTCTTGATTCTAATACAATAGCTATGACAAGGTTGGAATGAAGCTGAGAGTAGAGTTTTATTTGAGAGAAGAGAGGAGTGGAAAAGGGAGGAGCTGAAAGCAGCAGCAGTGGAAGGGAAGACATACGTGACTTTAATCACAGATGAGAATGAGAGACCACTTGCCTGCAGGTTTACTGTCAGAGGGGATTCATTTTTATGTATGTGGTTTTGGAACAAAATATGTAAGCTTTCTTTCTTCTGCCAAATGTATGGGTCAAAATGAGATCTGTTTATATTTAATCTAATTCCTTCTGTGTTCTTTATTCTAGTCCAGTACTATATTTATTGGAAAAAAAAAAATTATTCTGCTTTTCACATTTCCAGGGTTATTTGTAGATGTCTTTGACATATCTACAGATTTTAATGGGAATCATGTCTGCTCAGTGTTTCCTGGACTGAGTTAGAAGGACAGCTTTTTAAAGGCAGTAAGGAAGAGATGTTTTTCTAAATGTTTACACATTTACAAAAAACTCTCTTCCTTAGTGGCTTATAAAGTTTATGTAAAATTTAACATGAGATATTTGCCTAATTGCATATTTAAACTCTGTGTTTTTCAGTCTTTAAAACTGAATTCTGGAATTCCTTGTTTGAAAACTGCATTGAGTTCCTAGTTCAAGGCATTCTAAAGAAAATACCTTTGATCTCAGAAGATCTCTGTGATTAATGAGAACTACTTGCAAGGTGAAATAACCACAGATTGGCTGTGAAAGAACTTGCAAAAGGATTTTCCTAACTGTCTGTGTTTGGGATTTCAGTATGTTTTCCTAATACTTATCATTGGCAGAAGCCTGCATGCCAGGACTCTATATTTGAAGAGGGAACATTGTCTAAAACTCATTTTTAATTTCCTCTTGTAGAGCTAGTTCCTTACCTACTCCGAGAGGACTTAGGTTCAGTTACAGCTATTCATTATATTTGCTATCTAATGATGCTCCCTGGTTAAAAAGATTTTGCAAAAGAGATGTTCAAAAAAGTGTTTCTCATTTTAATTCATCATCAGGCCTTAAAAATTCCAAATGGTTTTAGTTTTCTATTACATAACAATTTAATTATTTATATGTAAATTGGATTAGATTTTTCTGCTAATAATTCTGTTGTACATTTGAAATTAATGGACATCCTCTAATTTTTTAATGTTTTACTGGTTTATCTGAGCACAGGATTTAGCCTAACTGGTAGACAGAGAAGTAACACGTAGGGGACAATGTTTATTATTTGCTAGATAAAAGCTGAGGTGCTTGCCAGTCACAGAATAAAAATTAATAAGATTCTGGCTAATATAGCACATAGTATCATATAATCTTTATGATTTCTGGAATTACTTTTAATCTTGTATCAACAAAACTTACTTGGTCACGTGGGCATTTCCCAGGGATAAAAAAACATCGCACCCCCTCAAATAAGCCCTTGTGAAATATTTACAGGTTTTTAAATTTCTGCTCTTAGTGTGGCTGTTGTGTTCAGATAAACATTGCAAAAGCCACTGTCTAGAGGTCTGGTGAATTACTTGCGTCAGTAAATGCTGAATCTAACTCTGTATGATGATTCTTGTCCTGTATGCATTTTGCATCACTAACCCACCCCAAAAGAAGCTCTCTTGCTAAGTTTTTAAAGATTTTCCATGCTTATTTGAATATGAATCAGAGGTAATTAGCATACTTTTATTTTGAAAAAAGTACTCTCCCTTAAGCCCCCAAGGCAATCCACATTTGTGAGCCAAAATGGTAAAGGCATCCAAGGCCTAATTGCATATATGAGGAAAACTATCCCTATTGGAATCTCTCACTGCTGTGAGTGTGAGGGTGTGCAACCTGGGTCTAGAATGCAGAAGGTGAAGAATGAGAATTTGTGAAGAGTGTGATGACTTCGTCAGAGTTTCACAGTTTACTGCCAAAGATGTATTTTTTTTTTTTTTTTAACATTAATATAAAAGCGTTCATTGGGGGAGGAACCTGTTTTGGACTTTTCATTAAAAGCAGCACTTGTTTTCAGTTTCTCCGGTGTAATTCTGCTTTGACACAGCTGTGAGACGGGCGACACTGGTGGGGGGTCCCAGCGCCGCTGGCGGGGAACGCGGCGCCCCCCAGGGGAGGGGCCGAGGAGCAGCGGCCGAGCGAGGGGCAGCCCCCGAGGCCGCACCGCGGCCGGGCAGCCCCGCGCGGGCCCGGGCGCTGAGGGGGCCGCGCCTCCGCGCGTTCCGCCGCTGCCGCGCCCGGCGCTGCCCTGCCCCGCGGAGGCCGCGGTAGCGCCGCGTTGCCCCGGAGACCGGCTCGGCGGGGCTGGAGCTGTCCCGGCCGGCGGCTGCGGCGCTCACCCGGGGAGGGAGCCGAGGGGCTGCGCCGCGGGACGGGGGCGGGGAGCGTCACTGCACCACGGCGACCGTCCCTCCTCCCGGGGCGGGCGGAGAGGCGGCACCAGGGCACCGCGGAGGGGCTGTTTCGCTCCGCTCCGCGCCCTGCCCTGCCCTCCTGCCCCGCCGGTGAGGCGCGAGCCCGCAGCCGAGGGCTCCGCCCGGCCCTTCTGCCGCCCGGGGGCTCCCCGGTACCCGCGCCCTCGCTGCGGACAGCGGTGGCCAGCGACGAGGGCAAACTTGGCTCGAAACTCCCGCCCGCCGAGGCACCAGCGGCCGCAGCGGGCTGTCGGGGCTGCGGGCGCCGGCCCCGCCGCCTGCCCGCCCGGGCGGAGCGGAAAGTTTGCCGGCAGGAGGCTGGGCGGGGGCGGCGGCCGCCCGGCGCTGCCGCAGTGTGCGCGCCGAGCCGGGGCTGCTGCCGGCCGCGGGAGCGCCGCGGGGCTTCGGTCCTGCCGCCCTCCGTGCGATGTGAGGCTCGGGGACAGCGTCGGCTGCCGAAGGCTTTAGTTGTTACATGCGCCCAATAATCTTCTCCAAAATGGATTTTAGTCATAGCATTTTTGGATACATAGAAGACCTGCAGGAACTAACTATTATAGAGAGGCCAGTACGCAGGAGCCTGAAGGTATATACCTCGAAAAAGAACGGTGCTTTAAAATCCATTTTAAACTGTGTCTGTTTTAATTATGCACAAATAAGCGAATAGACCGGGGTTTTTTGTGGCTTTTTTTTTTTTAACAGCACCAGGATATGAAACATTGTTGTCAGTCATTTTAGAATAAACAATTTCGATTTCTATGTAGCAGGGATTTGATGTTTTCAATATAAGATTATCAAGATGGGAACAAATAGACTAGCTTGGATCTTTAGATGAAATTATATGCCACTTATTTAATAGTGATAGTGTCTGACTTGAAACTGTACTTCTCTGGCATTCTATCTTTTCCTGGTGAAAGATTTATTTGATTGAATTTGAAATGTTGGCTAGAGGTTTCATGAATAAATTCAGATTACTCATTAAGCTCTCCCTGTATGTGTGGGGAGAAAGGGGTTGTTTTAAGACTAAAACAGTGAAGTAGTCAGGCATTGTAAACTCATAATCTCTATTTCACACTTGACAGACGCCAGAAGAAATAGAAAGATTGACAGTTGATGAAGAACTCAGTGATATTGAAAGGGCAGTTTATCTACTCAGGTATTTCCTAAAGTGTTGCTGTGAAACATTGCTGACCATCATGTTTACATACAGCTTTTTTAGTGTTTTACTCTTCACTCCTTTAATTTTCTGTCTATTAGTAGTTCTTTCACCGTCAATTATGTTAAGCATACAGACAGGCAAGATGAAAATAGGTACTGTAGTTTACAAAAAAATCACCCTATAATGGGGGGGTGTGTGTACATGTATAAGAATTTCTGAGCTTTTAATATGTTCCTCACCAGCACAGAGTTGTACTTAATCATCTTTCCTCCTGCAGTCGATTTTGCAAGATTCCCTGAGTGTCAATGTTATTAATACCAAAAATTCAGGGGGTTCATACTCACTCCAAGCAAATATTCACACATGGGCAGTTAACACAGGTTGGTAACACAGCTGTTCTAGCATCCTGTGTGTGTTTGGACTTTCAGACGAGAAAACTTGAGATTAGTTCTATAGTACTTAGAAATTACTGTAGGAAATACTGTGTTAATACTTCCCTCTGTTCTGGTTTTCATCATCCTTGTTGAAAGTATTTATTTGCGGCTATTTGAATAACTTAAATTTGGTAGTTTAAAGCATGAATCTTTCAACTACTGTGTAAGTCATCTTTGAGCGTACAAATGTTCTGGGTGATTTTGAGTTGAATATGCATTTTTAAACAATACCTAGTAATTGGAGAACCAGCTGCAGCTCCCTCTCAGTTTGCTTATTCGGCTATTTTAAGTGCTTTTCTAGTCTATGCCTCTGCTCAGTATTTAGAATAGATATTCTTGGTGGTAGAGTTTTCTCTTTTTGGGGTGCATGGCATTATTTTTAAGTTATCATTTTTGTCCTCTGGTACTGCTTTTGATACTGACTTCTGTTTATGGATTGGGTGTTTTTTTATGCTGAAATTTATTAAATAGAGGATTTTAAAACTTGCTTTGCTCTTAGTTGCTGTAATCAAAGCAGTCTGTTAACTGTAGAGAAATTTGGAGGAAACAGTTTGCATGTGGTACCTATCACTGAAAGGATGTGTGTCCATTCTGGGTTTTACCTCACAACAACCAGCATAGGTGATTTTTTTTTTTTTTCTTTCCCAGTGTGGTAGCAAATTTCTTTGCTCTTTTTCCAGTTAAAGACCACATTTCCAGCATATATGTCCTAACCAGTTCATTGCCTTTTTAAATGGCAAAAGGTTCCACTTCATGTCTTTCATTTTATCAATTGCTTTTCAACCTGGCCTTCTCCTGACATCTTTATCTTCTCTACTTGAGCAGCTGTTCGAGACATAACATTCTTTTCCATTTAATAAAACATTCATTTTTCCCTCTGCATTGTTCTCATTGCTGAAAGGTACCTTCAACTCTGCTTGGTAGGCTTTTTGTAAGCTAGTCTTACTGTGCGTGTATGTTAATTCAGTAATCCAGTGGAAGCTGTTGCTGTTGAATAGCATGTTGCTGTCATTGTACTGAGTAGAGTAAAAGCAGAATTGAAAAGCTGCCTGTAACCTAGTAATACCTTTTATAGACTATACAAGAGTATGTGCTTTTGGCTAGTCAGGAATTTTTCATCTATTTTAATACAATATACCTGCCTGTTGCTGTTTGATAGTAATGTCACTCCAGTCTTTCTGTGCCTTATTTTCTCACACAGATGCATTATTCACTGTCCTTCAGGTTGTTCCTTATGTGGGACTAATCTTGATCTTATCCAAAAAGCCACTGCCTTTTCTGAAAATCTGTCTATAGAAATAGCTTTGCTGAGATTGAAACAAATTGTTATGACACCTCTGTTGTATCCCATTTGGAAAGGATGGTGTTATCTCCATATACATTAAAAATATACAAGAACAATAATAGAAAGCAGATCTCTCATCTTAAATATCTACAGGTGACACCAAAACACTACTATTGTCACAATGTCTTTTGTATTGTCATTTGCTTATTGCACCCTAATCTGCAAGTTGAAGATTTTAATTTGCTGAGGTATCGTCAGTGTTGCTTGTACAGTGCAATGGAGCTGATTAATAACGGATAAAACCTTTGTACGCTACAGCAAAGCTAATGTTTACTAGTGATTTTCTGGGAAAGTTCAGAAGGAGTCTTCACATTTTAAAGGCTTTCATTCTGAACAAAAAAAACTCAACCACTTTCTTCTCTTTTCACATCCTTTCTTTCTAAAACCTCTCCCCAACTTCTCCTCCTCTTCCCAACCTTTGAACTTGGATTTGCTTATATGCAGAGTTGTTGTATGATTGCTAGATACTTGTTTTTAGAAGATTTCTGCTCCTGAAGTCTTTTACTATAGTAGTCTGAAAATGGGTGCATTGAGATCCATGTTGGAGAGGATAGATTTTCTTTTTTTTCCCTAGTGACTGAGTCTTACTTACTGTACATATGAGAAGGTATTAATTTCCAACTCTCAGAGTTTCATCAGTTATTCTTCTCTTTTCACTTCTTGTGTTCTTCACTTCTCATTTGCCAGTAGTACCGTACAGTTTTTGGTGTGGTCTTTCACTTGATATTGTAAAGTTAATTGCTTTGCTCATCTGGTATGTATTTGTAACCATCTAATGAGTATTTCCACAGTGTCTTGTCTGTGTCTAGCCATGATATATGGTCACAGATTTTGTAAATTTCTGTTCATTGTGTTCTCTTAAGTATGATATAGTTATAAACCTACAAATGCTTTTGGCACGTGGTAAGTGCATTGATACTTTGATCGTGTGTGAGATCTCACTTCCAAGAGACATGATTTCATTGTAATTGTTTTTTTGTGGTTGCCTATCATAATTTGGTTTCATATTCTAAAGTGATAATTGTAATTTTGATAATCCTGAAAAGTTAATCTCTCTCTCATTATTATTTCTAGTCAATGTCTTTGCTTTCAGTCTCCCCTTTTGTGCTAGTACTATTTTTCAGATAACTATGTAATGAGGTAGATTGATAAGATCTAGCTAAAGCTGAAAATTTCTAGTCGCATTAATTTTCAGATAAATCGACTCTTTAATTTGCTACATCATGTGGATATAGAAACAGTTCTGCAAGCAAAAGGAGAGGATGTAGTAGCTCTCCTGGTGACTAGGGTTACTTTAATACGACTTGAGCGTAAGTGAACTTCTGCTTTAAATTGCTGATTCCCAGAATACTCAGTTTTAATTAGGTACCATTCTGCAATTAGACTGAGCAAGTTCTAATTTAATAAGACTGTGGTAACAAAGTGGACTGTAATTTGTTTTAATCTAATTTAACCTTGATTCTGGTAGAGGAACTGGGCTTCCTTAGACCAAACTGCCAGGGATGTTTATGAACTTCTCATTTAAATCAAATGGGTTTAGGGACTTAGGGAGGGAGAGGCATTTGAGTGTCTCAGATCTATGTTTTAGAGCTTCAGCTTGTGTGTTTGGTGGTTTCTGGAGCCTCTAACAGGAATTACTGAAGAGTTGTATTCTGTCTGTGCTTTGCGTGATGCTGGCCCAACAGAAGGACAAAGACAGCAAAGTAGCTGTGTGTCTTAACCAAGTCAGTGTCAAGATTGATGGCTTATCATAAAACCAGCAGATTAAGAGAAGCTGCTGGAACACACTGAAGCAACTGAATAGTTTGCCTTCCACCTCAGAGCATTGTGACCTCTACCAGTGGCAATAAGCAGCTCAGGGACAATAATTTTTATAACTCCTGTGAACTTTTGCCTGTAATGAGTTTCCATGTTTTCTGATGCTTGATTCATTTTACTACTTACATTAATTTGCCTTACCGTAGCTCACTCTTTTATGGTATACAGCCCAAAGTAGGTATTTGCCTGATGAGAATCTGGTTCTGGATGCTTACTGGCATATGCACTGCAGGGTGGTTTGTTTTCTGAGGACTTTTCTGATAGATTTCCCTAGGGCTTTTACATTGTTATGTGTACTGTATGATTTTGTATTCAACTACTTTTTTTTTTTTTCATTTGTGCCTGCTTAGTGTTAAAGCTTCCAGACCTTGACATTTGTGTCATTCTCAAAATAACATGGTAATAATGAGTTATCAAGGTGGAAGATTGAATTATTCACCCTTTCGGGAACAAAACTATTTTTTATGGAGAGATCCTATCTATCAGTGTAGAAAACAACACAATCCCTTTCTAAAACATTTAACACAGTTTTTGAAGACACAATAGATACTCTGTCTAGACTGGAAAGAATTCAGTGCCTCTAAAGTTATGGTGACTTAAAAAGGCCACAGCAACAACAAGAAAAGTTGTACTTTATTGTACAAGCTATCCTTGATTAGCTAAAGCATTCTCAAATTCTAAACATCTTTTAATGCATTTTATGTTGTTGATTGTGAATGTCAAAACCACTACTATTTAAAAGTTTGTGAGATTTTTTTGTCTGGTTTTTAGTGATGGTGTTAATTTTGGAAAATTTAATTTTTCTGTAGGTACAGGCAAATAACTTCAAAATAATTTGATTTTAAATGAAAGCTTTCATTTACATGTAACTTTAGGAGCTGATTTTCTGCATTCTATCAGGTTTTTTTGTGTGTGTTACATAATAATGAAATCTGGCAACTCAGTTCCAGTTACACAGTTTATGATTCTGATGCATACTGTTATACTGAACAAACCAGCTGTAATGCTCAGCATATTGGAAAATAGTTCTTCCATCTGTCCTGCCAAGTTGTAAATATCAACATAAAAGGTATTTATTCATTTTCCCCATCTTTTATTTTTCAGATTGCAACTTAAGTTTTATAAAAGTTTAATTCTGATTCACTTAGTTGGACAGATGAACAATTTGTTTGACCTTAAATGTGTTATGCAAATTAACTAATGAGTATAAAATGGATTTTTTCACCTTAAAGTAAAAGGTGTACCTGTAGACTCCTAAAGTGTTGCTAAGTCACATTCTTTTATTGAAATTTAAATTGGTACAAATACTTCTGTTAATCATATTTGCTGAGTTGAAACTGCAGCTGAGGAACCAGCTGTGAATATACAGAGCAGAGTTAATGTAGTGCATTGAGAAACATTAAAAAAAAAAAAAGGAAAGAGAAAAATTTCAGTTTTCTTTCTCAGGCTACAGTAGGAAGATGACAGTGCCAGTCCTCTCCCTATTCTAGTGTTTGTGCTATGTTTGCCCTTTTGCCTGCACAGCACACTGGGGACTTTACCTGAGGCAAAGCCTGAAAATGATGGATAGTTTTAAAACTGATCAACTCTGTGGTCCAGGACTTTGTAGACCTTAAAAAAAACCTGTGCCATCACAAATGAATTGAATAGCAGCATGGAAACAATGCTTGGGAGGGAGTGAAATGCCTGAAACTTTGGCTGGCTTATGGTATTTATGAAGTTATGGTTTCCTGGTGTCTGGTTTCACAGTCAAGTTAAGCTGAAAGAAGCTTTCCTGATATTAGAGAGGAGCTCACCTCTCCTTTCATTATGTGACTGCATGTTACTGGTAAGTTTTGTGTACCAGCACTGATGCTATTGCAGCCACACAATCTCACAGTCAGATTAGGGAATGCATGCTAATTCTAACAAATTTTTCAGATGCTTGCTTCCAACGAAGTGTGGAATAAAATGCAACTGCTTGTGCTACTATAAATGGGAACATAAACAAGAAGTCACAGCTGGTAGATGACTCTCCTGTCAATAGCAAACCAGATTTAGTTCATACTCTAATTTTGAAGGTATACTTTGAATCTGTGAAGTAAAGTACTGGTTGAAATGACCACAGGATAGAAAGTATCAGCTGTTGTTTGTATAACAAGGCCTTTGACATAAAATGGACCTAAAGAATCATTACAGTTGGAAAAGACCACTAAGGTCATTGAGTCCAACCTTTGAATAAACACCACCAGTCAAATAAACTATAGCACTATGTGCAATACCCTGTCATTTTTTGGACACTTCCAGGGATGGAGAATCCACCACTGCTCTGGGCAGCCTTAACTACCCCTTCTATTAAGAAATTCTTCTTGATCTTCAACTTGAACATCCCCTGACACAGCTTGAGGCCACGTCCTCTCATCCTGCCACTTGTTGCCTGAGAGAAGAGTCTAATCCCCCACCTGGCTCCAAACCCCTTTCAGGTGGCTGTGGAAAGTAATAAGGTCACCCCTGAGCCTCCTCTTCTCCGGGCTAAACACCCCCAGCTCCCAGCTCCCTCAGCTGCTCCTCACAAGTCTTGTGTTCTGGACCCTTCCCCAGCTCTGTTGCCCTTCTCTGGACACGCTCCAGCCCCTCAGTGTCTCTTGTCATGAGGAGCCCAGAACTGAACACAGCATTCGAGGTGTGGCCTCACCAGTGCTGAGTACAGGGGGACAATCCCTGCCCTGGTCCTGCTGGCCACATTATTGCTGACACAGGCCAGGATGCCATTGGCCTTCTTGGCCACCTGGGCATGGCTGGCTCATGTTCAGCCACTGTCAACCTGCAGTTCCCAGGTCCTTTTCCAGCCATTGTGCCCTCAGCCTGTAGTGCTGTGTGGGGTTGCTGTGGCCCCAGTGCAGAACCTGACACTTGGACTTGTTGAACCTCTTGCCACTAGCCTCAGCCCATGGATCCAGCTTGTCCAGATCTCCCTGCAGAACCTTCCTACCCTCCAGCATACTGACATTCCCCCTGAACTTGGTGTCATCTGCAAACCAACCAAGGGTGCCCTTGATCCCTTTGTCCAGATCATTGGTGAAGTTATCAGACAGGGCTGTCTCCAGCACTGAGCCCTGGGGAACACCACTAGTGACCATCTGCCAACTGAGTGCAGCACCATTCACCACCCCTCTCTGCCTCCAGCCTTCCAGCCAGTTCTCAACGCAGTGAGTGGGAAGCTGGCTGCTGCTCCAGGAGAAAGATGTGGGAAACAGTGTCAAAGGCTTTGCTGAAGGCAGTGTAGCCTGTAGCCACACCCTACACCACCCCTGCTTGGTTCACCTGCTCATAAAAGGGAGATCAGGTCTGTGTGAGATTTGGAAGTCTGCCTGAGCTGTGGTGTGAGAGACCAGGTAGCTCTTCCTTATGTGTTGTCAGATTTTTCTCTGGAGATGTCAATTAGATTTGTGTTTCAGAGCTTCTTTGCTCATGACGTAATAAGGAGAAACTAGATATATTTTTGAATATCAAACACAGTTGAAAAATCTGTGGGTTTCCTTAAATTCTAAATATAATTTGTTGTCCTAGGAAAACCTTATCATCCTCTCCTAGAAATGTTTGACATAGGAATATCCAGAAAAATATTTCCTATATTTCTTTCTTTCTACATGATGGATCCCATACATATATAGCATTACCCAGCAGGAGAGTGAGTTTCTTTTGTTTTTGTTTGGATGAGCAATGGCATTTAATAAATAGGTTTAACAGTTGCACAGTTCATTTTAGGTGTCACATAATTCATGTATAAATACAATAATTCTTTATATCACCTTCCTTAGAAAATTCCAAGTGTTTATAAAAACATTTTGTGTGCATAAGGAGCTTTTATCCTCATGCTTGCTCAATATTACTAATTTAAATTTGTTCATTTGCCTGATTTGGCAAGAGATGATAATATTGGACTAATTTTTTTCAGGACCTGGAAATGCATCTATGAAGATGTAGATGGGAAAATATAATATTTTGTGTTAGAATACATCAAAGGTACAGACTCTTCAAAGAGTAGATCAAGCTGTCCATTTTTGGCTAGTCTCAATATGCTTTCACATGATAGTACCCTGTAAAATAATGACTGTTGTATGCTAGTGACCAAAACACAAATCTCTAGTCAATTTTTATAGAATCTTTAAATGGCTGGGGTCAGAAGGGATCAAAGGTCATCTAATACCAACCCCGTGCCATGGGCAGAGACACTTTCAGCTAGGCCACTTTGCTCAAGGCCCCATCCAACATGGCTATAGATGCTTCCATGGTTGGGAACTCTGGGCAACCTCTTCCAGTGCCTCTCCACCCTCACAGTAAAGAATTTCTTCCTAATACTCAATTTAAACCTACTCTCAGTTTGAAGCCATCTCTGTTTGTCCTATCACTACATGCCCTTGCAAGAAGTCTTTTTTCAGCTTTTTCCTGTAGGACCCCTTTAGGTACTGTAAGGTTTCTGTAAGAGGCTGCTCTCTTCCTCGGGCTGAACAACCCAATTCTCTCAGCCTTTCCTCACAGGAGAGATGCTCTATTCCTTTAGTTGTCTTTGAGACCCTCCTCTGGACAGGATCTTTGTTACCCTCCTTCTTCAAACACATTGATGTCCTTTCTCTGCTGAGGCAACCTGACCCAGCACTCCAGATTGGGTCTCATGAGAGCAAGGGTAGAGGGACAGAGTCATGTGCTTTGCTGGCCACGCTGCTTTGGAGCCATGCAGCCCAGGAGACAACTGGCTTTCTGAGCTATTGCACAGTGCACGCAGCCAGCTCACATCCAGCCTCTCTCCCACAAACACCCCCAAATCTTTCCCAGCAGGGCTGCTCTGATCTGTTCATCCCCTGGCCTGTATTGATAACAGGGTTTGCCCTGACCCAGGTGTAGCACCTTGCACTTGGTCTCGTTAAACCTCATGATGTTCTAGCAATGCTCAGCTTGGTGTTGGTGGCAGACTTGCTGAGGCAGCACTCAATCCTTTTGTCTGTACCATTAATGAAGATACTGAATGACACTGGTCCCAGTACTGGACCTCTCAGGGACACTACTCATCACTGATGTCCATTGAGACTCTGAGACAATGACCACTGTCCTCTAAATGTGAACATTCAACAAATTCCTTATTTGCTGAACACGTTTTTCTTGCAAATTCCTTCTGGTGTTTTGAGGACTACTTTGTTGTAGGCATAGGAAGCCCTTCACATGTCATGATGTGATGTTTCTGTGGCCCTGCACTCTGACTCCATATGTTGCTAGCACAAAGAAGAAACAGCAGTTACTGATTCAGTTACTCTTTCCCTAAAAGCAATTTAGTACCATGCACCTGTTCCAAAAAATCGGAGTACTCTGAGACTCTTAAGAAGAGTGACTCCTAATGCTGATATGCTGATACATCCTGTATTTTTGCATTCAGGGCTGTTCAAAAGTTTTTCTGAATCTCCGCAGAGCAAGGTAGATGGAACTCCATTATATATTGGTTCATATTCTTACACTGTAAACTTTATGTGAAGTTGTTTTACTGAGGTGAAATTCTGATTACAACTTTAGGACTTAAGGAACTAGGACTGCAGTCTTGGGCCTGTATCTGTGCCTTTGTAGATATGCTGTGACAGAAGAATTTGGAACGAGACAAGAAATAGCTTTGTTGAGATTTAAAATTAATCCTGCTCTCTGGGGTAAACTTGTATAATAGTTCATTTATCTATTTTTAGGGTTAACTTTAGTAATATTAATGTTTTTTTCCTTGTTCCACCAGCTGGTACTCTAAATGCCAGCACTGACTTACCCTGGATTTTGTCAAGCCTTGGAGCCCAAAGCTTTATGTCACAGGAATCAAAACCGGGATCATGTAACCACTTAGACAGAAATTTTTTCACTGTGAAAACAGAATGGAAATATAGACAGACCTTGAGACTAAGCAATTCAAAGAAGTCTGCATTATTCATTGAGAAGTTCTCCAATCTTGGTAGGAGCATCTTATTTAATCTTTTAGGGGCATTTTTTTTTTTTTTTTTTTGTATAAGAGAAGTTCTCTTTAGTTCTTGAGGACAAACAGAAAAGGAAATTGAAGTAATTTCTATAGCAAGGGCTTCTATTGACATAGTCTGGCAAAACCCATATTACAGCTAAAGAACTGTTTTAATTATAGTCAATTGTAGGACTCTGTACCTGAATAAGAAGGTCACTTCAGATTCAAAAACTGAGGCCAGAACTGGCATCTCTAGCCAAAGACAGTTATGTCCTCAGGCAAAGATTTTAAAAAACCACCAGTAATACAGAAGCACATTGATGGGGATTGTTCATAACTGAGTTTTTCTTGAAATTTACCCTTTGAGAATTAATGTGTCACTGGCATTCTTACATCTTGATTCTCCTCTCCTTCCCCTTAATGTATCTTTACCTTCCTAGATCAGGTTGTGGAATATGTCTTTGCAGTCTGAATAGTAACAGTATCCTTTGCAGGCTTTGAAAACCAAACTTTGACAGGATGGAATCTTTGCCTTTGAATGCTAATTCCCTATGGCCTATCCACCCTTGTATATGGAAGAAAAATGTTTTTCTGTTTTAAGAGTGATAATTAAACAGTATGAAGGAAGGGAATTGAAAACTTTTGCTAGATCTCCTGGATACATCTGCCTGAGGCTTTTTTGCCTGATACTTTTACACAAGCAGAAGGTACCAGATGTTTCACATCCATGTTATTATTTGAATGGACTCTTGATGATGCAGGTATTCTTTAAATTATTCTATTTAGCTTCTTTTACATTCAAATAAATGCTTCTGCATGTTTCTCTTTGCGAAACATTACCCTATGAGGGGTTAATGTAAAGAAATAAAAATATCAGGCTTGGGATATGTCCCTGTATCTTGGTAGCAGTTATTCCAGCAGCAGTTTTGTTTATTCCATGTTGTGTGACTGTGGTTGCTGAGGATGTGTACAACTCTCAGGTACAGTGTAGCTGAGTCATTCCTTGTCAGTTGTATCAATTCAGAGCAGGACCAAGGGTAATTGCTCTGCTTTACTGAACTCATTGACTGTTGTTGGAAATGTTTTGCCCATCTATCCCTTATATTACCTTTCCTAACATAGACATACACATAGACAGTTTTTCTTAGTCATTGCATAATTCCAAAATTGCAGTTGCTTTGTTTACAGAAACATGTTACTTACAGTGTGAATTTAGCCTCAGTGTTTCTATGTAATGCCTACTTTCATGTTCTTCTACTTGTTCTTGAATTTGCTCTAAGTCAGATTTAGGCAGTGTGTAAGCAGGGGTAGATGAACTGGCATGAATGGAATTGCATCATTTTAAGTATGTGTGAGTCCAAGCTGAGTAACAGAGGTTTGTTGTAAGACTTCAGATATTTTTTTTTTTTAAACTGACTGTGTTTGTAAGATTCTATAAATGAAGGTGACCCACATTGCAAAGTCAACATAATGTGTAATGGTGAAGAAAGGCTGCAGTCTCAAAGAGCATAGTCTTACATTCTTTCTAATAGGGAAAAAAGTAATTTATGCATTCTTCTTGTCCTTATCCATTTTTCAAGAATCATCCAGTTTAAGAAAATACTTCTAACTTTGGAAATAAACCAATACAGCATTTTTTCCTAAGGCATTTTTCTCATAAGTTTTTAGAGTTAAATCTCCTATTTGATTGTTGGGGAAAAAAAGAAAAGAATTTCCTTCTATCACCAGTCTGTCTTAAATCAGAATTATATATTTTTTTTTTTAGTTTTTTAAATGGCAAAGCAATGCAGCTTTAAATAAAATTGCATAAATTTCCACAGGGTTTATGTGATAGTCCAAGAGAAAAGGTATAAACAGAAAATCTTGGAGGACTTTTGTTTATCTGAGTAGCTTTGTGTCCAGATTGTCAATTATACCTCTAGTAAAAATTCAACATTTTTTTAAGTAAAACCAGTAAATCATTTAGGTAGATATCAATTAGTTTCTCCCTCTCCCCACCCCTGCTGCCTCCCCATGGCTATTGTTGAACAACAAAGAACAACATTAAGCACTAGAGCCACCAGTTTATGCTACTATTAAATATAGGTTATTCAAAGCTGCTTGTTTAATTCCAAAACATTTCTCTTTACCAGTTGGAGTAGACCAGGAAAGTTGGATTCAAGGTGGATCAAAGAATTTGATAACACAATTTATATTAACAGAGCTGCACAGCAAAAGTGATGTTGCACTCAATAAAACAATTGCATTTGCTTGCAGTAGTTTATGCCTACAAAATGTTTTACTGTTTGTCTGTGCTGCATGAGAAGCACAGCTGACTAACTTGTGGTCAGATTTTCTGGCTTTGTTTTTTTTCCTCCTCCTTAGTGAAATTGCTTGGTAACTTCTGTTACCAAGAGTATATTGAGTAAGCTCAAGTAGGGACAGAAAGGAAATGCTTTAAACATGCTAATTGTATTTTTGTTGTAAATAGGGGTTGATTGTATTGTTTCTGGCAGAATAAACATATGTAAAATGTGAAAGGCATCTGCTTTAATACACTTTTTTGCATGATAATATTGTTTACATTGTTGGGCAGGCTTGGAGATAAAAATCCTGTCTTTAAATGGAGAAACACAAAAGCTGCCATTTTCCCTGCTGAAATTGTAACTGAGCTTTTTGAGGGGGAGGATTTATGTCCATATGAAATAGCAAAACATGAGTCATTGCCTGATTGCTGCTCACACCAAAATTCTTCTGTTACAAACAGTTAATCTCTTTTATGTAATTTTATTTCAAAGCTCAGGATTAGGACACCTATTTCTCTGCCATTTTGGGAACTAGAAGTTAGTTAGACTATAGTTAGATTCAGGACAAGATTTAATTTTGTTTTTGTATTTTTCAAACTGCAGCTATTGATAGTCACTAAATCAATGGAGAAAAGAATGATAGCTACTTAAAATTAATCTGCTTCTTTACTGCAGGTTTTAACCCAAGAGTTTGTCTATTTCTTCTTGTTTTTATCACCATGTAAAGCAAACTTAGGTGTATTTTAAGGGTTACTTGTAAAATCTTTTGAACCCTGCATGCTTGTTGTATTGAAAGAAAATACTTGCACCATCAGTTTGTAATAAATCATTAGATGCATACTGCTATGTAAAAATCAACTCTTATTGTGGATAAATACACTTGTACTTTGATCACTTAAACTATTCCACCTGTTTGATAATGATGTGTTAGAGGGTAGATAGATCAATAAAATTAATACACAGATCTTTGTATCTTACATATTTATTGCAAATGCTGGGGGCTTTAAGTAAAAACATCTTCAGTGTCTCATCTTCCTTATTAAATGAAGAAGTTGTTTTTGGTCTTTTTAAATGAACAATTGGAACGTGGCAGCTTTTGGATCTATTTGGTATAATGCCCCACATCCGTAAAACCCATGAGCTGAAAAAGATTCTAACTAGAGTTTAGTACTTGATAGGTCATTTGAGATGTTCATGACTCAGTTTACCTGCTTTTTGGTAAAGGTGTTTTCCCCCAAATGTTATTCCTTCCCCTTTCTTCATTTCATTTTCTTCGCCCTCATTGCTGTGACTGAGAGTTTGCCTTAAGCTCATTATTTTCATGGGACTGCACAGTGAATACCAACAGAGATGGTTTATGTGACATCTGTAAAGACTATGTTGGTCCAGTGAAAGTTGTCTAGAACTTTGGAGTTCTTTATGCACTAGAATAACATTGATAGCTTAAGCACTGTGGGCTATGTGTATGATAAATTCTGCCAGTCGATATCCATTTGCATGGATGCCTCTTTAGATAGCTAATAAAAGTATTGTCCATGAAAATAATATATTGTGTTAATATTTCACCATGAGCTTAGACTAAAAATTTATTGTCCCAAACCTTTCAGTGATCAGTTAAAGTTCTTTTTCAGTTACAAACAAACCACAGGGAGGAGGGCAGGTGAATGGCATGCAAATAGTATTGTATCAATGGATGCTTTTTAACATAATTTTTCTGTGTTACTTTTTCTTTCATATAATGATATTGATATCAACATAGTAAATAGATAAGCCAGGAATTCTGGTGGTTAATGCTGAATATATGCTGTGAAGGATCTATGCAGCTGAGCATATTTGATTTGCATTCAAAGGAAAGAGATACTCTCTTCTTCAGAGATGATTCTGGACTAATTTTAGTAAATGTGGGTGGAATTACTGGTAAATGTTTTTGTTTATTCTTTCCATTGCAGAATGTCAAACTCTTTCTGGGATAACTGTACCACTAGAAATAAGTTAATATGACTATCTGAGGAAAAAATAGTGTAGCAAAAGGCTATTTAAGATGACTGTAGGGATTTGAAGATAGGGAATGTTACTAGGACTACTACAGTTACCTAAACATAATTGAGTAGTGTCCTGGATTAACCCCAGACAGCTGCCAAGCCCCACACAGCCACTCACTCACTGGGGGAGAATCAGAAGGGTAAAAGCTGGAAAGCTTGTGGGCTGAGATAAAAACAATTTAATAGGGAAAGCAAAAGCCATACATACAAGCAAAGCAAAGCAAATTCACTGCTTCCCACAGGCAGGCAGCTCCAGGAGACCATGGCCCTGTCGTGTGTAATGGTGACTTGGAAAGTGAAACACCATCATTCTAAATGTTCCTCCTTCCTCCTTTCCCTCCCCCCCCCCCCCCACTTTATATACTGAACATGATGCCATGTGGTCTGGAATATCCCTTCAGTCAGTTTGGATCACCTCTCCTGGCTGTGTCTCCCCCCAGTCTCCCATGTCTCCTCCCTAACGTGGAGCAGAAAAGGCCTTGGCTCTGTGTAAGCCCTCCTCAGCAATAACAAAAACATCTCTTTGTTACCTACCCTGTCTTCAGCACGAATACAAAACACAGCCCTATACCAGCCACTGGGGAGAAAATTAACTCTACCCCAGGCCAAACCAGCACAGGGAGGCAGGAGGATTCTGGTGATAATGGTTTTATAAAGAATGCAGATATGGATTAATTACCTGTATATGTAATGCTCATTTTTATATATCTGTTTGAAATTATTCTGTCAGAGAGCTGGAAATTTGAAAGATTTGTGTCGCCACTTCAATTTATTTATTATGTTAATTTTATTACCTGGCTTGATTGTCCACTCCAATGTGGAACAAATATGTTGTTTGAGAGACATGACTGTAACTCTTTTATTTAATTAAGTAGCTGAATTTTATCCTACTTTATAAAGTGAAAATAAAGCAAGTAAAAGACTTTTTTGTTTGACAGAACATGAATCAGGAACATCTTGAAATTGAAGCAGTTTTTAGTTATTTGTGTATTTGCCTCAGAAAGCTGCCTTCGATCTGTGGTTGCTTTTGATATATGAGAAAGCAGCACTAGAGTCAGCTGTTTGAGGTTGTATTGCTGATGCATGGAACTGCATCAGTCTGAAGCAGCTGTCCAGTGTACTTGAAAATATGAGTACACTTGAAAATATGAGTCCAAATTACTTGAAAGTATGAGTATTGAAGCTATGTATACTTCTTGAATAATGAATAGAATGTGAACCAGCAGAGCTTTCCACTTCTAACTTGTCTAAAATCTAGCTCTTATATGTAGTAAGTTCACTGTTTCATGTTCACTTCCTAATTATTTTTTTCTTTTGAGTCATCAGGCCCTTTGAGTATAACAGCAGTAATTTGATAGAAATTTAATATGAACTGTTGAAAGCCATTCTGAGCCCATAGTTAGATTTCCTTGGCTAGGAATAAAGCTACTTCTACAGCTAAAACTTCAAATTGTTTCTAAAATTTTAGATATATTTTTCGGTGCTTACAATTTGACTCCTATATTTTTCAATTTAGAACGTAAGCTTAGCTTGTATTATTAGATATGATGCCTATCTACTTAAAATATGTAGATATCTATATAAAATATATCTAAGATACCTAGTTATGGTTTTCTTGCATATGAAGAAAATGCTGTGATCAAAAACTTCAAACTCTCTCTTTACCCTTTTTTATTTTTCTTTTCTTGTGGCTTTTCATTCAGTCACTGTACTAATTCCCTGTACTTTCATTCTGTACTCAGCGTTTTTTTTAGTGTCTCTAAGGTTCTTTTACATTTGCATTTTCTTTTGATCCAGTGTCTGTGATTTTGAAAAGGGCTGGTCAACTCACATACAAAGTCTGTTTTGTTTACCATTTGTCTGTGTTCTACTGTTAGTAGGATTTTGTTACGGGGATTATAAGGCTATTCTAAAAAGTTTGAATTTTTTGAAAGATTGGTAAGAAGTTCTACTTTTACCTTCACTCTAAAAGGCTGGGGTTATTGAGGCTTTTACCATGGTCTTCAACTCTTGTATGTACAGAAAGGTCTTTTTTATGAAGCCAAGCAGATATAGGCAGAGACCAGTTAACAGTTGCTTTCCTAACTTTAATATGCTTTTCTTAATAGCATGAAGAGACTCGTAGCAAGGGTTGAGATGAAGTGGCAGCTTCTGTTAGAGCGGTCAATAAATCTTGAAAAAATAAACAATTTTTTTGGACCTGTGAGTCAGTTTAGAAAGGAGAGTTTTCAATGTACAGCTACAGATTTCTTTTTTTTTTTAGAAATTCTCATCAACTTCTAGGACTGTTAGATTAGAGTTGCTATGAAAAAAAAAGTATGGAATTGATTCAAGATGGAATATGCTATAGTCAGAAGGGCTGAGAAGGCATGATAGAAATACACACAGTAACAAAGTGGAAGCTTTGGGATCTGTTGTTTATAATGCTCTACACAGGTAAGACCCACAAACTGCAGAAGGCTATAAGTAGATTTTAATACTTATTAGGTAATTTAAAGTTTTCCTCTCTGTGTGCATGAAGTATACTGATAAAAAAAACAAGAGAAATTTAGGTCAACAGAAGTCATTTACTCTTCTAGAATTCAGTCAGTATCTGTGATTTTTTGGTTTTTTTTTTTTAATTTTTTTTTTTTTTTTTTTTTTTTACCTTTCGGTTTAGAAAAATCATAGGCCTTGTACTTTTTCAGAAGACTTCTTGTAGTACATAATGCATGCTGTGAACATGACAAATATTGTTGAATGTGAAAATTATAAGTTCTGGATCAGTGAATGAAGACTGGCAGAATGAAAGATAATACCCGCTCGTAGCTCATTTTTGCTATATCACCTAGGAATGGGAAATGGTATTATCTTGATCTTGAAATAAAAAGACTGGCTTTACTTTTCTCATTCAGACTCAAAATAAAAAATGCCAAAATTAATTCTACCTAGAAACCATACAAAATGCAATATGTGTTATAAGACCTGTAAGGAAGAAGAAATATTTATCTTCTAGGAGATTGTAATGTTGATATTGAGGTAATATTTGAGAGGAAAAATGTGTTCCTTTGAGGCAGTTACATTCTTGAAACTTTTCTTAAAATTCAAGGGAGAAAAGCTTAATGTTTACACATAATAATTAATGTATAAACTCACAGATCTGATGATATTAGGAAGAAAGAAATTATTGTGTCATTATAATGTATTTGTTTTGGTTCAGAAACAGAAAGAGGTATCTGTATGAGTTAGAAATTCTTCTTTCTCTCTTTGACAGATATTCAGCAAGGAAACAAAAATAAGAGAATTCAGTTGACCAAACCTATCCTGGTAAACAAGGTTGCTATGAATACAGAACTACTGTGCAGCTAAATCTTGGGTTTTGGTTCTTACTTTAATTACAGTAGAAGTTTCACATGTAGTGGTGTAAGTTCAGATATGTACTAAAATCAGATTAGTTTCTTCTTATTTAATATGTAGACCATGTAGATTTTTCACAATAAACTAAAGATGATTCTCAAAGGAAGTCTTATGAGCCACACACTTTTATGTTATTGACGGAAATATTTATCTGATTTCTAGTTTACCTTGGCAACTGTAGATTGTACAGGAAAACAGAAATCCTGGAGGGAGGATTGAAGGAATAATTCTGAAAAGGCTAAATTCTGTCAGATACTGAGCTTTCATACAAATAGGAAATTAACTCTAGGATTTATGAATCCCAGTCACAGAATAGTTTAGGTGGGTGGGGACCCCTGGAAGTCATTTGGTCCACTGCCCTGGTTAAAGCAGAGCCAACTTTCCAAGTCTGATGCCATTTGATGTTAGATCACATTGCTCAAGACATTGTCCAGATGAGTTATGAAAGTGTCCAAATATTCCCACAACTGTGGACACCCTTTTTCAAGTTCAAGAGTTTGTGAATTTCATTTTCCTAATACCCAGTTTGTTACTGAATACTTTAATATTTTTTTTTTAAATTGTGGTGTTCTAATCCCTCACTCGTTGAAATTGCTAAATTTTTACTTCTGTCTTCAACAAATTCAGATTCGGACCAACCTAGAACATTATAGAATCTTGCACTGAAAATAATGTCAGTTGAAGGGTGTTAACACTGTAATTCCCTCCAGCCACTCATCAGAACTTCTGTTTACACAGGGCACACACTTGAGTGGTTGATTCAACAATGGCTATTTAACAAATCATTTTTGCCGAACTGGTGCCACAGTGTGAAAGAAAAGCCTTTACACAAAAAAAAGAAAGTAAGTTAGCCACAGTGTGAAAGAAAAGCCTTTACACAAACAGAGCTTTAGTTAGAGCTTGGGTAAACATTGTACCCTCAGTCTTCTTTACAATAATGTGTTCTGCTCCTGCCATCATGTTTTATAAGCTAGTGTGAATAAAGAAGAGAAAAATGTAAATCTGTCTTTTCTTTTTCAAAATCCTTTGTGGTAATATTGTCTGGCAGTACACTTAGTGACTAATCTTCATTCTTCATGCTGCAGAAGGAGTTGTAGTCCTTGCATCCATTTCCAGATAGAAATGTTTCTAATTGAGTATCCAGGGACTTAAAAATTTTTCTTTGTTCCTATCTTGTAGAGTCTGTTTTTAAAAGCACTTTAAAAATTAATATAAGAAATCTTATTGTCTTCCTTGAGCTTCATGAAAGTTTGCAAAATTGGCAACACGTACCCTGAATAAAATCATAGTATAGTTGTGGGAAGGGATCTCTGGAGGTCATCTTCCTGCTCAAAGTAGTGTCAATTAGAGCAATATATTCAGTCTTGTCCTGAACTCAGGATTTTAAATTGTATGGATGGAGACTGCACCACCTGTGTGGGCAACTCTTTCCATTATTTGAATACTCTGACATAGAAGAATTTGTGTTTTTTTAAGGTTTAAGTGGAATTTCCTGAGTATTGAATTTGATCTGGATCAAAACAGCATAGGGCTGTTCTGCCACAGCTATAGAACTTGCATTTCCTGCTGCTGGACTCTGTAAGATCCCTCTTGGTTTGTTTCTCCAGCTTCTTGAGTCACCAGTCTTCTGGTCAACACCTCCTTCTGGTTTTGTGTCATCTGCATACTGAGGGTGCACTCTGTCCCATCCCCCAGGTCATTAATGAAAACTTTATTGCCCCCAGTAAGGTAAACCATGAGGTAAACCACCTGTGGCTGGCTTCTTTGCCACTAATCACAGCCCTTTAGGCTCAATAGTTCATTCAGCTTTCAGTCCACATCACTTTCCATTTGTCCAGCTTGTACTTCATCAGTTTATCTATGGGGATATGATGGGAGACAATGTCAACAGCCTTGCTAAAATAAGTTAAACAACTTCCACCCTCTCAGCCAGTCATCATGTTGTCAAGTTGGTAGGTCAGGATTGATTTCCCCTTCACAAAACCAGGGTGACTACTCGCAGGCATGTTTCTGTCCTTCATATGTTTGTAAATGGTTTCTAGGAGGATTTGTTTCAGTATCAAGACATCACAATTATTATGTGGACTTCATTTTATATGGTAAAAGAAACAAGTAAAAGAAAATGCAGGGGCTCGAAGGAGAAGGCTTAGTGTTGTGCTTGTGCTTGAGAAGTGTTTGAAAAGTGCTTTCCAATGGGTCTTACAGTTAGACCACATCTGGTACCACTGGCCAGCAGCAAGCAGCTGCTGTTGCAGAGGAAGGAAATATTAGGACAAGAGTGTTGAGGCCTTCCCCAACTTTCCTCCCTGCATGAGGATTCTCATCATTGCTAAGTCACTGGAATCTCCTGTAGAATGAACTCAGAAGATGAATACTGAAGTTTTATATTTAAATGGTATGTGGATTTTGCTAGCACAAAGGAGGCTGAGCTAAATTGCTTCTAAGTATAGGGCTCTGTTGTGTTCTTCTATAGTTAGCACTGTTAATAAAGGAATAGTGCCTTCAAAACACTGAGCTTATTGTGACTCTGAAGAAAAGATTTAGCATTTATTTTAATTTGTTTATTAGTACAAAAATGGGTACGTCTGAGCATTTAGCAATAATTCACTATAATTCTGGAGTCTTCAATATTTAAAGAAAATCTATGGTGCAGCTCATTTGGTAGAAATAGAAGAAAAATCTTCTGCAGTTGGAAAATTACAGACTGCGTAGGTGTTGAAATGCCTCCTGCTTCACTTTCTTAATTGGCAGTAGGCCAGATACTAAGAATTTCTGGTTTAAAGGGAAATGCTTCCCTTTTCTTTACATTTTGATGGATAAAGGTAGCATTTTGTTTGCATTTTTTAGCAGTTAGGGTTTCTTCCATCTTGATACAAAATTAATAAAGTTTCAATTAAATAGCTTCTCCAAGTTACCTTGGCTTTTTGCATTACTACTGGATAACACAAAGATATGCATGCCTTGCCAAAGAAAAAGGATGTGTTGATGTTTAGTTTTAATTTTGGCATCCAGACCCTCTTGCTTTCTGATTCTATTCTAGGATTTGATCCACTTGAATAATTTTTCTTTTTACCTCATACTTTTTTCATTGCTGCCTACCATTTCCTTCCCATCCTGCTTTTTTTTTTTTTTGTTTCCTTTTTCAATTGTGGGATACCATTGAGAGAGACAGAATGAGGAGAAAGGTACAAGATCTGTAATTTAACCAAGGTTTTTACATCCTTTTAAAATCATGTTTGTGTGCATATGACTATACATCTGACTGCTTTCTCTACAAAAAGGAAATAATGGTAGATTTCTGTTAAAATGCTGTACACTGTGTGTTATTTTCATGTATATCTTCTATTTGCCCCCTTCCTTTGGTTTATCCCTTGTATTGCCATAAGGCAAAAGATTCCATGAAACCACTGCCTTGGTCATCTGGTTTGAAAAGATCTTTCAAAAGTTTCATATTTTTATGCAAAGCTACACTAAAAATTAAAACATTGCATGTAGGAAATGATATACAATAGCTTGATAGGTTGATATTTTAAAATGTAGTCTTTTACCACACATTATTTAAAAAAAAAAAGCCTCTTTGCTTGCATGAAAAACCTGAGTAGTGTAGGTTTGGTTTTGTTTTGTTTTCTAATGAAAGCCATGAGCTTGTAAACATCATAGTGAGTAATGTATTGTATGTTTATGTTTTTGTAAGTTCTGGTCAGGATATCCAAGGAACAAGTGTGGTGGCAAATCTTCCAGTCCTTATGCGACAGAATCCTGCAGAAACACTTCGTCGGGTTTTACCAAAAATCAGAGTAAGTTTTGTGTGTTGAGGTTTCAATGTATCTTTTTCTGCCAGTTTAATTATTTTAACAAAGGAAAAGAAAAATCCCTCTTTTATTGCAAACTCAGTCTCTAGGAGGTGTATGTCCAATAGGTCTTCTGCATTAATTTGCTGAACTTACAAAGTATTACAGGTATTATAATTTCTTAAAAATTGTTACAACAGGGGAAAAAAGAGCAGAATTAATACTGCTTAAATGTTCTAAAGATTTACCAGTGTTTTGACAGCTTTTTTGAGAATTCTTTTTGAAGTCTATTCAGTCATAATGTTTGATTCTGATGTTATTGATCTCCTTTCATCCAAATATTAAGATCTTCAGGGTGCTGTCCATAAGAGTATACTTTGCTTTTAGCTGTCTGTGCAGTTTCACATTCTGCCCTCCATATTTTTATTAAGTCACTGCTAGCTGTGATAAATGCAAATGCAAAACTTAATAATGCTCATGACCTCTAGGACCCCTGCAGAAGAAGAGGGTTGGAGAGGGCCTTATCAATGTATACAAATACCTGACAAAGCAAAGACAGAGATACGCTCTTTGCAATGGTACCCAGTGACAGAACTGCAAGTGTTGGTACAATGCGCACAAACAGAAACACAGGAGGTTTCTTCTGAGCAACAGGAGTCACTTTTTCACTGTGAGGGTGACTGAGGAGTAGCACAAGTTGCTTAAAGAAGTTATTGTCTTCCTCCTTGGAGATATTCGAAAGCAGTCTGGGCATGTCTTAGCTGTGACTGGCTCTGGTTGAGCAGGGGGATTGGACAAAATGCCCTCCAGAAAGACCCTTCCAGCCTTCTGCAAATATCAGACATCACCTCTCAACTTCATGTTATGAAGCATCTGTGATCTCGGGAGACGTCTGTTTCTTAAAAGGAGCTGTTCCAACTTTTATCTGTTTATTTAGATGGTCAAGAAATGGTCAAGAAATAGCTCTTCTCAGGACTAAGGACTGGTATAGACTGACAGATGGTTTAGAAAACATTAAAGTGCTTCTGGTTGCATTCTGCACTATAAGATGCAGGTCAATTGGAATTTTGCTTAGATATGTATGAGTGTAAAAGTGCTTTGAGAAGAATGACTTGAAGTTGCAAAGTAATTGGTAACCCTTCAACTTGCACCAAGTATCTGCAGTTACAACCACGTTATTCTGACATGTAATGCAGTCTTTTTAAACCAACCTATTGGGTTCAAGAAAAGTTGGTTTGGTTTTTTTATGCTTACTATACTGAATCCATTTTTGCCTCTGGTTTTCTACTTTGAGAGCAGAATTCTTCCTAAAATTAAGGAAAAATAAGAAACACTGGACATTTTCTACCCTTATTTTTCAGGCTGTAGAGAAGTGCTGGTCTTGGCCTGTCTTCAATAAAAAGTCTAGTATGGGAATGCAGTTTTTCATTCTAGTTTTAAGGATTTTTTTATATAGGGATGAAGAAAATATTTGGAAATATGATCATTTGCATGAATAGGAAAGTATTTGTACAGTGGGAGTTGGATCTCAGTGTAATCTTTGATCAGGCTGTACTTAAGTTACTTTGTAAAAGTATCTTCCTGAATAATATTAAAGAAATTCAACTGAAAACAGTATATGAAGAAAGAAGCATTAGAAATTGAAGATCGAAATACTTGAAATGAAGCAGACAAGTTTAATAATAAATGCAACCAATCTTTGAGCAAATTACTGAGAAAACTAGTGTGGTTTTCATCTTACAGTATCATTTAAACCCAAACTGGATGTCTTCCTAGATGAAACTTTGTGGAATGTATATGAATTAAGTTCCTTTCTGTGGCAATGCTCTTATAAAGCCAGTTCTTCAATGGTGTTCTGTTATCTAATATTATTTTTCTGTAATAGAAGTGAAGTTGTAACCACGTGCACAACACTTTTAGCTACAAAACAGTATTTGACATCATTAACTTGACCTTTTTTTTTTTTTCTTAACCTTGTTTTTTATTGGAGGAATCATCCTGACCATTAAATGGAAACTTTTGTATTCTGTAAAGGCATAATTGAACTCAACTGTGATAAGAATCTTGGAAATGTAATCTGCCATTGCAGGGAAATAAACTGATTTAAATTACTGCACTTGGTTCTACTTCGTTAGCTTGAGAGTAATCATTTGCGAAATCAAATTGGCACATGAAAAATGAATTGTGTAGTAACAGAAGGCTGTTTCTTTGAAAGTATTGTTACCATATAATTGCATAAGGAAACCAGTGTACTTATTTAGCATACTTGCAGACACCCAAAGCAAAATTAATGGTTTTATTAGAACTAAGGGCAAAGCAGATGAAGAAAGAAATAGATGCAAGGAACATCCAGTCAGATTACATTGCAAATTTGTATTTCATTTGTGAAAAATTGATAAACCTGATTACTTCTAGAAATGTAGAAATGGGTGTATGCAAATTGCTTATCATTCTATGAAATCTAATTAAATTAAAATTGTGTCAAAGATACTATATGTTCAACATAAGTGTTTAGATCTGAGTAAAATCAATACATCAATAAATGTGACATACATAAGTAATTATTGAATTAAGTGTCAGTATTTTGGTTATGCTATTTAAAAAGACATATAGTATATAATTTAGATGTTAATGTAGGAATGAGATTAGGAAGTTTTCTTTTAAAATTCTGCTATTAAAATGAAGTTGCATCTTTGTATGTGTTCTTCTGCATAGAGAAGCCCACTCTGGATTTCTGCATGCACCTCCTCATGAACCTTGGAAGTCATTGAAATGCAGATTTAGGGAAAGCTTAGACATTCTTACAAGCATTTCTCTTTGTGCACAAAATGGCTCTTTTCAAATGATATTAATAGTATTTTTCCTGCATTCCATCTTTGAGCTCTGCAACCGAAAGTGATGGAGGGAGATTGCAGGTGTCTGTCTGAATAACTAATAAGACATTTTGCCAAATGCTGTGATTGCAGCAAACTATGCTTATTCTTGTTGTTGTGTATACATCAAGCTTTATTCAGTGTTGTCTGATTAGTTCCAAATTAATTTTCAGAGTTACTTATTTTCCTAATATATTAACCTCCTCTTGAAAGCTTTTCTGTAGCTGATTTTATAGTTAAAGAAAAGGTGGGGTGATTTTTATCCTTCCTTATACTGAACAGTAATTTTAAGGTCCATTCTCATTATATCCTTCAGCTTCTGTAATTTCCATTATTTCTATGTCCTTTAGTCTTTTAGTCTAAAATTACTATCATACCAATGCAATGCTAAAATTATTTGACTATGTCTCTGCTTGCAGCATTCTTTCAAGCGAATTCTGTTGTTGCAGGACAAAATGTGCATTTAAACTAGAGATGAATTTTCATTTTTCCAATTAATGGAAAAAAACTAGGCTTTCTAAATTTTAAGTTTTGGGGCCTGAATTTAACTTGTAGACATTAGAATAGTTAAGAACATGTTAATGCCCTTAAATTCCATTAAATATGCTTGTCTGAATAAGATAGACAGGGAGAGCTTTTTTAGTCTGGAGTGAAAATTTGTGGAGTATCCGTGTATAGAAAAATACATTACTTTCTAAATAAATAAATGTATATTAAGTAAATAAGTTACTCAGCTTGGGTTGTATGAAAATATAAAGAGGAGACGCATATATTTCCAAATGTGGAACTATACAGTTCTGAGTGTAAACATCAGTGCAGGCAAGTGTGTAAGCAGTCTAGAAATTTATATTTCAATGTCTCCCGAGGTCCATGAGGAGGCACATCCAGAGAATGTGTTCTTACACATGACTATCCAGAGTTATGTGGATCAGTGGAGGAGACTATTTGGAAACTTTGTTTGTTGGTAAGTAACCCCGTTTGTATTGCATACAAGGTAAATATGTACGGAAAACTGAATTCATAGAACCACAGAATGATTTAACTTGGAAAAGACCTTTAAGTTCATCAAGTCCAACTGTTAACCTGGCACTGCTCCATAATTTTCTGGTCTGCACTGCTGTGTTTGCTTCTACAGTATGTGGATAGTTCTCTTGGTTCTCTTGGTGATGTTTTTTTGAAAAAGTTTTAAGCTAGAATCCCAGAATTCTGTGATTCCCAGGTATTCTGATCCCAAAAATATTCAAAATACAAAATTGGTAGGTGTCCATATTCTTTCTTGGCTGTGGTTGTAAGAGCAGTGGTGGAACAAAGGCAGAGTCTGTGGAAATAAGAAGAAGGTGGTTTTCATGGATGTTGAATGCACATATTTTGTTGGAAAGCAGCACAATACTGTTTCCTTTTTCATTTGTGGGAGCAAGGACACAGAGAAAGAAACATGGTTTTAAACTGAGACAGGTAATAGAAGCTTTACCAAAAGAAACTTGAGAGATGTGTTATTGTTCTCCTTGAAATGAGATAAGCTAATCATTGTACATTTGTGTGTACAAATGGTTTGACATTTGTAGAATGAAAACTTGTTTTTTACCAAGTCAAATAGTAATTTCTCAGATATTCTCTACAAACTATTTTCTCAGCAAAATTCCTCTGATATGCAATGCTTAGAGCCATAGAATCGTTAAATTTGGAAAAAAACCCTAAGATTATTGCGTCCAGTTGTTTACCCAGCAGCGCTATTTTCACCATGTCACTGAGTTCCATATTCAGGTGCCTTTTGAACACTTCCAGGAATGGTGGTTCCACCATGTCCCGGGCAGCCAGTTCCAGTGCCTGACCACCCTTTTAGTGAGGAGAGCCATGCTCCAGCCACTCTGTCCCCAGCCCATAGCACTGCAAGGGTTTGTGTGACCCAGGTGTAGGACCCAGTGCTTGCCTTTGTTGAACCTCAGACCATTGGCCTTGGCCTTGATTTTAATGAAGACATTAAACAGGACTGGCCCCAGCACTGAGCCCTGGGGATCCCCACTTGTGACTGGCTGCCAGCTGGATGTAATTCCATTCACCAACACTCAGGACCCAGCCATGCAGCCAGCTTGTAACCCAGTGAACAGTGCAATCCATTAGCAATTATGCACTTAGCTGTAAAATTAGTATTTTTAAAAAAAATATGATCCAGGCTTATTTTTATTTTCAATTAAAAGTCCAGCTTATTTTTGATTTTGGGTGAGTGATCTGAGAAAACACTGTTCATATCAAGCAGGTTAAAAAAGAAACAAAACCACATATATAAAGTGCTAAGTAGGAAGTATGGGCTTTAGACTCCTACTGAATTTGGAGTAATTTGTAAAATGAGACTAATTCTTTAGTAGTAGAATATTTAACTTTTTGTTTTCTCAGGAAATAGATACACTTAGAAAAGTAAGCAAATAGAATGTTCACTTAGTTGATAGATATTTACAATTATTAATATTTACAATGAATGCTGTGTCAAAGATTGCATCCTGAAAGGTCTGTGCATAAATCTGAAATTTAAAATTTAAATTTCCTGTTTTAAAATTAAAAAAACATAGTAATATTTCATTTGACTTCAACATATTAACTTTGTTTAACTTTTGAGTGCATGATTTTAAAGGCAACCTAATTAATGACATTCTTGTGTGTCAGAGATCAGAAATACAAATGTTTAGTTAGCTAGATAAATATTCTAGTGTATCTTGATTTATTCTTAAGACTGTATATATGTACTTTTCATTTGCATTCCATGTTATTCAAGGGATGAAATTTTAATTGCCTTCTGCTATTTTAGTATCTCTTACTGAATGAATGAATGAATGAATGAATGAATGAATGAATGAATGAATGAAATACTTATTTTTAATTCATGTGCATAAACAGCAGAAGTGCAATTGTTGGCTGGTCTGTTTCTACCTCTTGTTTTGTAAAGTAGAAAAATCCATGCATTGCATTGATGAAACTTAAAGTCTCAAAAGATATTATAAGTAAGATTTTTCTTAGAAGATTCATGATATATCATAAGAAAGTTTAATGTCTACAATAAATTCCTGTTAAGAGAAAATAATTTTACAGTAAATTTTTTAGTTTACCCAGGTTGTTGCATATTAATTCTAAAAGTGAGTGTAAAAATTTAGATATTCTTTCAGTACATTTCTGCCTCACTCTCTAAATTGTTATAATTTGTAATTATACAGGAGGTTCTGCATGTTGCAGGAGTGGAAATGCAGTTAACAGCTGCTGTTTCTTTTTTGACTGTTCTGCAAGAGGAGTCGGTGTCCATTCATACGTACTCCCACTCCTTCCTACACATCATTCTCCAGAACCTGGAACACAGAGATGCAGGTCAGGGCTCTACAGCTGCTCTGATGGCTGATGACCTCTACATGTTTTGTTTCCTTAGTGATCCTACAATACTGTGTCAACAGTGAGTGCAATCACTGTGACTTTGTATCTAGACTTGCATGAATCAGATTTCTGCATGATGACCACTGATATTCATACTGATATTTAAATGTAATTCTGACTGAAGCAAAAAAAGAAACCTCTCACTTTGTCTGAAGGATTAAATCCCAAAGTTGTTTCTGAGTCTGGGCTTCTCCTGAAGTACCAACGTTTAGCGTCTGACAAAATGGAGGGTGGATGGTTGACATTTCTTCTGTGTTGATTATTTTTTCTTAATTTCTTTGACATTAATTTTAGAATACAAAGGAAAGAAAAGGCCTGCTGTGCAACTAGAAAGTTTCAGTGGGTGTAAGAAAAGAATATGCTTCTAAATGAAGGAAATTAGATTTATAAAGCAATCAGAGTAGTTATTAATTTTATATAGGAGTTGGAAAGGGAAAAGAAATGGGGGCAGACCTTGCTTCTTACCTATCCTACTTTGTACTCTGAAGCCTTGAATATTAATATAGTGGCTTTCAGATTCATAGCTCCTTGAAGATATGTGTAAAAATTTAGAGCAAATTTTGTAAAACTGGTATATGTTTTGGTTTTGTTGTTGTATGTACAATATAAGACATCACATAAAACTTGTATCTTTTAAACAGGTGTCAGCAATGCATGGTTAGAAACTCTTCTTGCTGTAATAGAAGCTTTACCAAAAGAAACTGTCAGACATGAGGTAATACTAATCTCTCATGCTAACAAAAAAAAAATTAAGATTGTAAGATTGTATTTCCCTGAAACTTTTATTAACTTCAGTCAGATTTGTGACAGTTCCATACCTGTGAAAATGGTAATGGTTATGGGACACACTGTAAGAGACGAATGGGCGACAGGTGAGACAGGAAGGTCACCTTAAAAAAAGTAGTGTTCTTCAGCAAATAAAGTCAGCACTTATTTACACTCCACTGTAACATTCCCACTGCACTTTGTTTTCTCAGTAACATGTTTTCCTGCATCCTGTTTTGGTTTACAGGGTAGTGTCTCACTCTATGTCTTCATGAAGAAACTACATTTTGTTTACTATTGGACTAAAATTCCAATATTTGCTAAATGGAACCGAATGCTGGAGAGCCATTCCATAGTGTATTTCAGTAGTTCTTGGTGTAACAAAACTAATGCACTGCAAACACTCTTAATTTTTCACTGTGTAGCTCAAGACAGAAGAATAAAATCTGTCACTAAGTTATAATGCCAGTCTCCTTTAGTCAGATAATTTATTCACTTTTAAATGTTCGTATTTTGTTAAGTTTAAAAGGTTTGCAACAGACATATTGACTGTGTTTATAATTTAAAACAATATGGAGATTTAAATATATGATTGTTTGTGTAGTATAAAAATTCTCATTGAAATAAGAATAAAATCCAGAACTGTTTAAAAATTCAGCTTCTAAAGGGTAAAAAATAAAGTTGGAAGAAACACAGAGAAATTATTCTAGTCACCTCCAAAATTTAATTGCAATGTAATTTTAAAGATGGCATTTAAAAAAATAAAATGACTATTGATGTGCATAGGTGCCATTCTTGTTAGTACTGATTAATTCAGTGAAAAGGTTAATGACATTTGGGATATGTTTTCGTAGATTTTTTTTAAAGAAGAGGAATACTTTATTTGATGCTCACAATTTTTCTCTTCATATTTCTTCTTTTTTTTCCATGTAGATCCTGAATCCTCTTGTTTCCAAAGCACAGCTTTCTCAAACACTTCAGTCCCGCTTAGTCAGTTGTAAAATCATAGGAAAAGTAGCTAACAAATTTGAAGCTCATATGTAAGTAGACTGTTAATATATTTTCATTCCAGAGTGTAAACCAGTATTTCTCTGTTTTAGTGGACAAAAATTACTACAATAAAAGTAGACGTTATTGCAGAAATGAAATACTTTTTTTTCACAGATCCTTTTCATTATTTAACTGGCATGTTTAGACTTGCTGATGTTCAACATTTTATAACTTGAGTTTGTATGTTCTTTCACAGATTTGAATGGATACCATTTTCAGGCCATTCTTCCATATTGTTTTTCTTACTAGAAAATAGGCCACACAGTGAATTTCTCTGCAATCTTACAGGCAGAAAACACAACTTCATCTCCTTTGAGTTTCTTCTCATAGGAAGAGGAATTCCATTCCTAACTTTTTATTATGTAACCAAATCTAGCATGTTGATCTGTTTTTTTTCTATCCCTAATTAAAATGTAGATATAGGAGGAACTACTGCTGTTCCCTGATATTATCCAGCCCTTAGATTCAGTGTCTGTGAGTCTGGACAGAAAAGGGTGCAATGATGAAAGTAAATCCGAGTCTCTCATCTGCCCAAAGCTGTTGGTGTGGTACCTTCCTTGGTCAGTTTACCCAGACTTGTGATAGCATGACCACTTTACCAAATGTGTTTGCTATCCGGGCAATCCGGCACAACATGACTTTGAATTACAATAGAAATCCACCGTGGGCCAGTAAAGGCCCAGAAACTGTTTAGTTGAGGAAGCCCACTCTAAGAATGATTTTGATCTGTCCCAAAATGTAAGAATTCAGCATATCAGAAAAGAAGAACAACAGGACAATATGACAAGACATTTAGGAATAAATTTATTTAGATTATGTTTTTTTTTCTTCAGTAAAAAAGAGCTAGAAGCACCCAAAACAAAACTATCTAAATCTTCATTTGCTGTTTAGACTATACTTGTTGGATATTGAAAAGTTAATGAAAATGGTAGAGTAGTATTTTTTGAGAATGTTACCAAATCTTTATGTTCCAGATCTTTAGGACTCTGTCAGAATAGCAGTTGCATTTATTTATTTGATGTTGCATTCTCATGGAAATAAGTGACTTTACGGATTACTTGGAATCTTATGTAAAATATAGTAGTGTTAATTAGTAGCCATAATAATCACATTTTTTGTGGTGCTTCTTCAACATGATTCCTTGCTCTTCAGAAGCAGGAATCCCCACATTTCAGTAAACAAGTCTTAGCACCTTTTCTGCACAGCCACTACTTTTTAAGATGATAACTCAGAATTTTCTGGGATGTCTTATTCTTCTGGTAGAGAGCTCTTGAGTGCAGTTCAGAGGCCTGAAAAGAGAGCTGGGTCCTCAGGTGTAGAACGTGGCAGACTGAGTAAAATTCAGGACGCGCTCTCATTACCCTTTCAGAAGGACTCTGGGTGCAGGCCCAGAAGACATATCTATCCTCAGGAGTAGGCAATATATAAGCATATCTTCACTTTCTTCTACAGAATGGCACAGTTTTTCCTAATAAAATTTATGCTATAATTAAAAACTTTGTATTCAATGTTATTCCTAGTTTTTTTTATATCCTGTCCTTGTCATGGAACATTAGTTTTTCTACCCTCCAATGTTCCAAGTTAAAAAGTCTTTTTTTCTTTTTACGTAGCCCCTAATTTAATGTGTTCTAAAATGCCGAACTTCCAAGACTACAATTTTTGAATCTTGAGGCTAAATTTTTTCTGTAAGAAGTAAATTAATTTTCACTGAATGAAGGGAGGCTGTGCAAGCTGGCTTGAAAATTTGCTTGTCAATGTCTACATATTATTTATCTTGAGTTTTGCAATAACATAAGGATTTTTATAGAGATATTTTATGAATACTTATGATAGAACCTTGGGCAGTGAAAGGAAACACAATGGCTGATTCTGCCAAGTTGTAATATATGTTTTTACTGAAATGGGAATCAAAATTTTTATTTTGTGTCTGCCATTGATTTACATGAATACTTAATCTACTTGCCTGAAGGCATTGCAATATTCAAGCTTTTAATCTTAAATTCTTTTTCTCCTTTCTTCCTAATTATGTCTTGGGAGATACCTGCATACCAAAGATGAGGTATTACAGACATTTAATTGGGATTTGCATTTCCATTTATATAATCTTTTTATTCTTTCAGTGACTGTTCAGAAATTGTACTGAAGATTAGAAGTTATTAAATGAGGACAGCATCCTACTAAAGTAGCCTACCTACTATTTTTGTAGTTTATAAGAAACTACAGATGAATATGAGCAAATTTTAATGGCAGTAAATATTCCTTTTCCTGTTTCTTTGTAACACATATTTGCACCCAATGTACAATATTCTTTTCTAATTGCTGATTATCAGAATAATCCTTTACTGAGTGTGATAAATTAGTAATATATGGGATAAACAAATAATATGTGAGTGAAGTTCAGTACTACTCAATAGATTTTATATATTCTTGTTCTGTATATTAATAAAAAATGTTCACATTTTTAGTGTTAAAAGAGAGGTTCTTCCATTGGTAAAATCACTGTGCCAGGATGTGGAATATGAAGTCAGAACTTGCATGTGTCGGCAACTGGAACATGTAGCTCGAGGGATAGGGTGAGTGCAATTTGCCTGACTGATCTTAAATGCAAAATATTTCTCTAAAATGTAAACCTAAAAACTCCTTTTAAAATTGCTCAATTCATGCATACTCAGTAGTGAATTTGGAATTACAGGCGTGTTCTTAGTAATTGGCTGTTGGCAGTTGTTTCTTTTCCACTATTAGATTTTGCTTTCTCTTTTATAGTAAGATTGCTGAACCATAAATCCAGCAGATTTTTTAAATTATGACTTAATCTATAGCTTCTTGAAATGATCTCAATTATCCATTGGTGGTATTTGTCTTATTTAAAAATTCTAGCAAGTATTAGCAGTTTTAATAATTATTGTGCAGTGTTTTGAGAAAGAATGCTAATGGCTTTTGTAAGCAAATTTCAGTTCAGTATCAACTTTTACTCAAAGCTTGAAGGCCTTCAAAATTCACACATAGGATTGAAAAAGTCTGGAACTTTAATAAAAGAAAATGT
Organism: Vidua macroura; assembly: GCF_024509145.1. Lineage (NCBI taxonomy): Eukaryota > Metazoa > Chordata > Aves > Passeriformes > Viduidae > Vidua > Vidua macroura. The sequence goes on along the minus strand of NC_071576.1, from coordinate 15,152,789 downwards.
TAATTACATACAGGATTAGTCTCTGAGTGAACAAATATTTTAAAACTCAAGGTCTCTCTACCTGCTATTTTGTCAGGAAGGAAAAAAAAGCAGTAACTTTCTTTTACAGTTTGAAAATTTATCAAGTAACATTTCTTACCCAGTGCTAGACAACAGAGACAGATTACATCTTATACTAGTAAGAAAGGAAAGGAAAATTTTCTTAATTCTGTTTAGTGTCTTTGAAATGAACTAAATTTCACTTATTCTTTCTGGGAGTTGGAAGTTTAAAAAAATCACAGGTATTATGCAGTGGCAAATGACAGCCACAGGTAAATTACTAGTAAATGACTAGTAATTTACCTTGCCTTAGAATAGTGGGTTTGATATGGCTAAATACTTTGTTATCAATTAGTGATCTGTCCTGTGTATTTTTCTTTGATTTTTTCCTCACCAACTTTTATCTTTAGCATTAATGTATTTGTATAGATTGTTCCATCTCTGACGTTTTTACTTATTTCCTTCTCAGTGCTTTAGATTATTTAATCTCATGAGAAATGGTGAACATTGAGTGCTTTCAGTATGAAAGCTATTCCAGTGTGTCATGTTGAGGATGAATAAATAGTAGGTAAATAAAAAAATAACTAAACAGACATGAGCAAATTTTCAGGTAAATATTGAACGTATAATGTGATAACAGTCCAAATACTTATTTTTACCAGTTAGTGTTATTGCCACTAAATGATCTATCATTTTCTCATAATTTTATTTGAATGCTTAATCATTTGCTTGGAAGAGTACTGTTAACACCTCTTGATTTGCTGGTAGGTGTAATAAACTCTGTAAGGTGCAAATTACTTTGATGCTGATTATAAACATTTGAAAGGATTATTGTTTATATTGACTTACAAAAGGGGCAGCTGTTACTGCTTTAGTCCAATTGGAAGGGATATTTTGAAGATTTTAATTTCAGTATCTTGGAGTTAAGTATCAGCAGTATGTTAGTAGGTCAGTACATACCAAGGCCAAAAAGGACAAGCAGAACCCTTTCTTTGCTACTTTAAACCAAGGCCAAAAGTCAGTGTTTAGACTAGTTGGGAAATCACATTTTTTCTGAGCAATAGATGTTCTCTTTAAAGAAGGCTTATGTTTGATGTATAAAATTTCCAGACACTTCAATCCAACGTGGCTCATACTTATTAAATTTTGACTTTGGACCATCATATTGAGCATATTTGATCATAAGAATTTTCTTAGTGATACAGTGAAATAGCTGGAGTCCTTTGATTTTTTTTTTCAGGCTACATTTTCTCTAATTTATTTTGAGCTAATTTGAATGCTTTTTTAATTATGAAGTTCTGCATTTAAAGTTTGCATGTTTCCTTGGTTGACAAAGAAGAAAAGTCATGAGGTTGACTGGAGGTTTTTTATTTAATTTCCTTAGAACTTTGTCTGTTTTTTCTTCTGGACTACCCAAAAAATACCTAAATTAGTATTTCAAGGTAGAATTCTGTTTTGCAGTGGCAGTATTGTTTAATTGTAAGTTTTCTTTTGACTGCTTGCTTCACGTTCCAGGACAGAACTAACAAAAACTGTGGTGCTTTCTGAGTTAGTGGAGCTGGCAAGAGATGAGGGCAGCAGTGTACGCCTGGCAGCTTTTGAGACCTTGGTGAATCTGCTCGATATGTTTGATGCAGGTAAGAATCTAATTTAGACTTACTAGCCCAATTCCTAGTGCTCTAGTGCTTCTTATAATTGTATTTAAATGCTCTTTGTTCTGACTGCATTATTCAGACATTTCTGATTTTATTTTCTTCATTGCTTTGTCCTTTATATTTCCTTATATTTCATGTCTTGAAGTGCTTTATATGCAGAAAGTTTTAAGGGAGGTGAGCTAGTTGTCCATGAAATCAATTATCATATTCCAAGTTTCTAAGGTAATATGCCTAAATGGAATGAGTAAAATTACTGCATGAATTATGGAAATATTGTGTTGCTAGTATTTAACTAATTAATTTAGTGCTATCAGTACACGGAATACAAAGTGTTAGCTCAACAAAAATGTACTGTACAGGAGCTTGGTGATGAATTACTACAATATATGGTTGTATTTAAGCCATATAGAGGAGTGGATAAGGAAAATAAAAAAATAGTATAGCTTTGAGGAGAATACTGTAAATGGACTTTTTAGCAATGAGTGTTTATATCAGTAAGTATGATAGTAGGTTAATTTTCTAATTCTTGAGCCTCTGTATTGATGCTATCAAGTTTGTGCTTCTCTTTGCACCTCTCAGTCTTCACTCCTCCTCCCCCACCCCCTGCTGTAACTAATGCTTTGAGTTACTGTAAGAAGCTTAGAGAAAGCAATCAGGGGTTATTTACAGGTTTTGAAGGAATTTTTCTAGAAATGGGGTTTGCGTGGGTTTTGCTTTCATGGCTGAACTAGAAAATGAACAATTTTGAAGGCAGATGACCCAAAATTACATCCTAGAGTTTCTCTCCCACAATATCAAAATATTTCTCCAAGGCCAATCTAATTTTGTTCAGCCACAATTATTTGCTGAATTTTGCTGTTGATCTGCCATTAAAAAATCATTATCCCTTTAAAACTCAAACATTTTAATACACTGATTTTATTTAACATAAGTCCAAAGATACAAATTTCTTCAAACATTTGCTTGTTTATTTTATAACGACACAGTGTTTGGATTTGGCTTTAATTTCTAAATTATTTAATTTCTTTCCTGTGTCTTTAATTATTTTGTTTCTCTATGAATTTATTGTATACCAAAAGATTTTGAAACACTTCTCAGTAGGTTTAAAAAATTAACTTGCAGAATATCCTGAGTTTTCTATTTACTGTCACAGTCATGTTCAGTCTTGATCTCCTTGTATTCCTACTATTGCAGGAAATCTTGTAGGAATACTGCAGTATTCTTTCTCTCTCTATATTCTTGGTGGATGGATAAGGTAGTCACTGTTTATTTATTCTCTGCCTCATCCTTTACTGGAGGATGCCTTTTCACTAAGAACAAACAAAAAATGAACATAACAGGAAAGGTACTAAATTTAGGATCATTCCCTCTACCTCTTTTGTACCTTCAGTGAGTCCCTGCCAGAAGTAATCCTGAGAATGTTAAATGAAATTTTTCTCAATTTACTACAGAAGGTCAGTCTCTGTGCTCTTTTTAAAATGTTGACAAATGGCTAACTCTAAAAATTTCTTTTGTTTTTCAGATGATCGGAGTCAAACTGTTCTCCCATTAGTGAAATCATTCTGTGAAAAATCCTTCAAAACAGATGAATCTATCCTAGTTTCTTTATCTTTCCATTTAGGGAAACTGTGTAATGGATTATATGGTATGATTTAATTTCTTTGAAAAAATCTTAAACACGAGGGAAGATTGGAGAATTTGAACCCCTTGGAATGGGGGGAAAAATGAAATGGTAGTTAGTTAGATTTTGGAAATTTCCTCTTAGGGTGACCATCTGCTTATTGTTTATTGTTATTTTTGTTTTGTTTAGACAGGGTCAAAGATGGAAACATGGTGTTTCATCTTCATTGGTTTGACTGATATTTTTGGGTATTCTGGAGCTTGTGATTTGGATGATTGAATTTTTGAAACTAAAAACGTTTGAAAACATTATGATGTTAGCTTTGTTCTTTTCTATGCTTGATCTCCTTTTTAAGGCACAGTGCAGAGTGTGGGCCATAAGGAACTTCAGGGGAGAAAGATCTAATGTCGTGTATTCCCCCAGCTGCAGCTGAGGCCAAATCTGTACTCGTAATTTTTACATCCATAATCTGTGCTTGAATTTTCATTTGAGCGCAGCACAACTTTCCTTGATAGTTCTGCCTACCATATAGTACCTGTGGAAGAACAGCACAGAATCATGGCTTTACATTTTAATTTCCCTCTAGACTCTTAAAACCTTTGATCTTTCCTACAGCTTTTTAAAATGAACCTTCATGATTATGTTAGAGACGATCAAAGTGACCATTGCTTCACTACGGATTACTTGAAATGGCCGTTCAAAATGTTATTTTCAGAAACAGAGAGCTAGGACAGTCCATCCTGTGTTTATCATGTTTTTCCAGTCTTCTTTTCTCTAGGTTGAATGACTAACTCCTGATCTTTCTTCACCTCTGAACTCCATCTGACAAGTTCATATTTTTCTTGAAGTGTTGAAGTGCCTTAGGACAGTTGAATGAAATGAAGGGGTTACTTCACATGTCTTGCCAGATATATTGCTGTTCACATTTTTCAGTGTGAAAAATTGCCTTTTTAAAAAAGTCTAGCAGCTAGTTAGTCTTTCTCTTTCCTGGCCTTGTGCAGGTGATGCAGATCAGGCTAAGCATGGTACCTTACTGCTGTTCTAATGGAATAATAGTCTAAAGTTTTAAGACCATATGTCCAGTTACTGAAGATCTTTTTAAACTGTCTTTCTGAAGAATAAACATTCTCTGACCTTGGTTGATGCTTTCAGAATGCTGAATAAGCAAAACCTCTTGTCTAGCATCCAAAAGATCAAGGAAAATACTGACTAGTACCCCAACTAGGATAGAACTTACTTTATACAATTGCCTATCTTGTCATTGACATATGGGTAGTTTTCTCCTAGCTATTTTTCCATGTAGTTTTGGAGCACTTTTGTAGTTTTTAATCTATCATTCCTGTTCCCTTATTGTGAAAGTCCTGACCCTTATTGCCTCTTTGGTTTCACAGGTTCTGTTATTACATACTAGAAGGAAATTGAATCAGTTTGACAAGTTTTCCTTTTGCCATGTTGGCTACTGCTGTTTTTTGTCGGGGATATATGTGGGTGTATTGGTATTTAGTAGTAGATTTTTTTTTGTTTTTTTCAGTTTGTTTCACATATTTTTCAAAGATGTGAAAGTAACCTGACTTACGTAATTACGTGGCTTGTCCTTTCCCTCTCCAGCTATTAAATATAAGTACCACTTCAGCCCTTTTCTATTCTGTTATTTAAGATTTCAACAACTAGTACTTTGAGTACTGGAATGAAGCACATCTGACTGCACATTTTGAAAACCTCTTGTTTAAGATCCACTGACCTGTTGTTTCTCTACTTAAAGCTTGAATTTTTGTCAGAGTCATTAATTGTACTCAGCGTGATGATATTGCTGGAATTTAAAAAAAAAAATTATTAAGCATTTCAGCATTCTTGATACCAATCAATGATAGCTTTTCCTTGCCCTCTGGAATAGAAAATTCAGCCTTTTCTTGGTTATTCTCTTATTACCTAACGTACTTGTAGTTTTTAAATTCTTCTTGCTAGTTACATTCCAGTATGTTCTGAGTACTTGTCTGTAGTGATTATATTCTGTTAGATTCAAGGGAGGTAGAAGGAAGAGGAGGGATAAAATCAAGGTATTTGATATTTTAAAATAAGATTTGTTTGGGTACATTATTAATAGCATTTGTAATGAGGAAAGTTTGTTGTTTTGTTTGTTTGTTTGTTTTTTGAGGCATTTTTACTCCTGAACAGCACTTGCGGTTTTTGGAATTTTATAAGAAGCTTTCCACATTGGGTTTACAGCAGGAAAATGGGCATAATGATAATCAACTACATCTGCAAACTCTGGAACAGGAAAAGAAGTATATTTCAGTGAGGAAGAACTGTGCTTACAATTTTCCAGTAAGTAATATTAATTTAAGGTTTAATCTTAATTTGTGTTGTGCACGCAGTTCTCTAAATAGGACTGTACAAGTGATTATCCCAAGACTTATTCCCAAATTGTTCATTATTAGCTAGATTTTAGCTCTTTACTGCAAAGTTTCCGTTAGTGAGGTTGTGCAAAAGAGTTAGCAGGAAATACTACTCTTTGCAAAGCCTCAGAAAATTATTGGCAAATTTGGACCAAGGAAGTGGTGTTCTGAGAGTTTACTGGCCTTATTCTTTCCTGCACATTTTCTCCAAACGCTTAGCACAAAGGGAAAAGACCTTTGGGAAAACGTCTGTAAAACAGAGTCCCCAGTTTCAAACCACTTGAATCTACACTTTCACATTCATTGTGTGTCACATCATTCTTGGGAGTTAGAGATTGAAACTGAATGCTCAGGTTGATGTTTTAGTCATGTTCCTGCCTGAGTACAGAAAGTCTTTTCAATTTTATGTGAGGTCTTTAATACACCAGTCATATTTTTGTAAATGTACTTTGTATTTTGACATTCTACATTTGTATTCAATGAAAATGTGTTTGCAACAAGAGCCTAGACAGCTGTTTTCTCTTCTGCCTTTTAAAGGCAAACACACTGTATGTGGGTAGACATCTGTTGGTTTATTTGAGCAAAACCAAGGTATGTACAAACACAATCATATTGAAATTCAGATTCTTGCTTTGTTGCTTGCTAAAATGTTTGTTTTTGAAGTATCCATTTGCAGTTTTTGCTAAAGTATAGAAACATAAAAAATATTTATAAATCTGAAGTTTTATATCTCCTGGTTTTAGTCCTTACCTTCAAAAAAACCAGCCTGCATCATGTCTGGATGATAAATAAATTCCGTTTAGGTCTCAATTCTGGATTTTGTCTGGTGCCTATGTTTTACAAGGCCAGCAAAACCTCCACACGTACTCCCTAAAATAACAACCTGTTACCTCTCAAGCTCATCAATCTCTGCTAGTGTCATCCTTTAGCTGTGTAGTTAAAAAAGGACTTTTTTCCTTCCACAGGCCATGATTGTTTTTGTGGATCCAAAGAACTTCCATTTAGAACTTTATTCTATATTCTTCTGCCTTTGTCATGACCCCGAAATTCCTGTCAGATATACCATGGCCATAAGTTTCTTTGAAGTAAGTCTACAATGGTTCTTTGTTCCTGCTCACGTGGTTTTATTTTGTTTTTGTCTTTAGGCTTACATTTGTGGCTGTTCAACCAAAATAAAAAGACATGAGAAAATGTATTGAAATTATTTAGTTCATCAAGGGTGTTCAGTTCCATCTGACCTCTGTATATAGCCCATATACACACAGTATTTTATTTAAGTTGTGTGACATTTGTCTACAAGAGATTACTGCTGGGTCAGATTGTAAGGAGCAAAAGCTAGAAGAAACTTTTGGTCATCTAGTACCACAAAAATAGACAAATGTACTAACTATAATATTTGAAGTTTTTCAATAGTATTAGAAAACAGAAAAATGGGAGAAAGGAACTTCCCCCTTTTGTGCCTGAAAACCTTTAGAGCTGTAGTTTGCTGGTATATGTGAGGAATATTTTTGTGGAACAAATCCAAATGAAATGCTCAATTTAATATGAAACTACTTGGAAATTTATGCAGATGTAACAGCATATGTATTCTTATATTTCCATTCAGCTTATATAAATTCTACTCTGTTACGTTCATAAAATTATAAAAATGTACAAATGCATAGGTAATATTAACTATGTGGAGTGAATTCCAGAAACTAAAATGTGTTTCATAGCACTTTTGTGTTTCAGTCTTTGAGCCCTAGCTTTGATTCCATTTTGTTGCTGGGGAAATTGGTAAATTAAGCAGTTTGCTGAAAACTTTTCCACCATTGTAAGAAAGATGTATGGATTTCCAGTTCTCATTACCTATTGATGTCTTGTTTTAAAGAATGATAGTCCAGCATAATTGTTGAAACTGTAAAATTAGCATCTAATTCTACATAATATTTTGTTTTAGCTGTATAGCACTATTAAGGTACTGCCTGAATATAAGGGAAGTATTCTAGCTCATTAAAAAAAAAAAAAAATGTAAAATTATAGCTTGGTCTAAATGTACATTTAGTTCTCATTGATTTAATTTTAACAGCTTAACTAGACAACCACGTGACAGACAAAAATGAGTAATTTATGGCATTCTCTGCTATCTGTATTACTTTCCAAAAAATAAAAGTCTTTGTAGCCATTTCCTTAAAGCTTCATCTTGATTGGAAGTAAGCTCTTATATTCACTTTATTTTCACTTGGCTTAAAGAAACATTAAGAAACATCATCTAAATATTTCTTGTGGCAAAAAAAATCTCATTCCTCAAGTGTATGTTATGCTTGCTATAAAACCTTTTTAATAGCATGGAGAGGGATTGCTGGTGTTTTTTAAAAATTTACATGAGACTTATGAATCACATGAGTCACGTCAAAACCCAAAAGGAGCAAGGAGTAAAAACTTAAGGTGGAAGGTTGGGGAAACCTAAAATCCAGCACAGGATAAGAACATTTTGTGTTTCATCTTCTAAATTATACAGCAGGCTGACTCTTAACTCTCCTAATTTACAACATTTGAATATTCTGCAAGGAAATTTCTAGCCTTGCAGTGCAGCCTAAAAAATTCTTGTTAAATGTGAAATAGAGTTAATCCTATAAGCATGTTTCATAGTTAGATAATAGACCTGTTTCTTGTCTCATGTTCTTTATATAAGCATATTTTTAATGTGATTAGTGGGAAAGTACACAACTTTAGGAAGCTGATAATTAAACACTTTTTTCTGTGTCTCTTCATGCTTGCTGTAAAGTAAGAAAGCAGTGTTGTGCCATAGAACTAAAGAATGTTTCACCTTGCTAACCTACTGTCATTTTTTAGGTTGCTAAGCTTTTAAATTCTGATGTGTATACAATACATAAAGAACTGGTTACGCTATTACAGGATGAGTCACTGGAGGTAATACACTTTTATTGGAACTTTTTTTGCTTGCGACATCGAGGCAGATTATCTTCATGCTTAATAACTCTTCACTAACACAGTAGAGTAACAATTTGAAAGGATTAACAGCTTTTACTTCTATTGCACAGACTCTGCATAAAGATGCTAGCCTTCTGTGAATAAAAAGGAGGAAAATAGGAAGGTGTTTGAATTTAGTAAACCCACACTAAATTTATTAGCTTTTAAAAAGGCTAATTCTGAATAGTTTTAATTACTGTATTATTTATTACCTTACAAACTTTAAAAAGCTTTGGGTTTGGTACTCTATTAAAATAATAGTTAATAAGATTCAAGGTCCTTTGCTTTGTTTTATTTTTGTTGTCCAATTGAAGAGGAGATAAAGAAGTCGTGTATGGTTCAAAGATCAAAATTTACAGAAAGAGTTTTGGTCCAAGGTGCGTAGAACATGAGTCAGTTATATTGCAGTTAACACAGTGAGACTTTTTAGGATGGAGAGACATATATATATTCAAGAAAAAAATCACCATTTCCTCTGATACGGTTTCTCCAGTAGTAAGTTAGACTACTCTAGTTAGAAAGCTTGTCTGATCACATAAATAAAACCTGATACCTGTAATACTTATATTACTTACTGCATTAAAACATCAGCCATCAATAGAACTAATCAGTGGAACTAATCTCCATTTTTTTTCAATATGAGAGAGCAGTAACTTGAAAGGTGTCAGCCAGGATATGCTGGTGAGAGTTAAAAATGGAGTTAAGTTAATTTACAGATCTCTTTCATGCAGTCTTTCTTTAAATAGGTGTTAGATGCTCTAGTAGGTCACCTTCCTGAAATTCTTGAACTAATGACTAATGGAGGAGAAAACAATGGATCAGAAAGCAAGGTGGGTATTCTCATGGGGTTTTTCATATTTTCTTTCTAAATGAGGGCAGTAAGAAATTTCAGACAAATTTTGTAGGAAAAGGCTTTCATGATTAGGTTCTGTTTGGAGAAGTTCTGTTTGGATACGAAGTTTCTGTTCAGTTCTTTTATTTGATTGTTGATGTTAAAAGCTTTAACATGAAAAACATTTGGAAAGATTAGAGTTAATATGAAAATGAACAGTTTATACATGTTCTTTTTCTAATTAACCACAGTTCAGTGAAAACAAAACTTGGTTTTATGTTAAGGGATTGATAGCTAATATCTATTTTAATTTTTTTTTCATATTGATGTATCAATTGCTCGTGGGTGCCATTTTCAGGCTTCTGCTAGAAGGAAATCTATTTCTGAAATCTATTTTCTGAAGTAAAGACATTGAATTAAGAGATCTGTACTCAGCTCCCACCTTTCCTAATTTAATTGTAAGTGGCTCTGGATGATGGTTTATTCCATGACTCCTCACCTCTAAGATGGAACAGAAAGGATGCTGGTTTTGAGCATACTTCCTAAAAGTATGATAAATTGAGATATTGCAGCAGTATAAGAACTGAAGAAATTTATTTTCTTGTATGTGTATAAGTGGACAGTGTAATTTAAAAATTTGAATTTATCAGTTGTTTACAGCTGTAAATATATATAACATATAGCAAATGCAATGTCAGGTGTGGCAGTCTGTTTCATTTTTCTTAATATGAAAGGGAATTTAGCTTGGTTATTAAAAATTCTTTGCCTTCTACTGAGAAAAGGTGTACAATTCCTAAAATTAATTCCTACTAAAACTAATTAGGGGATTGAGAACAATAACTGCAAAGATTAAGAGGATAAAAGAGAAATGGGATTCATTTGGTTTGAGAAAGAGGATGCTGAGGAGAGTTGGCGTAATGGTTTTAATATCTGTAAAAGGGTATTACAAAGAGAATGGTGTTTAGTTTTCCTTTGTCAGGAGAAGGAATTGGAGATGAAAGTGTATTTAACTAGGTACTGAAATAGCTTTTGGATTAGTCTTCCCTTCTTATATTGTTGTGATTTGCTTTTTAAGCACAGTGACAAGACACACAGCTTGAAAATATAAAATTATTGTTTATCTTTCTGTTTCTAGTTACTCTCTATTCCTGACTTGATTCCTGCATTAACAACAGCAGAACAGAGAGCAGCGACTTCTTTAAAATGGAGAACGCATGAGAAGTTACTACAAAAATATGCATGTCTCCCTCATATCATACCAAGCGATCAGATCTATTACCGCTTTCTTCACAGGATGTTGACAATCATTTTGACAAATGTGAGCCCACCTGTTGCTTTCTCATTTGCTTTTATCTGTTAATGCAAGTTAGACCACTGGATATTTGCTATGTGTAGTACTTCTTGTGTTATATTAATCTTAAAGTCCTATCCATTTCATATGGTATATCAAGCCCTGTAATTTTTTCAATGAGAATTTTCACTGAAAACCTGCCCCCAATTTGAGTAGCAAAATTTGGATTATCAGTTTTCCTCCTACCCAAGACTTTTTCTTTCCCTTGTGCTCATCATCACTTTTAGTTAAATCAAAACTTTTTCCTCTGAAATATGCCTTTTTTTTCCTGATTCCATACATTACATTGTGTTTGTTCTTTATGAAAGAACTCTGCATTTCTAAAATAAATTATCATTTAGAGCTACTAGTCTGAAATTTTACTGAGTTAATTCAAGGATAAAACTGTTGTAAGAGACGATGATGTAGTTTTATTTCTACTGCCTGCCATACCAAAGGTGCCTTGCAAACATGGAATATTTTAAGGTGCTTATGAAATAGTTAAATCTACAAAGTTGAGCAGAAGGAATAAAGAAGCAGGTGTCTCATGAATTGGCCAAACTTCCTAATTCTCTCTTAACATCATGACATTTATTTAAAAATTTATAAAGTTAGGCTACTTGTCTACTTTTTAGCTAATTTTTTTCTAATTCTATATATGTTTTTAGTCATACTCCTTCAGATATGTTTAACTGTGTTCCCTTTATTTCTTTCAAGAATGTCCTGCCAGTCCAAAAAGCAGCTGCTCGGACTCTGTGCGTTTATTTGCGCTACAATCGCAAACAAGAACAGAGACACGAGGTTATTCAGAAACTGATTGAACGTAAGATGATCTTTCCTCGATTACTGAGAAATGAAAGTTACTTTTGGCTGAAGATCTATTTACAGTTACATTTATTCAGTGAAATTTCCTTCCGTCGTTGGAGGGACTATGCTTGGAAGACATTCAGTTGCTCATATCATCAAAATGTACTGTGCATATGTGAGGAATATATCTGGAGTTTATATAAAGGGATTGGGGAAGAGGCAATGCAGAAAGTGATAATATGCCAAGACCCCTCCAACCCTACTTCTTTTAGCCAAAATTACTAAGGTGTGGGTACAGCAAAATAAAAAAACAGAGTTCCTCACTAGAAGTAAAAGTCTCCAGAGGCTTCAGCATAAGAAATGCTGAATAAATCTCAGAATTTATTTTATTAATCAGCCACCTAAAGTTGATATTTTGGTGTATGCTATGTGTTTTGAAGATAGCTTAGAAGTTTTAACTGTTCTCATTAACATTCCTTGATGTTTTACACAGTAATTTTGATACTCCTCTGACATAGATTAAAAGACATACAGGAATTTCTTTAACACTGTAGCTAGTTTACTTGCTCTTTGGCTTTTTCAAGTGCTCACTGACAGAATTAATGGATTTCAGAATGTTAGTTTTTTATTAAAAGAAAGAATTGAGACTGAGAATATGTTTTTTGATGCCTGTGATTATCATCTTTTAAGTTGAAGGTCAACCTGTGAAATGTTTTCTGTCTGACATTGAAGACTTCACAGATAATATCTGCAAATTTTTATTTTTCAGAACTTGGCCAAGGAAAAAGTTACTGGAACAGACTTCGTTTTTTAGATACTTGTGAATTCATTATGGAACTGTTTTCAAAATCATTCTTCTGTAAATACTTCTTTTTACCTGTGCTTGAACTTACACATGACCCAGTAGCAAATGTCAGGTATGTAGAATATGTAGCAGTGTACAGGAAAAGAAAGCTTTAAATAATATATTAAGAAATACTGTTAGAAGTTTTATGTCTTGCTTAAATAGTGGAACTTGAGTAAAAATATAAAGAGCCTTCAGAATGACCAGTATTAAAGACGCAGGGGAGTGTGGGAATGGTGCTAGGAAATCCCAGAAGCAGGTCACTTCTCAGTGCTTGAGAGACTGATCAAAAGCACTGGAGTTTGGGAGTGAATGGAGCAGTGAGGAGAGGAGAGCCAGCAATAGATGGGAAAAAAGTAATATGTTGTTTCATGGGTGTAGAGAGAGAACACAGATTCAACCTCCATTAATTCCCATGCATTTCATTGTCACTATATGTGAAGTAAAACACTCAAGCAATTCTTTCAGTGGTCTGAACTAAACAACTTAGAACAGGTTTTATGTTATGGAAAAGGGTATCTGCTTCATTGTTAACGAAAAATTGAAAAACAGTACAATAATGTTAGGGAATTTGGTCTGTTACTCATTTTTATACAGTGTTTTTATTTTTGTAGTAACTGTTTTTCTTTGTTTTCTAAACAGATAGGGACCAGGCAGTTACTACCATTAGGAAAGTAGATTTTTTTTTGGTCACGTATTTTATGTGATTTTATGCTTTTAATCTTGTTTCTGATGTGTGTCATTCATGTTGTCATCATTAACATATATGAACATCTAATATTAATGCTGCACAGAGATTTATGTAAGCATAATTTGCACATATATATGTGCACTCAGCTTCACCACATACTGTTTATTACTAAGTGAAACTGTTTAAATAGACACTGTGTTTAATATAACTACCACATCTCCACTCAGTAGGACCCTAAAAATTAAATCATTTTGTACATATAGACTAACATTCATGTCTCATGTCATTAAATGTCTTTCTTGTCATGAGGGGCCCAGAACTGAGCACAGCATTCAAGGTGTGGCCTCACCAGTGCTGAGTGCAGGGGGACAATCCCTGCCCTGTTCCTGCTGGCCACACTATTGCTGACACAGGCCAGGATGCCATTGGCCTTCTTGGCCGCCTGGGCATGGCTGGCTCATGTTCAGCTGCTGTCAGATGGCACCACCAGGTCCTTTTCCACCAGGCAGCTTTCCAGCCACTCTGTCCCCAGCCTGTGGCACTGCCTGGGGCTGTTGTGACCCCAGTGCAGAACCTGGCACTTGGCCTTGCTGAACAGCATAAGCAGGGGCAGCCTCTGGACATAAACAGGAAGATAAGGAAGGGGAAAGAAGGGCTTTCTTCTTTTTAGTCTATCTGATACATTTTCATCCTTGCAGTTGTATAGAATTGCAGTAACATGATTTTTGGTGAGACTTGGGCTCCTTTGCACCAATGGACCAGATCTCCAGGATATTTAGGTAACTGATAAAGTTAGGTGTGCATATCACTTGGAAAATCTGGAGGACTCCTTATTTTTCTAGATTAAAAAAAAAAAACAAAAAAACAGACAAACCAAAGATGTTTATGGACTGTATTCATGATCTATAGAGACTTTTTGAAAACAGTGTGTCTGGAAACAACACATAAACAACAATCACTTCTGAAAAATAAGGCCACTTAATTATTCTGTGTCAAATGCTAGCATGAAATACATTGAGAATTAGTAATATATATTAAACATCTGCATTAAAAGGTGAATATTTGGGTTTTTTGTTTGGGTTTTTTTGGTAGAATGAAGCTATGCTGTTTGTTGCCAAAAGTCAAATCTACTCTGAAGATTCCCACTGATAAACATTTACTTCAGCAGTTGGAGTTATGTATAAGGAAACTTCTGTGTCAAGAGAAAGACAAAGATGTCTTGACTATTGTGAAAAGAGTAAGCATTTTTCTTTTTAAGCAGCATTTAATCTTGGGTTTATCACTGTAAGTTAAGATGACTAAAGTTATGCTTTCTTTGGATTTTCTCAATGTAAGAACAGGAGATTAAAAAATTCCATTCTCTGTTACGTAATTTTGAACAATTAAAAGATGATGTAGTATAGTATGTTCTGTGAAATTTAGGAGTGTTAGTGTTTCCTTGGTTATTTATATTGCAGTTATTTTGTAGTGATTCAAATTCAGGATTTTTGTAGTGATTCAAATTCAGGATTTTGGCTCAATGACCATTTATGAAAAAAAAAAAACTAGAGAAAGATTGAATGTTGATTCTAGTAAAACTCATCAGGTCAGAGATAACTTGTTAGTCTATATATTTTACAATATAAAGACAAAACATTTGCAGGATTTTGTAATGTTACAAATGGGTTTTTAATGTGAATATTCAAAAAAGTACCTCTTTGAGGAATGTCCATGCTTAGTCTCAAATTTAGAAACCATGAAGTGAAATAGCTCAAGTAGGTGGAAGCTCAAGGAAGCTCAGGTGGCTTCCTTACAGGGCCAATCTGCAGGAGAGAGACTGGGTGAACACCTGTGTGGAACCTTCTGAGTTAGACACAGGTTCCTGAGATGCTTTTTTCAGTCCTGGTTCCTAAGCCTTTGCTATAGCTATTCTTGCTGTGGTGCTTCCTTGAGTGTATTTTGATTTCCATATAGATATTCTGTGAATCTATTCAAGTCTCAGCAGGGAGAATACTCTCTGAGAATACTCTCTGACAATTTTAAACTGCGTTGGTACCACAAAAATGATAGCGTAGGCTTCAAATATTTAAGAAGAAAAGACAATTTTTTACTTCATAATGTGACATGCCATTGAGTAATAATAAATAATGTTTCAATTTTCTTTATAGACAGTGTTAGAATTGGACAGAATAGAGATTTCTGTAGATGCTGTAAGTACTTACTAACTTTAATACTTATCAACTACTCTTAGTTTCCATTTTCAGGTAGTGATTTTTTATTTTTATTGATTTTATTTTGAAATTTCAGAAAAAAAATTATAAAAATGATTTATTGGATCAAGAAAAAGAGAGACAAGAACATCTCCTTTTGGAAATGGTATATTTTATCAGTACACTGTCATTATTTTTAAATAGTTTGCAGCTGCATATTAATGAGGCAATAATTTTTAGGTAGGAGAAATGCATATTTTGGAGAGACCTGAGAGGTTCAAAATCTGTATGTGGTTTCATTTTACTCTTTATAATAGGGTTAAATCCTTCAAAACAATATGTAACTTTTTTTTTTCTTTACTACCTAAATTTTGCTGTATCAGTTAGAAAGGGAAACTTGAGTTTCTTGAGAAATAACATGTACAGCATGATGAACTGGTCAATGAAACACCTCAGAATTGGCATACAGCTTCCCTAGGCAAAGAAATTAACCTCATAATTTCTTTTGTTCCAAGGAAGCCAAAGAATGCTCTGTGTTACAGGCTTTCCAATTAGCCAGGAAAGAGAGGAAAGCAAAAGGTGCAGTAGGCACTTCAGCACACAGCTTGTATCTTCACCACATCTCCACAAAGCCTAGATCAGACCACTGCAGTCCTCCCATCTGCTGCCTCCCCTCCAGCCTGAGGTGGGAGAAGCTGAGCAGCTGACAGGATTCAGAAGATCCTAAAATTGTTGGTTTCTGTGACTTGTAGTAAATAAACTTCTTTGTAGTGAACCAGAAGAGATTCAGGAGTGTCTCAAAAATGTCCTTGTTTCCTACCTGTGTGGTCCACTTTGATGTCAGTGTGGACTTGCCACTGTCCCAAGGCAGCTGGGCTCTCAGGACCTGCATACACACACTCAAAGTCCTGAACGTAGCACTCTTTAGGTAGATCCAGTTAATGCTTTTATACTGAATGTGTTTGTGTGCTGCAAAATAGCCTCCAGTGCTACTGTTGTATGATGACATCAATTTTTACCCTGTTTCCACAGCTATACTTTAGAAAAGCACCTGAGTTTTTGTGATATAGGCCACTGATCTCTGCCACCCTTCTGTATCACAAAGGCCTCATTAGCATTGTCTGTGAGAGGCATGCTTTTGGGGAACCTGAGAGGGACACAGTGAATTGTGACATGTTTCAGTCCCAAACAGATGAAGAGCCATTCAACCCACTTAAATGTATCTGATGCTAACGATTTTAATACTGAATATGTTAGTAAGTTTCCTTAATTTTAGTAGCTGACTTTGTAGAAAATATTTGCCAGCAACCCTGAGCTGAATGAATTACCTCTTTCTTTTCTTGATTGGGTAATAATTAGAACTACATGAAAAATATAGATTAGAGCAATTATGGTTCACTTAACAATATTTATTGTGAAAATGGTATAGAAAATAAGCTAATATTGTATAATTTTTTTGAAGCTGGAGTGATATCTACTCACCAAATGGAGTATACTTTTAGGCTGGGTAGTATTACAGAAGGGCAAATAAATTCCATGAGCCTGAACAATTTTACATAGTTAATTTTTTCATAAAGATTTATCAACTGTAGATGTTAGTTTTTGATCTTTATAAAGTTTAAATATATGTGACACACCTTAAAATTTAAGAAAAACATATTCATTGAATTGTATGAAATAAAAGTTTTGCCTGTTCTGTTTTCAGAGGGTCTGTGTTAGAGAAGATTTTTACATTGCCAGCTGCCAATGTGTGTAACTTTTTGAATATAAAAAAATCCAAAAGCCAGGCATAATTTTAATTATAAGTTTTAGATGTGAACTTCAACTCTGAGCTTTCTTCGTACTGTGGTTTTAAAATGAGATATGTACCCTGATTTCTTTCTGTATTATTTAATTGGTTCTCTGGATATTCATCAGGGATTGTACTACTAGCAGGAGAGTAGAAATGAACTGAATTTATTTACTTTTACCTGAGTAATATCTAAGAAAACTATTCATTCTTTTAGGAACAATTAGAAAAAGAGAAGCAGAAAAATGAAGGAAGATCTACAAATATTAATGATAAAATATTTGAAAAGAAACGTAAGTTTGTTTATTTGTGTACATGTTTTGGCATGCTTTACTTTTCTACAAAGGTAGTAGAGAAAGGAGCAGGAAAGAGACACTTTATACAATAAACAGAGATTTAGAAATTGTATATAAAAAATGTTTCTATGTATTTCTGAAGTTATGAAAAATTGCCTCATTACATAATATACATATATGATGTATATAATGTATAATAATGCATGTTTTATTTTGGCTTTATTAATAAAATACATTCATTTTAGTTCTCTGTTATTTTTTATTTTGGGATATAGTGTAAGTACTTTTCTATGGTATTTCTGAAGTGCTAGTAGCAGTGGATTAGATATTATTACTTTTTGCTCCAGGACTGTGGTATGTTATGTCCTCTCCTTTATAAAAATGTAAGTTTTAAGAGGGAAGGGCTTTTACTGGCTTTTTTTTTTTTTTTTTTTTTTTTTTTTTTGTAGGTAGAGACAGTAAAACATCATCAGTATTGTCAAAAAGTATCAATCTCTCTATTTCTGGAAGCTCTTCTGGTACATTAGCAGGTAAGAACTGTTCAAAAACTCACCTGGATCACTTTGATTTCACATCATCAGGTTAAACCCCAGCAAAGCTGCTGTTGACATCTGTGGACCCAAGTTACACCTACTGCACAGAGGAAAAGATACTTCTCCTAGAACTGAATGTATTTTTCTATGGTTTTTAGTTTTGTTTAACTCTGTAGTATATAAATAATGACCTAAGGTTTATTTTTTTTTTTAAATTGAGGTATTTAAATAATCTCATTCTTTCATTTACTGTAGATTGACAGAAAAATATATTTTAAAGTGTTCTTAATTATTGAGGAAATGCAATATTCATATTAAAAAATGTTCTTTATAATTTTAGGCAAAGAAGAAAAAAAATCCAAGCTGGTTCGAAGCCAATCTTTCAGTACTCAAGTACTGCATCCAAAATACAGCAACATAGACAAGTGTCCTAAGTATCTTTATAATCTTCATTGCTTACCTCATAGGCAGATGTTTGCTAATAGACAGCTCCTATGAAATTAATGCTATGGATCTCTGAAAGTAGTGGTGTGCTCACTGAATTGTAACATATTTGCAGCTCTCTGTTTAATTGATTAACTGAGTAAGGAAACATCTAAGGCATGTTGAAGCGTAGAAATGGTTATGGATTCATTTAAAGTTAATAAATGTCACAGTTTATCATATATTAAAAGTAATTTTCAATATGAATTGCTGAACCTAATTTCTTACATTTCTTAAAGATATTTCAGCACAACTTTCTCATTTATTTTTTTCATAGAAAAAATAATTCAGAAATAACTTGCAATGCTATTAAACAGGATGATAGAACTGAGAGGAACACTTTCAGAAATAACCAACTTGGTTTTGTTTTGTTTGGTTTTTTAAAGTAAAAGTTCTGCTACAGGATATACATCTTCAGTACCAGGAATAGGAAAGAGTTGTATGTTATCCTTTAGTGGTAAGTAGGTTACTCTAATGTGTTTTTACTTCAGTTTCTTTGTGAGGGTGTTGAATATATGGACCCAATTAGGCAGGCATACTCTAAGATGTCATTCTCCTAAAGAAAGCAGAATAATAGATATCCAATACGTTTGGGTTTTTAAGTGATTTTTCAGATTCTTTTTTTTCCCTTACACATTTGTTTTAATTTACATTTAAAAATAGTAAAAATAAACTGAATTTGTCATGTCCTGGTTGGAATGTCAGATATCATAAAAAGGTTGGGTTTGGAGTTTTTCCCCACCTATTTTACATGAGGAGAATGAATGCTATATAAAACTTCTTCTGAATTAAGAGAGAGAAACTACTGTTTGCAGTTCTGTCCACTAAATTTTAAAGAGTTGGGATGATTAAAGATAAGATTGAGATTAATGGCTTCCTATAAAAAAACTATCTTTTCATTCACTACCAATAGGCACTAGGCAATTAAATTACATTAAATAGCTAAATTTTTAGCAGCTAAAGATTGGCCCAAGAGATCACACTCTTTACATACATTAATGTATGAATATTTTTGTTGAAAATGTGTATTCCAGTTATTTAGTGGGACTTTTTAATAAAATATTTGAAGAAATGTTAAGTAGAAACCATCCCATTAAAATTTTGGATTAGTGCCATAGGAAATATGCCACTAACATCATAGGAAAAAGAGATTATTCTGTTTACTTTTGAAAACACTGTGAAGTGTTTTCAACCAAAATTCTTTGTCTAAGCTGCACCTCTGTATTGCAGATGATTCATTCCGGACTCATTCTGCTGGCAATAGTGGGAATGCTGCCTTCCCTTCTAGTTCTTCTCGCAACTTATTTAACTCAGCTGACCAAAAGAACAATGGAAATAAGGAGAGTCAGTCCCGAAAGATGAGCATGTAAGTTGTTGACAAGATAAACTGAGGCTAGGGGTAACATTTCCAAAGGGAACTCAAAAGAGCCATGTAAAATTAGGCCTGTATTTATTATACTTCTGCACACAGATTTTGAAATACTAAAATAGGCAGGGTAGAAATGTGGTGTATGCAATTGTGTTTCTAAGATGGCATTACCTTCTAATTTGTCTTTCACATTATTTCTCCTGCACATATTTGCATTCAGCTGGTATATAATTGAGAGGGTGGAATGGGAAAAAGTGAAGGTTAGTGCCTTTGATATGTAATAACTACAGTCACAGTGATTTAGCTGCCTGTAGCTGGAGAAATAGAAGTATTTTTAGACTACTTAGTTTCTAATTTTCCTTCTTTTTTGTGGACTTGTATATTTATGTATCATTATGTAACAATTCTATTATGAATCTTGAGACTTACAATGAACTGGTACTGGTATTTGCTATTAATGCTGCCTTCTTTGCCTTACCATAGCCATTTACAAAAAGCCATTTACAAATTTTCAATGCTAGGCATCTCCCTCAGGCTGCTTTCCTTTAAACATCAGCCAATGCTGTTCAGCATTTTGCAAGAACAAAATCAAAGATGTATTTTTTGCTCCTGTGCTGAAACTGTAAGTCATAGAAAATCACTGTGACATACACTCACCCAAATCTCTGTAGACTCTAGCAGCAAATTCCCTGCAGATTCCTTTTACACTATAACTAAATTACTGTCATTGGACTAGCTGTAATTTTGTGGGCTCAAACTGAGACTTTTTTGCTAGCAGAGATTTGCATTCTTAGCCAAGGCAGAATGGAGAAAGGGAAGGAGCCAGCTACAGCAAGAAAGGGAGTCTGGGAAAGTAGACTTCAATGTAACAGGAACTACAACTGGAAGCTAAGATAGGAAAGAGAAAACTTCTTATACTAGTTTGCTAGATATAAAGAGGCAGCAATAGTGATGGTCTGTTTTGGCGAATTAAATATCTGTATGAACATATTTTTCCACTTCAGTATGTTCAGTTTACTTTAAAAAACAAACCAAAATACCTCCCCAGCTTTAGTCAGGATTTTAAGTTAATAAAATTACTAAATTGTAAAATAAAGCACTCAAAAGTTTAACAAACAAAAAAGAAACTCCCAGGATAATACTCATTTAGCTCCTTGTGTACTTGATTTTTTTCCTGCTGGAATTCTACCATCTTCACTGTACAAGATAAATTGTTTTCTAGAATGAACTCAAGTGTGCATAGTGACCTACAGTTTTTAAAACTGCTTTTATTTTGTAGAGAAGGTTGGGAGGTAAGTTGTGAATGCAGATGGACTGTGTTGAGTAAGTGGTTTCACAGGAATAGTACTTTAAGGTGCCCAATCACTTTGCCCTCTGTCCCTCTTTGCCAGTGTCTAATGACTTCCCTTAATGCTACCCACAGTACTTCAGACTTTTCATAGGTGATCATTTGGAGGTCACTTATTTCAAAGTGCACCATTTCAAAGTCAGCAGTTAGATTAATAGACATGCTGACATTTTCAGCTATCTATAAAGTAAAAGGGGCATTTGTCTTGAGAAGATAAAATGTAATGGAGTGCTACATAGTTAAAAAATTAGGTGTGCTAAAAACCTCATTTTCTTTCACCCTGATCACTGTATGCCTCTTTTCCTTGGTTTAAAACAAAAAAAATAGTTCAAATGTTGTAAATATTTTTAGCAATCTGTAGAAATTCCAATTACTTGCTGTCCCACAAGGATTTGGGGAAAATGAATGGATTAATATTCCCAAAGCAGTGAGGTGCAAAGGTTAGTTAGACATATTTTTTATATCACATAAAAAGTTTCCAAATTTCAAAGGTTTTTCTGTCTTCCCTTTAAAATAAAACTGATGTCTTTTGTTTAAAGAGGGACAGGACAAGGCTCACACAGAGCAGTTTGCACTTTTGTCTTCAGTCAGGAGAGTGGAAAGTAAAGAACACAGCTGCGAGTCTCTATGTACCATTCCCAAATGAATACCCTAAGAGCAGAGTATTTTAAAGTAGGTATCTGATCAAACTCATGATGATCTGGGTGCTTTGTCTGGTTCAGAAAGTCCCTGAACTACATAGGGTCAGAAGCTAAAGAGGATGTAAAACATTTTTTGGAAAAGAAGAGGAAGCTTAGGATGTCCTACATTTAGTTCTGAATAAGAGTTTTAGTGTTCTGTGTTCTTGTGGAAAAATACATCTCTCAAGGTGGTCTAATGTCTGCTGTGTAGATTCAACTTCTTGTTTGTAAACTGACCCAATACTTAACTGTTTTCAAAAGAAATTGAAGCAGCTCTGTAAGGAGATATTAAGAGATACAAACACAGGAATGTTTGGTGTTAAATGCAGTCAATCACAGACATGTTTAGCTGTACTTTTTTACCTTTCTTTTACTCAGGAAGTCAGGCCTGGTGCTAAATATATGCACATTTAAATTAAAAAAAAACCAGCAAAACAACAAAAATGTCAGTTTCAAGGAAGCATTATTTTCTAAGTTTAATGATGGAAGAAATTGATATCCAAATATATAAGCAGATGACAGAAATCTGTGAGAAGAATTTGATAATTGTACAGTGAGAGGTACAATTGAATAGATGCTCATCAATGAGCATCACCTTTGGTGAACTGACTAAGGCAGAAAACTCACTAAGGTGGGAAAATAATAATTGGGTATTTTTTTACACTGTATCATCATGCAGATTTACTTAGTGCTGGTTAAAATTTGCACTGACCATCTCAATTCTGGCAAGACCTAACTTTTAGTTTCCTGGCTCTGCAACTTGAGTAGGGTAACTTCTAATATGTTTCTTTTTCTAAGTAAATATATGGGCAGTAACACAATAATTAAAGTATAAGCAGACAAAATTAATGATTCTTAGTTTGAAGTGATATATGTTTGGATAAAATATTGCTTAATTGTTAAGCCTAATATTTTCCATAAAATTGCTCTACAGAATATTGGCAAATGTTCACTTTTGACAATACAGTGCAGTTCGCAGGGGTCAAGAATTTCTGATTTCATATATGATAGTGCTCCAGGAGTCTTTCAAAACTCAGAGTTACTTTGGTGGAGAACTGAAGTCTTTTCTTACCATACCCATACATTCAAACATTCAGTTTGAACTAACTCATAAGTATGTGCCAATTAAAGTTTTATCTCTTTTTGAAAATAACATAGATGCAAGAAAAAAAAAGTAGTAAATCATGATCCAGTGCTCACAAGCTGGTGAAGGAAGTACTGTTTTAGTGTAGGTGTCAGTTGCTAGGTCTTGGGTATTACTTAGGCCATAGAAAATACCAGAATTATGCTAAAGCAGCCCCCATATAACTTAATGAGGGAATCACAAAAGGGATGACTACCTGCTTCAAGTACCTGATGGAATGGGAACGAATCAGAAAGAGCACTGGTCGAGTACTTTGTCCCACAAGAGATCTTACTTAATAAGCAGAGCAGAGAAGTTTTTCTGACTTCCTTTTGAAGAGTTGCCAGTTAGATCATGAATCATCCTAGTGCAGACATTGACATAAATCATGAACACTGTGTTTTATCAAGCAGTCTGATCTTGTATCATTAAGCTGTGTAGCTTTATTCTATTCTTTTGAATGTTTTCAGCTTTATGAGATTCTTAGATATAAGATGTTTTGCTTGAGTTTGTAGTGCTGTAGTATGACTGCAAATGTTCAACATGCAATTGTTTAAAACTATTTATAAACTTTATAGATTCATCAATAAATATGTCTGTTGTAGATCCACTTCATAGATAGCATTTAAGTATTTTGCATCTTGCCTATAGACATAAAGATATTGGCTGATTTTATTTCACTTTGAATCAAAACTTTCTTCAAGGATGTGTGGTACAGGTTTTCTATCTTGTAAAAAGTGGGATTAGATTTATTGTTGCATAAAAATTAATTTTCTAATTTATTATTAGAAATTTCCAATTTATTATTAGAAAGTTAATTTTATGCAACATTAAACTAAATAAATATCAGTATTTTATAAGATGTCCACAACTGGCCTATAAGACATCCAGTTTGGTGCATAACCATGATGTAACAGTTACATGTTTAAGATAAGTATCTTCAAGTAATGTCTTTCATCCAGTCATATAATTGCTTAGAAAGTTAAGCACAAGATGAAATAGTTCTGCTACTGGTCTACTACACTTTAAGTTGGTTTCTTACAGCTTTTAATCATGTTTTCATCATGACATTTAAGATGCTAGAATTTCCAAGTTCCAGTGGGACTGGCTTCTATTTTGTGTCCCATTTCTATGATGAAGCTAGTAGTAGGTATCCTGACACTGATACATTATCATATAATATATGCAGTTTTTTAAATATTCAGCAGTTTTAAAACAGCGAAACAGAACAATATGTCATGTTACTTGTAAATGATACTGTAAAATATTGATGCAAATTAATATTTCCAAGAGTTCTAAAAGTTATGCCCCCTCTTGGAAATACTTCTGTCTGATACAAATAGTTGTTAATTGACAGCTACAACTCTTTGAAACTGAAAACCAGTAAAGCTAAAGATTAAAAATGTAAGGCATGAAAAATCCAGAAATTACCCAAATGACCACCTTGTGGTCAGCAGAACACGTAGAAATCACAGTGTAATGTGCCAGACTTTTGGCACTTTTTGTAGCCATGAGTAGACTGCTTGTGGCACCTTAATCATCTCATTCAGATGGATCTCCACAAGAACTTCTTTAGACACCTGAATGGAGAACTTCACCCTTCTTGAGAATGCCCTCAGAATATATTCCTTTGGCTTTTTCAAAGTGGGTGAAATAGAGCAGCTCATAATTTTTAAAGTACAGCAGCTAAGAGTTAAAAGGTTCTGCACAATAGCAGTTTAATATGTTATGCAATTTAATAATATAATAACAACATATTATGTATGTTTCTTCTTTTGTATGAAGAAAAAACAGAAAATCAAATTCCTAGATCATCTGACACAAAAATGAGGGAACCAGAGACTGGAGGAAGCAACGTTCTAGTGGGATAAGGTGGGACCAGCAGATGGGACTCTCTAATGCCTGGACTGAATAAAATGCATCCTGCAATGTTAAAAATCTAAAATAAATCTTTTAAATAAAGTTCCAAACTGTAAAATATGTTCTGATAAACAATGTAATGGTTGCAGAATTCTAACATCATAGTGAAATGATATGAACTATAACTTCAGCTATGTGCTCTTAACTGCTGCAGCTAAGGAGAAGATTTTGTTTTCTTCAGTTACGCCTTTGTAGTTTGAAGTCTTGGATTTAGAATGAACATACCCATTATTTAATTGACTTATTTACAATCTTAGCAACCCTTAGCTTTCATATTTTAAGGAAGAAATAGAAGGAATTGTTATGAATATGAAAAAGGAATCCCACATTTTAAAGAATCTGCAAACCTAATTTAAGACCAAAGTCCAGAACCATTGGTCAGTCTATAAAAAACCATAGACTGTTGAAGCATTGTGCTGTGAATTTGGAATTAATGTTTTTACAAGTACTAAGTTCATAAAAATTCTGTGTAAGTTTCAAAGCAATCTAAAAGCAAATGTCTCCAGATGATGTAAAAAAAAGTTTTATTTCATAAGTTTTGTTGTATAAATACTTGTTTTAATTTTAGTATTTCAAATTGTATTTTCACTTTAATAATTTATAATAATGAATCTAGTTTTAAATCAGCTGCTATTGCAAGCTGTCATGGTTCAGTGATGTCATCTGCATTTGTTTGTATTAATGCTAATGTTTCTGTCAAAATTTATGTGGAAAAACATGCAATCATATTTAGAAAAGTTCTGTTTATGCCAATACTTGAGAGAGGAATTATGAAGCTATTGTCAGCTTCCCTTTCAAAATGGAGGCAGCATAAATATATTGATATCAGAAATACACGTTTTTTTAAATCTATTGGTGTATGATAAAGATGATTTGGTCTGTGTATGCATATGTGTGTGTGTGGTTACTTTTTATAATGTAAAAATATGAATGATGATTTACTCAAAATAAAACCTAGGACAATGCTGTACATGCATGTTCTTGAAAAAAAAATCTCAGGGCATCTTTTATAATTAAAATAAATAAAAGCACTTACCTATGGAGGGTATTTATTTAAAATAGTAATAATGCTGGATGTATGCTATCTTGTATGAAGTACAGAACGTTTCTTTGGATTAAGCACTGTCTAAATGCTTAAGCTTCCTACACCTCAGATAGATTTAGCAATATTCTCCGTCTTAAGTCACAGGCATTGTTTGGGTTCTGTGGAAATACTTTATTTTTCAGTTTGTTCTGCAGCCTGGCATAGGATTTTGTAAATCACATATTTCTTTAAAAGCTTCTTTGAGTTTTATGATGTTTAACATTCAGTATTGATACAGGTGTACAGATGACCTGGGCTGGCTCCTCCTGGGTTCTGCTTTTGGTTCATTGATGCAGACAGATACTCCCAATTCCCCAGGCACAGCTGACTCAAGTGCCAGCTACAGCTGCTCACCTGGGCCACAGGAGACTGCTCAGGCTGTTCTTGGTCTCACCTTTGGCAGGGACCAAACTCAGATCATCAGTAGCCAGCTGTAGAATAGGACTCAAGACTGTGTTTGCCCTTTCAATGCCTTGCGGAGCAACCAGTAAGTTCAGAAAATTGAAGCTCTTTCTCCCCTAAATAAGCAGGTAATGGGTTCTGTAAACAGTCTGTCTTTTGTTCCTTCTTGGCTGTCACTGTTTGTCATTTTAAACTGATTAATTTATTTAATGCTGATAACACGTGCTCTACTCAATAACCTAAAATTCCTTCAATTTAATCTTTACATGCTCTGTTTAGATATTTTTTGGACTGGACATTTTCCTTGTGCAATACCTCTGGTGTCTTGTGCATGCTCTCATCAGTCTTTTGCACTACAGACCTCCATCCAAGCAGTCTTTTTAGGGGCCACTTACTTCTGGGTTAGTTCTGTTAAACAGCACCAATGCATTTGAACCCTTATACCTGCTGGTCAGCTGTAGCTCTGGAATAACAGCTGAAGGTCAACTGTGCAGTGGCATTTGTTGGTTTTCATATAGAGCAGTGGCAGGAAGGAGTGATTCTCTTTCTGGGTACATTTGTAATGCAGTCTGGAGTTAGGTTAGATGCACCTTCATAGTCTAGCCAGATAGCAGAGCCTGACTCCTAAGTCCTTTTGTGAGTAGGGTACATCAGTGTCTGGGCTGTTGTGGGCAGACACCAAATGGTAACTGAGGTGATTTTTAGAGATGTATCAGCTTTATCCTATAATGTATCTTTTGTATCTTCTCTAGCAGAGGTATCTTGTGTTTACTGATAGACACCTGTGAGTTCCTTGTCAAATAATTTTGAAAAGTCTTCTGCTCCTTTTTGGGCAATTACTTTGTGAAGGTTGTATGAGCAAGCAGAATAAGCTGACATCTGTTAGTTACACAAACCTAGAAGTAGCTTTTTCATTGTTTCATACTTTATACATAGGACTCTGCTAATTAAAATCTATTAAATGTTAATATCTTGTAATTTTGTTGGTTGCACTGCTCTACTTGAATAAAGGAAATTGCGGTTAGATCATGGAAATATTTTTCTGAAAATATTTCTGAAATATTTTTCTGAAACATCATGGCAACACCTTTTGGATTTTAGGATCAACTCTGTGAATAGATTTATTACACTTTAATGGAGGTATGTTTTTTCCTACCAAAGTCTGCCTTATTGCAGTCATAGAGTCCTTTTGCATAGTTCACCCTGGTGTCTAGATGATATTACAGGTAGAAATTCTGGGGTTAGGAGGGGGCTAGCTTTGTGCAAAATCAGAATACCTTAAGTTATTTTTCAGAACTATTTTGTTTTTAATTCAAAGAATATTTTTAAGGCACATCATGTACTCTTGAGAAAATGAGGTGATTTGATAGTCTGGATAAATGCTTTGGAAGAGGTCACACCCACAAGGTAGACTTCATGATAGACTTATTTTCTACAGTTATGAAATAAAGATCTCTAGACAAAGGTTATAAATTCTCTTTTAGGGCTTGATACTGCTTCTGTTTTTATAACTGGCAAAATTCTGCTAACACTGAAGTCACTGGGCTCTTCAGTCTCTTTGTAACAGAACATAACACTGAGGAATCTGCAGTGTTTGGGAATGAGCTTCCTGAATATTTTGGCATTTGAATGTCTGGGGCTTTTTATTCAGATTTATCACTAAAATACTGATTTTTGAAATTTCACTTCTGTGGTTTTTGGGTTTTCTTTTACCAAAGCTAGATTTTACAAGTCACATTTTTGTTGCTTTGAGCCTTAATGAAGTTAGCTTGTTGTGTGGCATTAATAAAATATTGCTAGGATGACCTAGTGCTAGCTTGGAGAGACAAAACAGGTTTTCACATTTCATATTTCAGTGTCTTTATTATAAAATAAATTAATAAAAATAAAGCCTCTTACATACCAAAGAATAGAAACTATTACCTTTATTCACATTTCTGTTGGATCAATCACCCTGCCAATGAACAGTAATGTTTTAAAAGTTTCTTCAAAAATCATGAAGAGGAATGGCCGGTCCACTTTGATGACAGGAGGCACTGTGAATGCAGTTATTTCTGAGCCACTTGCTGCTGCAGCCTCAGTTCCTTCTTCATCCACTTCAATAACTGCATTTTGGACAACCTGAAGTGCAAGGTGGAAATAAGTACGTGACAGAAGTAAATACTAACATGAAGAATATTCTTCCAGGTGAAGGCATTCAGTTGAAGTAGGATTCTGT
The DNA here is from genome assembly GCF_024509145.1 of Vidua macroura. Classification (NCBI taxonomy): domain Eukaryota; kingdom Metazoa; phylum Chordata; class Aves; order Passeriformes; family Viduidae; genus Vidua; species Vidua macroura. The sequence goes on along the minus strand of NC_071576.1, from coordinate 15,124,167 downwards.
TAAGCATTGAAATGAACAGTTCAGTGCAATCTACCTCTGTTAGACTGTACAGGAGTCAGCACAGCCGTGCTGACAGTGTGGGTGCCAGTTCAGGAGTCGTTGCACTTTTCCACATTTCTGAGCACAGACCTCACTTAGAGATTGGGGCTTTTGCATGAAACAGCAATTGCATTTGTGTAGAGTGCTCCTCTTTGACACCTAACTGTGCAAAGGCATTTCTCAGTTGTAGGAAATGTGTCACAAACCAGTCACAAACACTGACTGGCCGGATATGTCATTCACAGCTGATTTTGTGAGACCTTAGGGAAATGCACCAATCTTTGGTTTTTCCCCTGTATATTTCTAATTTCTACATTTGGTAGCACAGACTAAATATGCAGAACAGTGAGGTACAGTCATGGATTGGTTTGAATATTTTTCCAGTCCCACTGAAATTGCAGCCTGGCAGAATCTGATTTTTCATTTTCCATCTTTTCCATTTTGTTCTTTCAGCCTGCTTATATCTATGAGTGCCTCTGCTGCATTAGTGTCTGTACTGGTGAACTGCCTGGTCATCTAGTGGATTTACAGCTCCTAAACTCCTAATTCTAGGAATTATGTGAAAACAGTTGAAGGGCTTCACCAGTGCTGAGGTTTCTGCTACGTATTCTTAAATAATATTTTTGTCTTTCACAATTCCCAGGGACAGGATGCTCCTCTGGCACTTCGTAGCTGATGCACATATTGCTTCTAATATCAGTTAGCAGCTCCTGTTAAAGTGTGATTTTTTTCATAACACAATAGAGTTAACTGCTGAAAATCAGCATGAAAATTATATGATCAAGAGGAAGGGAGAAAAGTGCTGCAGATCGCCATTAAATTTCCCAATGGTGAAATAGTTCATACCAAACTGAAAATGACTGCAATTTTATCAGTTAAATATTTATTTTTAAGATGTTAGATCTTCCCAGAAAGGTTGTTTTGTTAAGCCACTTTTGAAAACCTGTAGGTCAAGCATGAGAGTTTTTGAAACTTGTATAGAAGTATTTATTATCCCACCCTGTTAATTGGCTAATCACAAAGGCTTCTATAACGATTTGGTGTAGGGAGACTTGTAAGAGCAGCACCAGAAGGATTCTTTCTCATAGGGTACAAATACCCAAAGGGAAGGTGCAAAGAAGGTGGTGCCAGGCTCGTCAGTAGTGCCCAGTGACAGAACCGGAGGCAGTGGGGACCAAGTGAAACACAGGAACAGAGGAAGTTCATACAGAGGAGGTTCCCTCTGAACACAGGGAAATGCTTTTTCATGTGAGGCTGACTGAGCACTGGCACGTGTTGCCCAGAGATACTGTGGATTCTTCCTCTTTGGAGATATTCAAGAGCAGTCTGGACATGGACCTCAGCAACTTGCTCTAGGTGACCGTGCTTGAGCAGAGGAGTTGGACCAGGTGACCTCCAGAGGTCCCTTCCAACCTTAACCATTCTGTGATTCTGGGAAGCCTCTCCTTGGAGTTGTGGTCCTGGATTGTCTCTGCCATACAACCCTCCACAACCACAAGCAGTTGCTTGCTATAATTTCCTTACATAAGTTTATAAAGCTATGTTTTTAAATCCTGTGCCAGAGTAATTTTATTTGGATCTTGTTTATAAATTCATCTTCTTTCAGAATTTTTTTTTTACTTTTACTCTAATGTATGAATTTGTATTTAGAATTCATTACTTTTCATCTTGTTCCACACACTCTGTTCTTGTGGGCACAAGTATCTCTGTGTGTTTTGTCTTTCATCTCCTTTCTTTGACCATGCATTTTAATTTTCTATTATCAGCAAATTGTCCTTTTTATAGAATAGCTTTTTCTTTTTCATAAGACATCTCTGGTCACATAGACCTATTCCTTCTTGATATTGATGTGATTGACAAGTCCTTTGTCTTTCATTCTCTTCTGCTTCTCATTCTTCTGTCTGTGTTTTCCATCAGTCTTCTGAAATTCACCTGTGCTCTCCCTTAAGCAGTGATACAAAATATCTCTTCCTGTTCCTCTTTTTCCATGGGGCTGTGTTCCTGTCTTCTGGGCCGTTCACTGCCCTTGCCTTTACCTGTTTAAAGGTTCTTTGAAAGTTTGAGCATACAAAGTGGAACATCTGTATGGGTTGGAGTGCAACTGTATTGTACCAATCCTTTCCTGTGAGATTCTGTTTTTTCTTTTCCATGGTATATGGAAGGAAAAGCAGGAGTGCTTTGACTTCTCTTCCTCACTGTTACCTTTTTGAGATTTTATTATTTAAACTTTCTAAGGTTCTTTATATTTTTGAGAAATATAGCTGTCTCTGGACTGTGTATGAGGAGTTCTTTCCTTGAATTTCCTTTCTTGTCCTGGTTTTTGCCATTTGACTGGCATTTACATTGTATTTCTTGTTCACAGTTTTTGTGAAATTGTGTTCATTCCCTGCCAACCATATTCCTCTTGAGGCAGAGCTTTTCTCCTGTGATTTGGGAGGTGTTGAGCACCTATGAGATGTCACTGCCCCTTACCTCTACACACCTCATACTTGAAGTAGGATCCATCCTGATTAAGATGTGTAGATTGCACATACCTGGCAGAAGAGGTACTTTGCTATTAATGTCCCTATAAATTTATGTGACTATCTTGGCTGGGCTGTTTATATACTATTGTAATCTAAACAGCAAATAATTTTAGTGGGCTTACCTGTGAAACTGCTACATATTCGTGATCTGTCAGATGACTAAGATCTGCTGAACGTGTAAAGAGCTTTTTAATTCCAAGACCTTGAAGCAGTTTCTTCATTTTGTATTTTTGCTCTAGTTTAAACTTCGGAAATGAAATATCCACTTTTCTGTTAAAAAAAAAATAAAATTCAATGCAAATGGTCACTTGACTGCTGAAATGCACACTACTCAGGAATTAAGCTTTACACAGAAAAAGAAGGGACAAAAACTGGAGAGTCTATGCTGGCATTTAAGTTGGCAGAAAATAATTTCTAACCTGTTGGCTGTCAGTGATGCTAGAAATCATTTCCTTCTCTATATAAATACTTCCACCAGCAGTTACAGTGTCCTGATACCAGGGCAACACACTAATTTATTGAAAACAATTTTCACTTCAGGAACTATATTTCACAGGAATCATTTGAGTTTACATTTTTATATTCAAATTTATCAATTCCTCTGGGTTTCCCCTGGTAAGAAATGTTTAAGAAATGTCTAGATTTTTTGTGGATTTTGCTTGGCAGTACTAATTTAAGGAGAGAGGAGACCTAAGGGAGAATATGGAAAGACTCATGCCCTCACAGAGAGAGACATTTTTAACTGAGATGAGCCAAAGTTTTATCCCCTTGGAGTCAAAACTTTCACATGCCACTTGGTCTGTGGATGAGCCATTAAAGGACCTCTACTCTGTAGATACCTCTTGCCACAGAGATGCTACCAGGGGAAAAGGCTTAGGAAGACCAACTAATCTTTGCTGGGCTTTGCTGCTTTGCTGCAGTAGACATCAAAGACATTAGGGCCCCATGGGTGTCAAACAATACCTGGTTTTCATGTTTCCAAGCCAGGATTCCACAAGCTCTGTAGTCAAATGGTCTTCAATTGAAATGTAGTCTCCCTCTTTTTCTGGGATAACAATCAGCATGTGGGCATTCCCTTTGTAAGGTATCTTTATCACAGTGCATCTTAAGTTCTCATCAAAAGTTGAATTAATTTTATCTGACTTGAACATCATAGGCACTTGTACGCTTCTGTATTTGTTTATGTGGAAAGTCTCAATTTCTGTGAATTTGGAATTAAATGGATAGACCCACTTGCCTGAGGAAAGAAAGAAAATAAATAATTATGTGTGTTTAGATTTGTTCAGAAAAATGTTCTAAAATGTTTAAAATATATATTCTGAATCTAGTTGAAGTGGCTATCAGTTGTGTCTGGGATAAGTGGATGATAATTTCAGTATATTTTATGTTTATTGTATATAAATTATTTTACAGAAAAAAACCAAAGTAATCTACAAAATAAACTGCTTCATTTGCACAGAAAGAAGGGAAATATTTTTCTAAGGTTGCCACTCAAGTTCAGAATTTATGTTATCTTTGTTTTATCAATGCCTGGTGAACATCTGACCTTTTCTAACATGTAACCTTCTCTGAAATTCTGTACCAGCTGTTCAGTATCCTGTATTTAATTTAATTTTCCAATATTTTGGATAAAATTCAGTGACTTCTCCATGGACAGGTTTCTGCCCATCACTGGTATTTCTTTCCCTCACCCTGTAAGGTAATATAACGGGGTACTTGGGTTCCTCCAAGGCAGATGATTCTTGATGGAAATAGAGAAATCATTTTTGTTTCAATGATTTTGTGTTCTATGTTAAAGCAGATGATTTTATGCCCAGTATTCAGCATTTAAGACTATTGTGATTAAGACTTTTTCATTTTAATGGATGAATGAAAATAAAACATTGTTTCCTGTCATAAAGAGGGATAATTTGGAGATGGACTGAGATAGTTTGATGCAGGGCTTTTTGTTCCCTTTGAGACTCTATTGTATGGAAGACAGCATAGAAGAATTGTGGTTCCCTATCATGAAAAATAATTTCCTGTTAAATAAGCTTAATAGAAAAAAGTAAACTTAGATAAAGACATAGAGAAAACAGGACATCTAAATTAATTTAAACTCTCCCTAATGTAGCTTAAGTTAGAGTCTTGATTCTCCTAATAAATAATTATTCTGCAAAATAAAAACAGTGATTACCTTTAAAGAAAATGTAGTCCACGAGCACCAGTTTATTATGGCGGTCCAGCTCTTCAAAAAGCCCTGGGATTTTTCCTTTGGTCATTTTGTTAATGTTTTGATTGATGAAAAGTTTTGCCTGTGTTAAGTTTCCAAAGTCCACTTTCAGGAATTCCATATCAAAGTACTGCTTAGATAAATTCAGGAAAGACTCCTTGAGTTTGAAGTCCTTTTGAATAAAAGAAAGAATACCTTGCATGAGGAGAAATTCTTCATTCATTGTGATGTTACCTATCAGTTGTTTAAACAAAGCTGGTAAATGTTGGTGATCCACTCTGTCTTTCACATCATGGAGGTTAAGACCTTTTACAATTTGTCTGTGTGTTTCTCCTTTGGCTGCCATCATATAGACACTCATGAGAGCTGACACAGAAAGGGGAGAGATTATTACATTGTTATCATGTGTCATTGCAATTTTTCTGTAGAGGTTAAATCCAAAATTTGCAGTTTTTTCAGTGAAGTTGTGAAGAGTGAGGTCTTCAAAACCTTGGTCTTCAAAACCTTGGTGTTCAAAAGGCTTAGAGATATTTTTGTGATGATACCACTCTTTGGAAATACTGATGTTACTTCTTTCCAAGAAATTACTCTCTTTTTCCTCCTTTGGAAATTTAGGTTTGATATCAGCCTGGATGAATTCAAAATATATTTCATTTAAGAGAAGTATGTAGATTCCCGTTTTCATGTTGGCATCCAATAATGAGCTCTTTAGAGTTGTTTTTTTTTCCTAGAAAAAAAGACAACAAAATGACTTCTTAGTTTGTTCTTCCATGCACAATGCAAAAAGTCAAAGATGTAGTGAAGTGGTCTTTCTGCATCTTCAGGGTATATACTCCAAACCTGGGCAACAAAATGTTCAGAGAAGACCAGGCAGATCTTGCAAGACACCTCAGGCAAACCTTAGCATCAGACATTGTGTAAATTTGCAAATGAAATGCACTTTGCAAGCATAAAGTGCAAATATGATTATCATCCATCTTTCCATAAAGCAATATATGAATTCTCTCCCATACAGCAGTGTTGAACTGCACCTTATGGAAAAATTTTGAATGGCTACAATCTTTGGAGATGCATTTTCCCATTGTAAATTAAACAGGATGTTCAAGACCATCAAACCTGCACCAGATTCCTTTTGTATAGCAGTGGGCAAAGGGGTACATGAGATTAAAAGATGGATTTTATGGCCTGTCATTAAAGTAGTAAGTGATTCAACAGCCTAGAGTCACGTGGCAATTGTTAACTACTCCTTTTAAGCTAAGGATCTGTAACAGCAAATTATGGTCATTGTATAATTTGTGATTTGGCATATGAGAAAGCTGGTTTTATCCGGTTTATTCAGAGTTCAGCTGAATTTCACAGTTGGCTGATTCAGGCTGTGGGAGTTAGTCCTGAAAAGGTATGTTGATGTGAGTACTGAGACATTTGGGTGCCAAGTCACGAGGTGCTTTTGGCAGTCAGGTGGTGTGCTATTTTCTTGTGAGATAATAGGTCACGTTCTGTACTTGCTGCAACACAGATGGGCTGTCATGACTTAATCGGGAGGCAGTGAATTCGATGAATGTTATGCCTGCTCTTGAGTTCATGGCAGACAGAGAATAGAGTAAAATGTGCAGCAAATATGTTGTGAATATTTTTAAATTTATTTTTCTTTCCCATTAACCCTTGATTTATTTTTAATGAGATTCCCAGGGTCTGGATTTTCAGGAGGAGTAGGGAAGGGGATGACATGACTTCAGCTTCTGCCTTGCTGGTCAAGCGATGCATGCGACATCTGGAGTGCTGGGATACTCACTGTCCCCTGGCAGGCTGAGCAGTGCAGTTCAGAGCTAGTGCAGGAACTGCTGAGCATTCCTTCTGCTGTAGTGACCCACTTCTGTGGGAAGTAACCCAGGCACAGAGGTCCTGTTCCTGCCGCAATGCTGCACCTGCCCTGGCAGCAAAGAAGGAGGTTCTTTCCTCTGGGAGTCATCCCTACTTTGAAGAAGCATCCTTGGACACTGCAGAGTCAGCTCTAGTGAAGAGGCAGGGATTGGAAAATTTTGCTTTTGATCATATTCAATGACAGGGAAAGGATTTTCTGCAGCAGCAGTTCCTCCCTCTAAAAGAGCATCAGGCCTAACTGCTCACCAGGTATTGCAGAGCTCAAGCCCTTCCTCATCTTTTCTAGGCAGGGTGCAATTCCTGCACACAGTGTTGCGTTTGGCAGACATCACTGTTGCGTCTCTCTCTGGGAGGTCTGGGACAGGACGTGGCTCAAGTGGCCACCAGCTTCCCCCAGGAGATGTGAAGGGACTGGCTGGCAAAGTGCTGAGCTGCCTTCCAGAGGGCTCTGCCTTCCCAACACAGATTGGTTTTGGTCGGGAAGGGCAGGACAAACGCAGAAGCTCTTGTTTACAGGTTTATCCCAAACTGTTCAACACTCAAGAAAAGATTCCTGAATCCTTGGGCAAACACATACACATATGCTACTGCTTTGGGTGCAATGAACATGGGAATAAAAACCTTGCAGTTGCACTAAGTAATCACTGCAAATCTGAGATTGCAAACATTTAAAGTTAACATTAAAGCAGCTGTATCATTCACCTTTACTAGTTAGAGCATGCCCTCTAGAACTAGGAACAACAGTTCTGGGAATGATAAAGTAGAATTTTTGTACATTATAGACTTGTATTTTTAGACCTGAGTGAAGCTTATTGCTAATTTTAGACAACTCGCTTTATTTGTTGAGCAGACAGTTCATTAGTAAATGTGTGTCAGAGCAAAGTGAAAATTATTTCCATTTTAAGAAATATTTATTTCTAGCAATATCAGTATCAAAGAAAGAAGCTTCTTGTGCAAATGCCTTTTTCTTCTGAAAGCATTAGAGCAAGAGAAAAATCCATTAGAAACTGATTAAGGTCTACAACCATTTAAAACATCACATCTAGAGAACGACTGATAAATATAAAAAATTGCATTTTATATATATATATATATATATATACATATATATATATATAAGATATCATAATCTTTCCTTTACATTTTAAATACTTCATATAAATCTTATCTTACCTATTAGGTAGCTCTTCTGTTATGTTTCTCAATCAGTTATGTTTAAAAATGAGATGAAGATGTCTGTCCCATTTAGAAGTTTTTGAACAAATATTTGCTCTTCCAAAGACTGATAATCTGGTTTTGTCTGTTATAAATTAACTGCTTTATAAACACTGAATATGTGTTTCCTATAAATGGCATAATAAGGGAGGGTTATATTCCAGTAAACATGTTCTGTCTTTCATGAGAAACAAGAGAACAACAAATGCTTTGCATTTAGCCCTTCAGCAACCTATCAGGATGTGGCCCCCCACATCCATTAGCCCATGAGAATTATTTTTCAGGCAGGCTCTGAGTTACTCAATGGTGGAAGACATATCCAATCCTGCTTAAATTATCCCCTTACATAAAAGAATATGTCAATATTCACCAAGGCACGAGGGAGGGAGAGAGGGAGAAGGTAGAGAACATTTGTAGGGGTGTTACCAGCTCCCTTGCCCTGCAATTTGGCCACGCTTTGAGAGGAGAGGCCAGGGCTCCACTCCTTTGAAGAACGTACCAGGTATTCGGTGACGTATCAGTCTGCCAACATCAACTGCCTGATAACCACTGAGGGATGTTCTCCCATAAAATACAAAGTGGGCCAAGCTGATATCCCTGCAAAAGTTACATAGAGTGATGGGTGGCATTAATAATTTTTTTTAATTTTCAGTTGGTCTTGCTTGAACAGATCTGTGTCTTGAGCCTTATTATTTGGGCAAGGCACATTCTTTAAGACAGATAGTTCATTCAACAATTTCTCTAGTGTGGGGTTGTCTAAACTCTTCTCTATTTTGATCATTGGCCTAATTCCAGATAAAACATATACATGAAATTCCCTATCTTCCCCTCATGCTCCTAAATTTTTTCAAAAATTCTCCCAAATGAAATAGAACACTTAATTTTGATTTGGATTGTAAAAGAAAAATGATTTGGCTTTCAAATGTGAGATAAGGGTACTAGTCTCTAATTTTCCACTGAACTGAAAAAAATAAATGATATATGCAGGCTAAGTGGTTATATTAGATATTTTAGAAAGTCCATGAAGAATTAGGGCATCCAGGACTCAATTTAAAAAAGGCTTTTGTTTGTTGCTGATGAGTATTGCTTCTATAAGAGTATTTGCTTCCAAGACACAAGATTTCATTAGGAAGGGCTTAAGAACTGAATGTAGCCCCTCTGTTGTCTAACCAGATTTGTATCCTTGTTACAGGGATACCATACTGGAGGGCAGTTGTGGGGTTTATACTCTTAAAGGAGTTCAACAGAGGGGTCACAGACTCTACCGTCTTAAATTCTAATTTGTTTAAATTAACTTAAAATATTCTTCCTTTTAGAAGCTATCCCAGTCATAATAGACCCCCAGTGTAGGCACTGTATTACAGAATATGGGAAAATAAGATGAGGTTATGAAAGCAGGCCCTATAATGTCAGGCAGTCTAGTCCCTAAACATGAAAAAGCTCGACTGTGGATGCCCCAGTGACTTCAGGACTTCTGTTCTCTATCCATGTGACTGGACTTTTTTTTTTTCCTACTTCCTAGTCTATATGTATTTGTGGTTAATTCAGTTGGATTTGAAATTCAAATATCCTCTCATCGCATGGAAGAAATTTGCATCTGATACGGCTGAACAAAGCTGCATTACTGTGGTGTGCCTCTGAATCTCTGTGTCTTCTGGAGACTGTGGTGCTGTGGTTGTGGCCCAAAAGAAAATACAAGGAAAACCCGATGGACACAGATCCCAGCTTTTGTGCTCAGCAAAATCAGCAGTTATTTGCAATGACAGTAGCAAACAAGCCTCTTCCGCCTCGCACCAGGACACTGACACACGTGGTCACTGCTGGAAGCTAAGACACTCAATATTGATGTTTAATATTCAAAAAATTAAGATTGTTTATAGATGGTACTGAAAAGAGGGGTTTGAAGAAATCTTAAAGTCTTTGAATCTCTAGTCTAAATCTGCTGGACCACAAAGCTCATATCAATCCTGCTTTACCCAGAGGAAACAGGAGGCTGTTTTGAGATGTATTAGCTGTGTACAGAGATCCGAGAAAATTGTCTTCCTCTCTAGTTACCCACAAAGCCCCAGATACTTTTTTATGCCAGGTAACACCTTGCTGAGTGTATCTACCATATACTATCAGGAGTAACATATTCCTCCCACCAACTCCTATTTATACTGTCAGTTGCCCTTTGGATTCAACAGAGCTTTCTGAGCAGTTAAACACCACACAACATATGGGTAACACTCTGCCAAACTACACCTGTTCACAGAGTGATTTACTGGGAAAGGATTGCCAGTGTGTGACTCTGGCAGAATTGCACTTTTCCAATTGTCCAGTTTAGGACAGAACCACTTCTGAAACCAGAACAAGCAAGGCCAATACAAGTGCACTATTGCCTAGTTGTGTCTGCTGGGAGCTTGTTCCAGTGCTGAGGCTGGGCAGCAGTTGATCTAAAGACCACCTGTTCTGTAATATACAACTGGTTTTGGGTGCATATGCAACTCTGAAAAACTTGGCAGTTATGATGCAGTCCAGGTTCTTGCCAATCTGTTTGACAAAGCCCTGTGACTCCTGAGTACCTGGGGGTAGACACTGCAGAGGCAGATTCAGCTGCTTGTTCCAAATAGTCAGAGAGTTTCTGTTATAAGACAGAATTCTTCCTTTTGCAGTTCTTGTGGGCTGCTTTTCCTCTTACTTAATTTCCTCAGTCAGTTTTTTTCTTTTTTTCTTTTTTTTTTCTGTGACCATGAATAAACCAGTCATCCTAATATTTGGGGTTTGGGGGCTTAGGTTCCCTGTGCTGAGTCTGATATTCCTCCCAGTTATGATCTCCTTGGAACAGCAATAGTTCTTAACTAAGTAATGCCTTTTTTCCACATTCCGTGACCCATTTTCGCAGTTTGTAACTCGACCACAGCTGAGATTCAAAGAGGGCTATGAGATATGGTGGGCATGACTGCACTATTGAGAGCAGGTTCCAGGAAGGAGACGGGTGGTTTAATTACTTGTATCTCTACCAGCTTCCCAGTGAGAGACTTTTTGGAGCTGAATTTCTTGCCTTTCTCTAACAAGGTAGTAACTAAACAAATACATTTCACTCAAGACCCTGCAAATTTCTGTCCCCAGCTAGTGGCTGCCAGTTTGGTTCTCAAGGGAAGACCCAGAGTATTTACAACTGTCTTGAGGGATCTAGGTGAAATCAGTCAGAAATACTGACCATACTGGAGACTGATGAGAAAGTAAGAAGTGTCAGTTCAGGAAAATATTTAGGCTGAATGTGATCTAACCTCTTCCACGTTTCTTAGACTAAACAAAATCCCAGGAACAGTGCAGGGGATGGATGATTTGCAGGGATCTGTACTTCTTCTGAAGTCTCACTGTGAAATTACTCATAACACATAAACTAACATGCTCCAACAGTTATAAAACAGTTATTTATACAGTCTTCTGAACATACTTAGTTTGTCAACGAGCTGATTCATCAAGGTGACTGCTGCTTCTCCCACTCCAAGAATGCACAATATAATTGAAATCATCAGGATGCAACTGTGGCTCCAAGCCTACACTGTTCATAGGCTTGACTCTTTTTGTACAATTATGCCACTGTTCATGTGACAGGATTCCTGTAGTGAAAGCCTCTTTGGGAGGCACTTACTCCTGCACGTCACCTGGGGTGGGATGGGTGTACTACTGTACAAGGTGGACAAGGTAGTAAAGCTGTAGCAGCTCATAAATAGGGCGGAAGCATCTCCATTATGCTTTCAACTTCACAGTCAAGTGGTGTCTAACTGTCCTTGAACACACAAATGAAAGTGTAATTGTCTGTTAATAACACATCTTACTGTGGAATCTTTTCTAGGAAATGCAAAAATGACAAAACACTGTAACACTGTGTCCAGAGAAGTACTATCAATTTTCAGTAAGAGGTAAAACAATCATCCATGATGTATGATGGAAGAAGCACAAACCCTGGTTTTTTTTCCAGGAAATAGAGTAAATGACCTTTTAATGTTCCAAGCCTTGTTCCCTGTGATTATCTGACTTGCAGCAATGAAAAAAATTTAATTCACAATTATTTATTTATCCTCCATTTTTACCTGCAAGTATTGAAGAGCTCTAGAAGGGGCTGGCTGGTGTTTGCCGAGTCCCCATGGAGCCAGCAGGTGTCATCACAACCTTTAGTTCTCAGATGGGAAGAAGGATAATTTTGTGTGTTTGGACAGCTGCCCTTCTCTGTGCCTTACTAGGTTTTTGTCAGGAGACAAGACTTGAGCAGCCAGGAGACACAAACTTAAGAAAATGGCACTGGTAGATATTTCTGTTTCCAGGGAGGGCATTTCAAGGTTTCTCCAGTAGATGTGAAATGCAAGTGCATTTCTATTTTAAATTCCTGGAAAAAATTCAACTCAAAAGGCAGGAATTACAAAATGTGTAATAGACTGGTATGTCTAAGGGGAAAAAACCTTTTTGTTGCACCTTCAGAATGGCAGAAAATTTTACAATCAATAACCTCTGATGACCTGAACTTGAAAAATTATCTATTTGCCCACTGTTTCTTATCCAAATTCTGTATTTACATGCACTGCACATGCATCTCCTTACTGTTGTGATAATCAATCTAAGTTCCTGGGACTTGCATTGTTTGACTGTCTGGCCTGAAGCAATTACCTGATGTAATGAAGAAATCTCTGCACTGTGGCCTCTGTAGCAGACATGCAAAAGGTGCCCTCTGGCACCTGGAAAACGTGCTGAGGGTTACTAAGTACCAATGAGTGCAGAGGAAAGAGCTCTGCATTGTGGGGTTGGGTACTTGTGCTTCTTAGGGGTTTTTCCACTTAAACAGAAATATCAATGCAGTAACCTGCTGCAGGCCTGGCACTGAGCATGCTCTTCCTGTTGGAGGATGCATGGATTGGATATTCAAAAGCAACACTTCTTCCTCAAGGAAGTTTGTATCTACCTGGCTGTGCGCTCATGGTAAGCAAGAATCAGTTTTCATACAGGACTTGGTGTCTTTGTTTAAGTTACTCCAGCACTTTACACTACCTGTTCTTCCATGAGACATGCCCATGCCTCTCTGCTTCTACTCATTTCTACATGCTGGTCTGTGACCAGGCCCTTCCTGAGGTTTAAAGACAGTATCTGTGTTGTGCTCAATGTCATAGATCTATGATCTATTTTGAAGACAGTATCTACAGTATCTACATTTCCATTTTCTTTCTCAAAAGGAAAATTATTTAGACAGTGAAATAATTAAGTGGACAGCAACCTCCATCTATGAGCTGTATAAGTACTCAAATATGGCTTTCTTTATGTTTCATAAGAATATTGTATTTAATATGTGGGCAGTGCCAGATGTGAGGTGTTAATTTTTCACTTCCTTGATTTAGGTGCTAATGTCACTTAGCAACCTTACTCATCTTTGAAATGGAACTTCTTAAGGATGCACATACATTGCTAGTGAGAAGATAATTTGTATTGGAAAACAATTTGGCAAATGGAGCAAATGCATGAACCATTTTCAGTCCTGATGGAAACCAGGTGCTAAGTTTAAAGCTATTTTGAGAGATTTCTTTTAGGCCTCTACTCTTCCCAGAACTGCTCTTCCCAGTTCCTGATATTTTCTGGTTAAAACGCCATCCAACTCTGAACCTTGAGTCAATAAATTTTCAGCTTGCAGTTTTTGAGATTTAGGTTATATTTTCTTTATCTCATTCTCTCTCTCTCTCTCTCTCTCTCTCTCACCTTCTCTCAATTGCATTTTATGTATTTTGAAAGTATTCTTTTTTTTGCATCCACCATGACAAAATGATAAAGGTCTGAAACATACCAAATTCATGAAGCTGAATGACCTGATCCAGGGCAGACACTTTTACAGCCTGTACTGTGGGAGGAAGTGGTGAGCTCATCTTTGCCAGACATCAGATAATCCACACCAGAGAAGTTATGGAAACCAGGTTTCACTGAATCTGCAGGCCAGATAACTCTTTGTATGTACCAAAAAATACATATACATTTGCTTTCAGGTACTTATTTTTATGCTGGAAAACTAATCCCATCAATGTGTCAGAGGTAGATAAAATCTTAATATTCACTTCTGGGATAACAAAGAGTGAGATATGTTCATGACTAACAGTTTTTGTACAAGTATCCATTCCTATAGGTGATAGGACAGCTGGAAGGAGGAGAGAAGAAAAGGATGACAATCAAGGTTGCAGAAAGCTGACACTTTATCAAACAGAACTCAGAAAAAGTAACCTTGTAGGCACTCAAAACCTGGCCCAAGATTCCATCAGTCCATGAAACATAACTGGCTGTTTGAGGTCTGTTCTAGTACCAGCACGTTCCCAGGAGGTTGGCATGGGCAATGCAGTCTCTCAGGGAACTCTCTGGGTCACTTGGAGTAAAAGTTGTGTTCCCACAGGATGTGGACCATGGGTCAGCTCAAAGCACCTTCACTGTCAGGACCCCGGTGGCAATTCTACTGGATGTTAGTCTTGCTTTTCTGTGTTACAATCATAACTACAGTATCAGCACTGTTTTTATGCCTTTTCTTGGAAAGATTCCTAGCCTCCTACAGTCAGGATTTTGTGCCAAACTGAAGAATTTAAAAGCCTGTAATACACTGTATTATATATTCCTTTAAAGAAAGTGGTATCTCTAGTGTGGGAACAGTCTTCAGACACTTCCTGGGGCTGTGGCCAGATCAGAATAAGTGACTGAACACATCCAAGACATCCTTCTTACCTCCCAGAAGGACTCATCTAGCATCTTTACTTGTTCCTTAGGCATTTTTGATTGAAAGCACCTATTTTGCTCCCTATATAATGAAACAATTTTTGGATCCCACTGAAGTCGCTCTATAGTAAATGATAGTAACCTTGGTCAGCATGTGATTATAGAATGAATGCAAGATTTCTGCATCATATAATTTGCTTTTGATGGAGGTATTCATTTTTCTTTTTGGCATTGTAATGAGCATGGAAGCATTTGCATTGACAGGAGGCTTAAATTACAAACCACCACCCATTCTTCTTCAGTGAGCAGCGGTGTCTTCAAGTTCCAGTCACTGTCCTTCTAAAGGACAGCCAGTCCTGTGGTCAGACTTCTTGTCAGCCAACATTTCTGTTCAGTAGAAGATAAGCTTGGGGTGAATATGATATTTCAGCTACATTTTATCGAGCAAGTGGCTATATTTAACAAGACTTTGCTCTCTCTGACCAAAAAGCAAACAAGTGCTCTTGGGAACACACAGTGCAGTAATAGCAAAGAATTGAGGACTCTATCAAGAGACTGTAAGAGAACAGACTTTTTTAAATCATGGTTCATACACTTGCCACCCAAACCTGTATCTTCTGCTTGACTGTAGTTATCTTACAGCTTAGGCACAAGGTAGCCATGGTAGGCTTTGGAAGATCTAAGCTTGGACATAAAGATGCTCCCATTCTAAAGGAAGAATATAGTCATTGCACCTACTTTGATGCTTGTGGGAGGTCAGACCCAATGATAATCTACCCTGCCTGTACTCCATATAGGTTGGTCTGGCAAACATCTTTGCTTTTAACCTGCTGCAGACATCCTGTCTCAACCCCTTCTTAGGCTTGTGTGACAATGTGCTCAGATGCTCAGCCTCCTGCTGTTGTGTATCAGATCAAAGTGTAACACCATGCAGATCAGGAGCATGAAACAGAAGATCAAAAATAGAGAACTGATGTTCTTCATATGAAAAAGAAACACAGACAGTTCCAATAGTAAGGGGAGAAAAAATACTAGTGCTTTCTGTGTGGCTGTTTTATTGTTATATCAGTAAATTTTAACTGACATAGGGCTGTTTACCTGAGGAAATAAGGCAGTGGAACTGTGATGGGAAAGTGTTACTATCCTAAATCCTTGTGTGAACTTCTGTTCTAGCATGAGTGACTTCTTGGGTGAGCTTAAACTCTCAAACTCTTCAGCAGATGACAAATAAAAAAAGATTTCTTATGTCAGAACAAAAGTTTCTGTACGGAAAATTCTCAATCTAGAACTATATTATTTTAAACCAATCCTTTAGATGATAGCAGAACCTTGGTTTTGTGTCCATCTAGTGTAATGGAAGATGGGATGATTCAGCACATCACTGAATATAATTCTGGGAAACTGATTTAACTCTTTCTGTCTTTTTGACCAAAATTCAACATGTGAAGCCGTCCACTGCTAGCCAGCACCACAGGATTAGGTCTGTTGTCCCTCTGTGGCTGTGTGACTCCCATACTCAGCTGACTTACACAGCAGCTCTTACTCTTGGCATGCCCAGACCTGCCGTGGTGTTTTGAGTTCTCCTGAGAGCTGAGCCAGTGGGAGACTCCCTGTAGGAGCAATTACACCAATACAGCTGTGCCTGTAGGAGTACAGCTCATGCTACTCAGGGAGGTGACATAAACAGTCTCTGTATGTGACAGTGGTATAATGACATAACTCCATTATTCCACGGAGCAGGCTGTGGGTTTAGCTGCCCTTGCTCAGGCAAGAACCATTTTAGTAATTAATAATGCACATGCTGCAGTTTATGTTGGTAAGAGCGTGTCTAGTTCTAGTAGATGTGTTAGATTCAACTGCTGAGGCCAGTCCACAGCATGACACTGAAAGCCTGCAAGCAAACAAGCTCTAACAGATGAGGTTGCAAAAGCAAAAGTTGAAGCCAAGCTACAAATTTTGACCTAAGCACACATGAAATGCAAATGCCTCATCTCTTTTCAGTTCTGCTGAAAAGAAAAATGAGCTGTGCAATGGAGTCTTTGCCCAGAATTTTATCTCCTAGTTTAAAATCAAGCAATAGGGAGTTGGGGTGGAAGAACAATGCAAAGTCAGCATGCTCACTGCAAAGCAAACATAAGCGTTATCTTAGATTTGCCCTGAGAGAGCAGAAAACAAAGGTATAAGCTAGCAAAGCATTTTCTCATAGAACCTTCTCTGTGTACTGAGTGCCTTAGCCACCATCTCCTTTAGAGGAATTTGGTTAAATTATACTAAAAGTGGTTAACACTGATGCCCCCAAACCATGCAGTAAAGATCAGTGTATGCAAGTGTATCTGTGTGTGGGTGCATCTGTAGGAAAGAAATAGGACACTGAGCCTGAGTGCCAGGAGTTAAGCAAACAAATACAGTGCTGGGAACACCTGGGATGTGTCTCTTTGTCCATTAGCCATGGTTTGCTTAGGAATGATGGCAAATTGCAGTCACCCTGAGAGCAGATCTGGGGAAGGAATCTGAGAAGACAGCGTGCCATGCTGGAGCACAGCCCACCTAGGGAGCCCTGCTGGCATGCCAAGCAGCCCCATCATTGCTCAGTGGTGTAGGGAAAAAGCCAGGAGGGAGCAGAGTCCTAAACCCCACTGTTGCTTTTGTCATCTCAACAGTGATGCATTTGAGCTGGGGAGAAATCTGTATTATAAAGTGCTGTCATCACAGTCTCCCAGTAATTTCAAAAATGTCCAGATTTTGTGCCACCTTGATGTGTGGTTTTGTTCACTTCCCCAGCTGCATGAGGTCTGAGACTCATCTCTTCTTGATGCACTTTGGGAGCTGTGGAGATATGCCCTGTGTTGGTAAATGTGACCTGCACGGGTTACAATATGATATACATGGCAGGGAGAGCTGAGCTGAAACAAAATGCACTGGCTGTCTTCAAGCTTCTATTCTTGATTCTGCAGAGATAAGGTGATCTCAGGTGTCATATCCTAAAAATTGTGGGGTTTGCTTGTGTCATTAACATAACATGCTTGTGTTAAAGAGCACATTTGGAAATTGGTGTTTTTTCTGTAGGTCATGCCTACAAAGATTCCAGCTGGAATGGAAATGCTTTCAGCTTCATGGAAATGTTTCCTTTCCCCTTATGCCCTTGTCTGCACTACCCAGGGAAGGATGGCACACTCAGGGACACCCCAGATGACACTGGGATTCTGTATCATGGTCAGTGGCTCTCTGCCTGGCAGCGAGGCTGAGAGCTACAACCCCAAGGCTCCTTTCACCTGAACTCCTCTTTATCATCAGCCCCTCTGTATAGGAATACCTCCTTTTCTCTGCCCACACATGGCCAGGCTGCCAATTCTGGTGGCCATGGGCAGAAGCAGAGTGAGGTGACCTCCTGTACTACCCAAAGAGGCTGAGCTTTTCTGCAGCCACCAGCTTAAACACATCCTTGAACTTTGCATTTATATTTTACAAAAGCCTGGAATTAATCATTAGGAAGTTTTTCTTCTGTTTTCTTCAAAGGACACAAGCTTGACAGAGAAACATGCACACAAAATCTGCCAGTTTGGGAAGACTGCTGATTCAGACAGGTTTCCTTGGCTGATGCTGCTGGGCTCCGTGGGATGGCACCACCCTCACTGGCCAGCACGACAGGCTGAGCTCATTTCCACTGCAGAGCCACTCCAGTAGTGTGTCTTTTCCCCACGACTGTATAAGGGATTGAGGATGTATTTTGAGAATATTGAAAATTAAATCCACCAAGAAATCAAATCAAATAAAATCAAATAAATCCCCCAAGCTTTTGTTGAAGTTTTAAATGTTATACAATCATTAAGTCATGCTAGACTTTTACCTGTGGCCAAACATGTTAAATTGATTAAACAGTTACTTCCTGTGCTTTGAAGCCAGCTATTTCAACACGGCAGGTAGTCTGATAATCTCTCAGCTGCACCATTTACCAGGCAAATAGCTTCTCTGTGTAAATTAACACAGCCAACCCAGGAATATAAAATAATAGATAGAACTAGATTAAGCTGTAATATAAGTGCTTCAAATTATACCTAGATAGCCTAGGGAGCGATGACAAACAAAACCAGATTCTCATGCTTGTCTCCTACAACCAATAACCTGCACAACCACATTCACATGTGGCCTGTAACAAGGTGTCCTTAAAAATGCTGGCTGTTTTCAGTGCCCCAGCACCAAAACACTGGATGTTTCAGCATCAGTTCTGGTCAGAGGCTGGGAACTCTGACACGTGTGAATGAGCACATAGGGGTTTTGCCACAGCAACTTCTGTGTTGATGTCACAGGACTGACAGTCATTTACAGCTGTGAAGATTTGTTTTAAAATAGGTTTTCTGTGTAACCATGAAGAAAGCAACCTACTAGAGTTTTAAGCTGTGATTTCACCTCTTCTCAGTGGGCTTCTCTCCTTTGTCAATGAGTAGGCATGCTCGTGCTTTCCACTAATCTGTAGCTGACTGGCTCAGCTCCTGAAGATAAGACAGAATAAATAATGATGACATCTTATTTCTTGTAGCTATCCAGGGGAAAAAAAAAAAAAGGTGCTTTTGGTCGAGTTGCTAAACATCTAGTGACTGAATAACAGAGTCTCAGCATAATAGATAAGATAAGGAGGCACAGAAAAAGGAGTCCTACTGATGCCTGTTGTATTGCTCTCTTTGGTTTCTGGACTAACAAAGAAAGCAGTGTGAAAGCCTGCCTGTGGGACAGATCTCCCCTACGGAGCTCTGTGCCTGTTAGCCCCAGAGTGGTCACCCAGAAGGTCCTTGGGCTGCAGATCACAGCCTCCTGCCTGGGAGTGTCCCCTTGCCCCTCTGTGATGTGGCCCTCTGCCAGCCCTCCTCATGGTCTTGCTGCTCAGCTGTGGGCAAGAGCTGAATGTCCTGTGGCCCAACAGGCAGCAGCAGGCTTGGTGGGAGGGCAGGCCAGGGGAGGGTCTTTGGGGGAGAATCGGGACT
This sequence comes from Vidua macroura, assembly GCF_024509145.1. Classification (NCBI taxonomy): domain Eukaryota; kingdom Metazoa; phylum Chordata; class Aves; order Passeriformes; family Viduidae; genus Vidua; species Vidua macroura. The sequence continues at coordinate 15,104,593 of NC_071576.1, read as the reverse complement.
GTCACCCAGGGCTGGCTCCTTGCCTCCGATTTCTCTTCCCCGCTGCACCAACTTTTGCCTTTTGTCCAACATTGATCCACAAGGTTTGAAGCACTTGGCAGAGCTCACCAACTGACTACAAGGAGGTGTTTTGGGGGGGATCTTTTCTTTCCAAAATGTCAGTTTTTCATCTACCATCAACCTAAGGAAAGGGATGGCCTCCTGGACCTTGCCAGGAGGAGTACAAGGGGCAGATGTAACCTCTGTGCTCTGGGGTCTGCTTGGGATCACTGTTACACATTTGCTCACCTGTTCTTCCCCTTGATTTTCTTCAATGTTTCACAGGTCCACAGTACACTTGGCCACACTTCCTGTGCTGCGTTTCACATACACTGTGTACTCAATCTCTGTTCTTTTAGTTACTAGTTATGCCCCAAACTGTTTTCACCCAGCTCCCAGGTCTGTAAAGCTTTGATGACCAGTGACTGACCACAAGCAAGATGATTTTAGCTCTGTGGTGTCCAGCATCATCCTCTGCTTGTACTCCCCAGTCCCCTGCTATCATCCTACCATGTCTGTATGCCTTCATTTTTCATTCTAGGGCCACAGTGAAACATAAACTTTAAGGAATTTAGAGATTTTAGAGGAGCTAAGATTTTAGTTAGAGATAAGCCTTACTAGAGTTAATTAAAGTAAATGAGTAGGCCTTGATGAAGTTAAGAGTTAGTAGTTAACTAATAATTGATTGCTTGTCAACACAATGTTTAGTTAGCTGGGTTTATAATGAAGAATATAGAAACTGACAAATAGCTTTTAGGAACATAAGACAATTGTGGGCCTCCTCTGTTCTGAAACCAATTGAAGACAGGGAATGGGAGTTCTACCAAGAGTTCATTTGTCATATTTGCATTGAAAAGGTAGAAAGGTCAGAATTAGGAAGACTTCATTTACTTCCTCATTTTGGGACCCCTCCCCATGAAAGGGACCACCGACCCATTTCAAGGAACAAACCACGCATGCTTAATAGCTTTTGAAATAATTAGCATACTAAGCGAGGAATGGGATGTACCAAAATGATGAATATATATTTGTATTTTGGGTATTCGATTCTTGTGTGGATAAAAGGACTCTGTAATCATCTGAAAGCCGAAAGGTGCGGTGTGTCTTTGGGAGCTATCCCGCACGCTGCCCTGCGTCACAATAAACATACACTTTCTAACTTTAAACTGCTAGAGAGTTTTTGTCTGTCACAGTTGGATATCGGATCAATATCCATATTTCTTTAATAAATCAACAGACACTTCATTCTGTGCAGAACTCCTTGTTTTTAACATCTCCTGGTCACCTAAATATCTATATACAATCATACAAAGCCAAGGAAAATTTTAAACAAATTGGGTAACAGCACCTAATTGCTGGCTATTTACTATTACAAAAAAAGTAGCTAAAACAAAACCCCAGGCAGGCCTGGGCAGGTCCAAGCAAAGCCTGGCAAGTGCAAAGAATCAAGGCCTGTGCTGCTAGTTTAACAAAAAGCAGGCCACTGCATTACAAGCAACAACACCACTGCTGTATTTGCAAACTAGAGGTTTTACTGACCTGTGTCTTTCCTCCTGCTGAGCAAGAACTATCAGATCACACCTGCCCTAAGCATAAATCTTTCCCTTGACTCCTCTTTGTAGGGAGGCTGAAGGGTGTGGGGTGGGAACTGAGGAGACTTTTGGTTCCTTTCCTCCAGGTACAGCCTCAGTGATGGTGAGATAAGAGCAGAACCCTAAATGTCTGCTTCAATAAACAGTGTGTGAGCCCGGGAGGCTGCTGCAGTCTCGGGATGGGCTATTCGGAGCACGTGGAGGCTGCTGCCGATGGCGTTGCCGCGGTGCAGTCACCGAAACAAGACTGGCACCTGGCCAAGAGACAGGCGGGTCACCCAGACCTGGGATGACCACAAGCACAGCTGTGAGTTCCATCCTTACACTCTCTCTCTCTCTCTCTCTCTCTCTCTCTCAATATATATATATATATATATATATATATATATAGAGCTAACACTCTATAGCTGTGTTAGCTGTTTCAATGGCTAATGAACCTGGTCACTAATTGTCCCTGAGATGTGTCTCTGGCTCACTTATATTCACATTATGCCCATCACGGCAAATGGCAATAGCCGAGTGACCTGAAGCCCTGCCTTTCTGCCCAGCCTTCCTCACTGTGCTGTAAGTGCCCTCGAGATGTTCTGTGGAAGGCAGGGAACCCTGTTTCTTCCTGCTCTCCATTTCTTTTGGGAAGGAGAGAGGAGGACCTGCTGGCGGAGCAGGCGCCACAGCTGAGCCGGCAGCATTCCCCTCCTGCGTGAACAAACGGTGCCGGCGAGTGGGAGGGACGGAATGTTAGTCTGCAGGAGGGAGAGTGGGAGGCTGTGAAAAAGAGCTGGTCCGGAGAGGAAATGAGGAGAGTGAGTGTAAGCAGGGAAACCTGTTTTGTTGCTTGCAGCGACGAGAGCAGGATTAAGAGAGTAGGACTTGGTGGATGGGGGGAGAGATGAGAACGGGCCACGAACTAAGAGCGCGGCGCAGCATGGATGTAGGCAGGGAGCAAGCTGTCTGCTGCTCTTTTGTGCTGAGTGTGGTGCCTGCCTCTTCTTAACACTGTCTCTGGCAAATCCTGCAGTGGAAAATCACAGCATGATGTCAGTACGGCAGGAGCGATTGCCTGATGGAGCAAGTCTAGCAAACAGCTCCTGCGCGCCGATTGACTGACAGCAAATCCGCTGGGGCACGGCAGACGCCCCTCCTCGCCACCACTCTGTGCTCCCACGGCTGGCACCGCTCAGTGTCCCCGTAACCTCCCCAGCACATTTTACAGACACGGAGAGATCGGGGAAGAGATGCAGTGAGAGGAGAAGCACAAACTGTGAAGTGCTTGCTCTTGCAGCAGCACAGCTGCTCCTGTGCCTCTCTCCTACTGCCCCGCGGGCTCTTCTCCCTGAAGTGTGTGAGCAAAACACAATTCCAGCATCCTGCTTGTGAAGGGGGCACATCTGTGAGGGCACCAAGGCACTAACAGTAGGAAAGGAAGGAATCGCCTTCCAAAAGGTGAGAAATTCTCTTCATCTTCAAATCTCTCCCAGAACCACATGAGGACAACTTTCCTCCTACTATGCTGTATTTCTATGTTTATGTCTTCATCCACTTCAAAGTGGTTTACAAGGGAGCAAGCAATATTTAATTCATCTTTGGCCTCTGTTTCTTCCACACTTCTTGACATAAACTGAGAATCACCCTACTAAAATTAATTATTTTCATTTTTCAACTGCAACTCTAGGGAATTCAATACATAACTAAGGATCTCGCCTCTGAGCTCTCTACCCCCCTACTGTTGCTTTACTGGATGCCCATTGCTTAACAGGAGTGCTAACAGCTGAAACTGACCCCACTGAGGCTGCATCCTCCAACTGTATTTAAGGGAGATGACAAGCCTGCAGTCGGGTAGGGGGCCTTGTTAATTATTTCTGTGTGGGTGTTGGGCTACAAAGGCACCCTAACAGATAGAGGAGTATGCAGGAATGTGCCAGAAAAGTACATGCGTTTCTATCACTGTGAGTCCTGCCTTCGATGCTATGAGTTGTTGATATATTCATCTGTACTGAGACTGTATTTAGTCAAAAAACTATATTTTTTACTGTATTTAGTGAAAAAACACCTTCAAGCATCCTGTTAACAGAGGGCATTTACTAGGAACACAGAGCAGAAAGGGGACTTTCCTTTAGACTGCAATAGGGAGACAATGCTTGCACCACACTAATAAAATCACACTTGCTCTTAATTTCACAGGGAGCATACAAGAACTTGCTGAGGTTGTGCTCTCTTCCCAAGGCTTTGACTGCTCCCAGCATCATTGGCAATGACATGGAACAATTTCATTTCTTCCCAAACCCCACAGCTTTAGGGAAAACAGAGCCAATTGTAGTTCTTTGGATACCAGTTGCCAAGGCAAGTCCGTTGAAGGTGGTTCCCAACCAGCCTTCAAGCCATCCTATGTTCTACCTAGGTGCCTGGCACCCCCACCTCGGTCAGATGATTTGCTTATTGCATGCTCCTTACTTAGATTTTTGGCTGTAAAAGGACAAAAGTATTTGAAAGATGTCTAATTTTCCAGAGTTTCCTTTTAGGCTTTCCATAAATCTCTGCTGACAGTATGCTTGTGTAATTGCCATCCAAACACCTCACCTTCCCATTCAGCTACATCCTCCTTCTCACCACTGATGGACACATATGTGAGGAGTCAGTAACTCCATCTAAATCTGTCAAATTAGTAACACGTGGTGAACATCAGATTCAAGGCAGATTTGATTCTCCTGCTTTTAAGCTGCAAGAAACTCGGGAAGATTTGCTGCTAGATTGATACTAAGAATGATAAAAGGTTTCTGGTACAGAAGGCTGTTGAAAGCAGCTTTTCACATTCCCAGTCCTGTCTCTATTCAAAGCTTCAGGTTTCTGTGACCCTGCAGTGTTGATCCAACTGTTCCCATCTCAGATTTACTTATGGTAAATTACAACCACTTCTGCTTTGTTTGAAAGAATGTTCATAATTTTACCTGCTGACTACCTTGTATTAAGCAGGAGTCTTCAATTGCAATATAAAAATTTCTTTCCAAATGCTGGCAAAGCTTTGGTCTTTCCTTGTCTTTCAGTCAGGTAAAAAAGACATTATTTTCTGGCTGAATTTAAAACTATTTCTTCCTTCTTCTTCAGCAAGTGTCATGGTCAATACCAATAGTTTTTGATGGTGACATAAAATAAAAACTAACAAAGAACCATATATGAGCTGGTAGAAATGGAAATAAATCATATAATGCATTTTCACATCTTTAATTAGTAGTAGCAAACAAAATTCATATATCACTTCAACTAGTGATTGTTGGGTTAACTATTTTTCCTATGAAGAGTGTACTGTTTGTATCTCTATCAAAAATCAGCATGAGGAAGGGATGGCTGAATTCAACGGTTGGAGGAAAAAACATTGGCATTATTTCAACAGCAGTTGCTGCTGCTGCCTCAGTACCTTTCTCATCAACATCCAGAGAAGCCTTATGGACAACCTAGGAAAAAAGAAAACAGAGTCACTCTGGGCAGTCAACAGCCTCTTGAGAAATTAATCAGAGTCCTTTTAAGGCAGCCCTGCTTTGGGGGATCCACTGAGAAGTGAGTAGAGGCAGAAGAGCTCTATTGTTGTAGTCATGGCTGCTTAAATGAGGTTTAGGATGGAGCTATGGAAATCTCCTAAAAAAAAGTCCAAAATATTGGATGAAGGATAGAGGTTCCACCTGTAATTGTGTGTCTGCACCTCCAAAACTGAGTCTCCAGGGTGAGAAGGACAGGTTGTGCTGTGCCTGGGAGCATTAGTGGTTTTCCTTGAGGAATCAGGGGTTGATGCTCCTCTCGTGTTTCAAATATTGCCCAAAAAATCTCGGCCAATACCATTCTTAGTAAAAAAGAGACATGCAGCAAACTAATCCGATCTCCAGTGCCACTAAGGGCCAATCTTTTTTTAAGCTTTCAGGCTGAGGCCTGGGTGACCCAGCCACAGGCAAGTTGGGAAGCTGGGAGCTGTATATACCTGGTGTTTCTGGATGCTACCACTAATGGCTTTTCCTGCATGTTTGTGAAAGAAAGGAAAATACTTACTTTGGAAACCTTCAGATCTGGGGTGCCAGTGATGCCAGAGAGATCTGCCTGGTTGGTGAACACATCCACAATTCCCATCTTCTTAAGGGTGTTACTTATCTCATAGCTCCCAGAAATAGAAAATTTGGGGAAATATAGGTTCATAAAGCTGTTAGGTAGAAGAGAAATATAGAGGGTGAGAAGGAAATATAGAAGTGGTGAGAAGGATTTTTCAGCATTATAAACGATGGTGAGAAATCTGTTTAATTCCCATGAGCATCAAATCCCAGGGGTTTGGACCCTGAATGTACAGTGAGCACTAATTCAATTGCTGGTGCTTTTCATGGTGATACAAGCACTATCATTCTTAATAATAAAAATAGCAATCATAATGGTATTTATCTGGTGTTTTGTTTCAGGAAATCTGAGAGCACTCTGCTAAGTAGAACAGTAGCAAGAACCCCTCTTTACAGGCAGAGACAAAGGATAGCCCATGTTGCTCAGGAAGGTGGAGAGCTGAAGAGAAGTCCTGACAAAGTCTGCCAGGGGAGATGTGTGGCAAATCCCAGTATTTCAAATCAAAGAAGTATTTTTGGCATAACTGGGGCATTTGGCATGGCCCCAGGAAAGGTCTGTTCCCTGCTGCCTGCACATTTGGATTCCATGTCCTTTAATTGTCTTCGTCCTCTGGGCTGGCCCTGATCAAGTTTGCCTTTGACTGTGAGCTGTCTGTAGGCAGCTCCTGCTCAGTGTGATTTCTCTTGGGTTTCTTTTCACACCCTGTCCAGGGATCCTCAGAGCATCCAAGTCACCCACAGCAGTGGTTACCCTTTGGGTAGCTCAAGTCTTTTGCTGCCTTGTGACAAAACAGTAGAACAGAAATTGCCATTTGGTTCTCATAGTTTCTCCAATGAAGAACTTATTCCTGAATTGATCCTGAATGACCTTGCACTACAAATTCATTTAGATAAGGGCTTTCCTGATATTGCAGCTGAGAATGATACATTTTAATTTTGATATTTGAGGCATCACATGATTAGCTCATATTCAGTTTCCTACCCATTATGTTTTTACTAACTGTGCTGGTATTTCTGTGATGATGCACTGAGATATATGGGTGTGAACTGCACAGCCTTATTAGTTGTGAATTAGGGCAGAGCTTGGTAAATTAAGCATGTATTAACTTGATATTACTCATCTACTGTTGCTACGATCTCTCCCAGACAAACAAGGTTGTAAAATGCATTAGCTGATGTTGGTGTCAATGGTTGAAACTAACAGAAACTCATTAGATATTTATAGTTTCAAAACAAAATGCCAGAAAATCAGGACATCCACAATTAATCACTTGTCTGTTCTAACAACAACTGAATGCTGCAAGATAATTGTGTAGGACATATCATGCCTGTAAGCACTACTACAAACTGTGTAAGTTATGCTTTATTTAAGGCTCAGACTTAGGCCTGAGTCACAGTGTATCAGTGACATAAGAGAGGAAAAACACACTAGCTGAAGTCTCAGTATAGAAGATTTAGCTTAAAATTGCAACCATTCCTCTCAGTTCTTGGAGTATTTTAGAAACACAAATCTAGGCTTGCTATTCCTTAGAGAGGAATAGGATGGCCTCTGCTCTGGTTGGGAGAGCGGCAAGTCACTCAGCCATCAACAAAAGAATAGTTAAATACCTACCAGCTGCAAGATTTTTACAACTAGGCCAAAAAAACAAGCCAAAAATAACCCACTCAGTTCCCAGAATTGCCACATTCATAGTGTTTGCATTCCTCAAAATAAAAAATACTACAAATTAGGTGCCACTACAATGGACTGGCAGAAGATTACCTCTGGAAGAGATGATCTGACCATTTCTGGATCGTTTCCTTGTCCAGAGTTTGCTCTAACTGCTTCATTTTCCCTTTTGCTGGCAGAACCAGAAATGCAGTAGCACTCCCATTATAATGCAGCCGTACCACAGTGCATGACAGCTCCTCATCAAAGTAGAAGTCAAATATACCCATCTGGTACATCATAGGGACTTTCACAGTTGTTTCAGCATCCACAAAGAACTCCCTTTCTTCAGTATGTTCTGCTTTAAAAGGCTTTTCCCAGCTGCCTGATACAGAGAAGGAGAATTTAACTGAAACACAGTTGTCTATCTCATCATAGACTAAATTTTTTATAGCTAGTAATAATATTCACCTGTTTCTTTCTGTGTTATATACGGAATTTTCAAATGTAACACTTTAGAATGTGTATCACAGTAATGCAAGGAACTTTTACCTGTTCAAAAGAGTGCATTGTATTCCACTTTCAATTTATGTTTCAGATGCCAGTAATTAAATAATTAGGTGGCTTTTTGGTGCCTATCACTGCTTTTCTTTTCAGGAGATCTAAGTGGCCTTTATGTAAATATCATCTGTGTACTTATATACTGCATGCAATTAAGTTCTATTGACTTTAATCATAAGCCTCAATCTGTAGATAAAATAATGTAGGATCGCATATCTGAGTGATGTTAGGTCCCACATCAAAAATGCACATAGTTTCTGCTTTGTTCCTTAAAATTTTCTCCCCTATTCATCACTAGCTTCTCCCATATATAAATGTTAGTGTGCATGTATAAAGGACTCTGACAGGGAAAAAAAAAAAGGAGTATGTAGTAAATTAGGCTATTGAATCATGCATAATTTAAAAAGAGGCATTAGGTCATATATAAGTCTCAGTGCCTTCACTGCAAATTAGAAGAATATGGGACAATTGGAACTATAGTTAAACCCAGGAACACCAGCTCAGGCTGCATGGAAGGCTGTGGCTTGGAACAGAGCTCCTGGAGCTGTCACAAAGAGAAACAAGACTCTGTGGCCTCCAGCTGCCTCCCCACTGCTGCCTCCAGCTGCCTCCTGTTACCTCTCTAACACTCCACTATGCCATTAGGGGATCTTCTGGCCCAGCAAGGAGCATTGGAAATTTTCCCCAGACCAGTTTACAGCTGAGGTAGGCAACATTAGATTTGTTGATAAGAATGAATAGTGAGAATGTGAACCCTAGAGGAGACTTACCTTTAAAGAAAACAAAGCTGGCCAGAAGCATTACAGTTTGTGGGTCCACGTCCTTGACCAAATTAGTAATTTTCCCATGTGTTTTCCTCTCTATATAATCATTGATCTGCTTTTCAGCTTCTGTGGGTTTGTTAAAGTCAGTTGTAAAAGCTTCCAGCTGATACAGAGATTTGGCATCATCTAAAAATTTTTTTAGGAGTTTCAGCTTCTCTGTTACAAAGATGGCATTCCCCATGTTGAGCTGGACTCCACCCTCAGGATGGTTCAGCATGTGGATTAGGTTGTGGAAGCCTTCATGTATCTCTTTCTCCTGAATCTCTGTAAGGTTGAAGGCAAGTCCTTCCAGGATCTGAGACTGTGTGGCTGATCTAGCCCCAAGGGCCAGCATCGCAAAGGCGGTGGAGATGCTCACAGGGGAGAAGAAAATGTTCTTATTTGGTGCCTCCTGTGTAACTTCCCTGAAAAACTGGAATGCAAAGTCAGCATTGTTTGGCACAAGTTTGAGGCAAGCCATCGCTTCACCTCCATGATGTATGTGGTGTGTAGGGTCATTTGGGTCGTGTCCATTGTGGTCACTGGGTGGGAGCTGACTGTGGGCAACAGTGTGAAACCCAGCCAGTAGCACACTTAGGTAGAATGTGGTCTTCATGTTCTCGTATTAAAATCCTATAGAAAAAAAAAAGGAGATGATATTACTGAGGTAAGTAAATTTATTAAGTAGAAAGACTTACTCTGTCATTACCACTGAATTTAAAAGTCTTATCTCTTTCTTTTGTCCTCAGTTTCCATGATCTCTAATTCTTGCCAGAATGTTTTTATTTTATTTTCCCAGGCCTCCTGGCAAGTCTCTGCCAACTCTTTCTGCCACCCCCACCCTAAATACCTGCAAATACAAAATTCAGCATGGATTAGTTGAATACACAGCACTCTCAGCAGGCTGGAGAACGGAGCATAGCCCATCACAAAACACCTCTTGGCTAATCGCTGAAAGGTTGTGGTGCAACTCTGCTTTTGACATGAATGGTCTGAATAATTCCTTAAAACTTCATCATAGAAGAAGTCTGGGTGTCTTATGAGTTAGGTGAGAAAGAGGAAATTCATGCAAATGAGCAGCAATCAGTAGCTACATGGAAACAGAATCTGAGCAAACAGACAGGCAGATCTTTAAATAAACTTTTGGTCAGACTGATAAGGTGTCCTATTTAAAGAAAGGACAAATAATGGGGGCTATTCTTCAGTAGCAAACCAGATATAAACACCTACCTCTCTAAGGAATAGGTGGGTTTTTTTCTGAATAGAAATAATGTAATGTTTTAAGTAAGAACCTGAAAAAATATGCTGTCTCTTCAACAAAACTGTTGGAGTGGCATTTTTGGCACAGCAGAAGCAGTCAATGCCATTAACAAAGAACAAGGCCTCATTTTCATCAGCTGCTCCACTGGTCAAAGGGCGAAGCGTTTATCAATGTGTTACACTTGGCTGTGGTAGCCACATTTCATTGCAGAGCTGACACTCTGCACTGTATAAGCTCTTTAAAAGAGACCTTGGAAATGGGGATACGAATGTCCCAATAGGCCTCATTTCTGAGGAGGAATCTAGGGCAAAGAAATGGTGCAAGAGTTGCACAGGGTTTGAGGAGAGAATGAGCAGATTTGCTAAAATTGTGCACAGAGAGATATATTACACTAATTGCACCTTTCATCTCTGGCATGACTCAACTTGAGAGACTCAGAAAGTCAGAAAGTGCTATGCTTATGGTCCTGCTTTCTCTATATCATCAGAGGGAGCAATTTGTATTAGTAGTTGAATACCCACTTAGAGATAGACTCATGAGAACAACAAAACATTTTCAAGCTATAATCAAATATTCAAACATTTACATGTTTGTTATAAGTAATTTTAAAAAGCAGGCCTATTTGCAATAACAGCTTTACTGACAAGTGTAAGAACTATAAGGGCTGGGCTCTTGGTAGCTACATTTTAAATTACTGTACACAGTAGTTTTAAATTGTAGTTTGGTCTCTGATTTTGACATTGAAATAATTCTTGATGTATCTAAGTAACTCAACACAAGAGCTCCAGATCTGAGTTTTTAGAACTGCTATCAGAGAGCCAGTGTATTAGTCAGACTTTCAAGAGAAATCAACTCCCAAACAAAAGCATCAGAGCTAAGCCTAATCTATTTCCACAAATCCAGCAGGCTGATTCAGAAGCTGCCTGTGGATAAATTATTTACTATGAACTATTTACTCAGCTGCAGTCATAATTTATTAAGAATAACATTAAAACCAAAAAAGAGAAACATTTCATTTTAAACATAAGTTGCCACCTGTTCTCTATCTCATCACATTTACTATTTGTTACAAAATATGGCACCTGATAGATTGGCTTTTCTATGTATGCCTCAAACTGCCAATTCTATTTATTTGGAATGCAAAGCAGAAAGGAATTTTAACTGGCTTGACCTCAAAATTATGGTGAAAGGATATAGAATGGTTTTGCTGTAAGGATTCTGTAAAATATTAATTACAGTTTTCTGAAGGCAATTTTTCCTATCCTGATATTTTTTCTCTATGTAGTTACAACATGTTCACATTTTGTGGTTAATTTATGTACTTTCATGGAATTAATTTCATTTTATTACAGTTCTGAATTCACAGATAATTAAATACAATCTGAATCATCCATCTGTTACTCAGTACTGGCCAATCACAAACAGTCAAGATTCATGAGTCAGACCTCACAAAAATCTTGATAATGGTTAGTTTTAAAGGCATAAGTTAATAAAATACTTAGCAGCTGTGATTTGTAGAGGTCTTTTTTTGCTGTTTAAGCCTTCAAGATACAAGCGGTCCTCTTCATTAATCCCTGTTTTGAAACCTAAAGGTGCTTTTATAATGAGATTTGCACCCTCTCAACCTTCAGAATATGATTGTGGATTGTTATTTCATATTTGATATTTCATGTTATGGTGGCTTCTGGGTTAGCAAGTGATCAACCACTGGTAAATTGACAACAGACACCGTTTCAGCAGGAAACAGAAGATGCAGATTCTCATATGATCTTAAAGATTTTCCTATGGAGCATAGTTGCTAATGATTTATTAAAAAGTAAAGGGCTGAGAACCTGTGCTGTAAAGCCTTTAGGAAATTTCCAGACTGGAAGAGTTAAGTTTGCAGAAAGCTCTTTAAGGTCTTTACTTCTATAATTTCCAGAAAAAAATGGTTTATCCATCAACATGGCACTAGGAGTGAAAAGCACTTCAATTCTAGTTCCAAATCTAGTCTGACTTGTTGAATAGCCTGGAAGGAAACACATTAACCTCTGCCTCTTTTCTTTGTGTGTGTAACACAATGGCCGTTTATTTGTGGTGTTCAAGAATAGGTTGCTTTAAAGAAAAGCTTTCAATCAAACCAAACAGTGATATAAGAGCATGCCAGCACTTGGAAGATAGTGTTTACAGCAATTTATCTGTAGTAGACTTGGTGATAACATTTGCTGAATATATTCCCTCTTCCCTAGCACACAATATTCCCTACCACGCAACTCAGAAAGAAAATGGAGAATACTGGGATTAGGTGAAGTTACCTTATAATAATTCCACCAGAAAACCTGGGAGTGGGCTGGACTGTTTTCTGACTGACAGAACTTGCTTCTTTGTGGACATAGGTATTTTGTCCATTTTATGGCTGATTTCTGTCTCTATGATTTGAAGACATTCTGGAGACAACTTTCTGCCTTTAGAGTGCAGGAGAAGGATATTCATCCCATACCACTCCCATAAGGAGTCCTCACTGAAAATCTCATTTCAGACAACATGAAAATTTGCACTACTCAAAAACATATGAAGGTATAAATAGAAAAGCTATTTGCTCAGCAGATGGTGCTGCTTCCCTCCTGATTGTTTCTGAAGAAGGAAATCTGAGAAATTTGTTTCCTGAAAGCAGCACTGGTGAGGGCACCTGGCACATCAAGTCACAGCATCACAACCACCAGTAGTGTCTGCTGAACTAAATATCAGCTATTTAGAGACTTGTAAAAAGAATCACCCAAGCACACAAAAAATAATAAAAGAAGGACTTGGCTAGCCATATCTGTGTGTAAGAATATGAACTCAGAAGCCAGGTCAGGCTTCTAAGGTCATGCAGCTTCACAGGTCCAAGGCCACCTATTCAAAGGAGCAGCATAAACTCACCTGTGCTTTCCTGGCTGGCCAGAAAGCTCTGCTTATTTAATCATATGCAACTGAACAGGTTCAGGGCCTGTTCCAGATGATCATCTAGACCTTCACTTCTCTTGTCATTCAGAGTTTTGATACCTCTGTGCCTGAGCCCCTGAGGAGATTGCAAACACAAGCCAAGACCATTGGACTGTTCAGAGAATCCAACCACTGTGAATATTTAATTAAAAGTAATTCCTTTTGCAGCAGAAATGTGGAAGCCTAGTTTACATTACATCTTCCTTTGGAGATGTAAGTCACTGTTCATTCACAGGGCTGTTCTGTGTTTTTTCTATCTTCTGTGAGCCAGCTTAGCATTGGAGAACTCACCCAGAAAGTGGCATCACCCACCTCTAAGCCTCCTTTTACCTGGAAACAGGTGAACATGAGCTCTCACTCTTCTACCAGGCCACCATGAGTGTTTGCTGTTGAACCTGAGTTACTGCACACACTTAGGGATGAAGCATCACTGACACCAAAAGAATAAAAAAGTAGACAAAAAAGAATGAGTGCAGTGGTTAGGAGAGAGGGGATTTTCTTCTTTCTGCACAAGCACATCACAGCAGGTTTTCAGTTTCTACATTCCAGTGTACACCTGACCACAGCCTAGTTTCTGGCTCATTAAAAATGTTGACCTCACTGTGATCTTCTGAATATGTGAAAATCACCAATTTCTCCACTTCCCTCTCAATGGGCCTGATGATTACCTCAGTGATGTCTCATCTAAAAGAGAAGTAGACATTAGATACACCATTCCCTAAGCAATGGCATTTCTTGTAGACCTTCAGTATAAAAATCATGAGAATTACTTAAAAAGAAACACCAATGCATTAAAAAAAAGTTCTAAGCAACCATCCTCTGGTTTTTGATGAATCAGGGAAGGTCCCCCTTTTAGTATTTCTTGGCTTTAGAGACCACCTTGCTTTCTGCAAGACACACTGCTCTGCTTTTAGATTCTCAATCCTTCTTCCAATGACCTGACAACGTGTAGGTGACTCATTGCCTCAGTTGTATGCCTGTGTCCTTTATATCCAGGTGACACAATAAAAACCTCATTATATAGGACAGATTAAGATACAACCCTAGAAAAGATTTAAAATTTATTGCTTTCAACAAGATGAGACACTTTTAAAGTCTCTATAGGAAGCAAAAAAATCACTACTTACAGCAGCTTGCTAGGATCCTGCTGTCTTCACCAGGACTAGCCTGCAGCTCCCTCTCTTATTTATACAGTTAAATGGCATTATGAAAGCAAAATGTCCTCTAGAAAACATTAACCAGGACAGACAAGCATTATTACTTTAGGAATGGTGCAGAGTAAACAATTTTCTGGGCAAGCACCTGATTTTTGCTGTATATGCATGGCCAGACCTGGCCTTTTCTTAGAACAGTCCTAAGAGTTGTTGCATTTCTATACATCCTCCTGATGGGAATCTAGCTACTCACTCTGGGAAATACTTCACATGCATCATTAACTTCTGTAAACTGCATGAGTGCATATGGTAGAAGTAACTGAAGTGAGTGAAATGAAACATACACATAATACTAGACATGAGCCTAAGGAAAAGACAGCTGTGGATGCACGCTGCAGATCTCAATTTAGTATTTTTCAACAAGATATTTTGCTATACCAGACTTTTCATAGTTTTTATTTGGCATATTTGTTTTAAATTATACATTATTTCTTAATTACCTACATTGCCATTAAAAAGGGCCAATTTCTGGGGACATCCCTTTTAAAGTTAAAGCTGCAGTACTGACGTTTGTAGTGGCTGGGGGTTGCTATAGGGATGGCAGGATGATGGCAGAGATGTGCATCCAGGACCCCGTGGCACTCAGCACACCTCAGCCAAAGTGGTGTCACCTGATGCCTCATGCAGCAAAGGATTGAAGAACAAACTGTTGCCTTGTACTAACAGCATGGGCTGGCACAAGGTGCAGGCAGTGCCAAAAGGCAGACAGGGAAGGGCAGGCCAGGACACCAGAGCCTGCTTTCACACAGAGCTGGGCTCATGTGGTCAGGCAACCTGTGTTTTACATGACCCCCTGTAAGGGTGTGCTCCTGCAGCACCCACGGAGGGGCAGCCACAGGGACTGTGCTAATGTATGTGGGCATGACTGAGGGCTTGAAAAACTCACAGGTCAGTGCCCCAGTGAACACCTTCCATGCAGGAGGATCATCCCCTTGGGAGGTAGGGGAGTCAAGGAGGAAAAGTGCTATATACGTCATAGAATCATTTAGGTTGGTAAATAAGTTCAAGACCTTCAAGTCCAACCATTAACCGAGCACTGAGAACTCCATCACTAAACCTCGTAGTTAAGGGCCAGATCTACATGTCTGTTAAATACCTCCAAGGATGGTAATGTCACCACTTCCCTGGGCAGCCTGTTCATAATCCTTTTGGTGAAGAAGATTTTCCTAATATCCAATCTGAACATGTCCTGGCACAACTTGAGGCCACTACTTGTTTTTCTATCACTTGTTACTTGAGAGAAGAGACCAACACCCACCTTGATGCAACTTCCTTTCAGGTATCTGTGGAGAGTGATTAGGTCTTCCCTGAGCCTCCTTTTCCCCAGCATAAACAGCCCTAGCTTCTCCAGCTGCTCCTCATAAAACTTGTGCTCCAGACCCTTCAGCAGGTCCATTGCCCTCGTGCAGGGCACACTGAAGCATCTCAGTGTCCTTCTTGTAAAGAAAATGCCTTTTCGTGTAGTGCATGTTAAAGAAGGAATCCTTCAGAAAGAAAAGCTTTACAATAGCAGGATAAATGTTTTGGAAGGATTTTCCTCTGGGCCATTCCTCAGGGGTTAGCAATGGATGGAAGCATTTCTTCTCTTCTCTTTTCCAGCCTGTATGCCTGCACATATGAAACTACCAGTAGGTACAGCATGGAAGGTTCTGTGCATTTAGGGCTGTTGGAGCTTCTGCAAATCCTTCCCTTCCTGGCTTCTACCTCTTACTTGTGCAAAGGTAAGCAGAATAGTTCAGTAGAAGTTTTGATCCAGACTGCTAGCAAATGTGTTTGAATTGTTTACAGACTGAAAAAAGCAGCTGGGCATATGCAGCCTGTTTTTCTGGAAACAAATAAACAACAGCCTCTGAGCTTACAGCAGCTACCTAAAACATATTCAGACTGAAGATGAATAACACACTGAGAGAAAAATGAGAGCACAAAAATTCAGCTATGAGTAAAGTTACCAAAAAAAAAAGTGAAGGAAAAAACAATCAACTTAATATGACTTTATTTAAAATCAATTTATTCTTGCAATTGGAAGTGCCATTCATCTGCTGAAATTTGTATGGGAGTGCAAGAGGGAAAATAAAGTAAATAAAATCTAATCTATATCAATCTCCAATGTTATATCCAATGTGATGCCTATTTTCTTTTTCCTCATCTATATAACAGTTTCATCCAATCATGTAAGCCATCCTGAAATTTGCTGAGACTCTGTTTCAATATTTGATGTCAGAACATGTTGCATAGGAACTTGCATCTCTCTTTTTATGTAGGCAGTAAGCTAATATAGGCACTGCTCTGGTATTCTGAAAGACAGCAATCCTTCCATTTGGTCCTCTTGGTCTACAATATTAGGTGTCTTATTACTTTGAACCCCAAGTTTCTCTGGAGTGTTTAAAGTATTTTAATTATTATTATTATTATTATTATTATTATTATTATTATTATTGAAAGATCTTAATAATACTGTTTCATTTTTTAGTGAATTGACAACATGAACAAGAGTCATCCAGTATGAATTCCCTTGAAAACAGGCTGGCTCTAGTCCAAAAAGAATTAATTATGTAAATTAGAAGAACGGAATACTTGCTTCTGAAGTAGAGAAACACTTTCACTTTTTTAAAATATTTGACTAATTTCCCTAAAGGCCATTTTAAACCACAATGGGTTGTTGCTGTTCTGCTGATGCCCTCTGGAGTACAGAGAGCACAGAGTTCTTCCTAGGAGAGCGCTGAGAATAAATGTCAGTGTGGGGCCAGTGAAAGCTGCAGCCTGCTCTGCCCTGCCAGGCTGTGTTTAATTTGTGGAGCTCTGTGTTTCAAGAGGAAGGGCACTTGTGGTTACATGGAACAGGTCAGTAGTGACCTGCTGGAGCAGATGCCAATACAGATCAGGTACAATTGTGTCAGGTGCCTTCTCCAGTGCTTCCAAGTGAGAATAGAGCGGAGCTTCACTTCCAAATTCCTTCTTCTTTGCTTTCACGATGTGCATTGGTGCTGGCCCCTGCCAGCCCCACAGAGTGGGTCTGGGCTCACTCCAAGGGGGAGTGTCTTGCTCAGACACGAATTCCAGCTCCAATGAGGGAATGCACATGCAGCATCCTGAGCACCTGCAGGGAGTCCCTTCCCTTATTGCCAGTCTAGCATCAGTTCCTTTCTGCAGTGCAGCCAAGACCTTCTGGGTCCTGAGGAGAGTTATGTTCTATCACTTCCAAAATCTGGCTCGGAGTCTGCTTCCTTCTCTCAGGCTGTGGTTGCACAGTTGCTTTAACCTGACTAAAGTACGGGATGTTGCTGCCAGAGATGTCTCATCCCCCTGCATCTGTGCCATCTCTCCAGGATGGCTGATGGTCTCTGGGGGCTGGAGCCCAGGGCAAGTGGGGAGAGGCTGGAGGAACAGATCTTTTCCAGCCTGGGGAAGAGAAGGCCAAGGGAGAGACTGCACTTACTGTCTTCTCCCACAAAATGAGCTATGTTAGAGAGCAGATGGAGCCAGAGATGCTCAGTGGTAGTGAGCAAGGCATGGGATGCAAGCTGCAGCAAAGGATGAGATCTATGGAAAGGAGTGTGCACAGGAAGGTGAAATACAAGGGCACATCTCTGTGTGAGGCCGTGAAACTGCTGTCCTTGAAGACATCCAAAACCTGGCTGGACATGGCCCTGAGCAACCTGAGCTAGATTCTAGGCTGCTGCTGCTGTGAGCAGGTGGTGGGATTGGATGACCTTCCAACATTGGAGGTGCCTTCCAACATAAATTATTCTACTTTTCTAAAAAGAAATGACTGTGAAACCATGCTCTCAGGAGTCCCTGTCTCCACTTGCACAGAAGGTTTCCATTTCATCCTGCAAGGAAACTCCCCTCTTCTTCTCACCATGTGAGTCCAGAGGCTTTTCCCTGAAACACTCAGCTCCTGGGAAGGTGTCATCTTCTTGGTCCTCAGGTATGCCCCATGAGAGCCAGCACAAGGGAAGCAGGCAGGCTCCCTCCTGGCTGCCCAGACAGGCTCTGCCAGAGCACAGCACACAAAATGCACACTGAGAACAAACAAATCTGGTGGGCCATCTGCCGTGCTCCCAGCACGCCACAGCCATGGCAGGTGGCTCACACCCCTCCATGGTGCTGCCTGTGCTCAGACTTGCAGCACTGCACAGGACTGTGCTCTTCTCCTCAGAGACTTTGACAGTTCCCAGTACTGACTGAATCTCAGCAGGAATCCATGTAGCTGCCTTGATTTCTCTAGATCTGTCTGTAATTCAGGCCTGCTAATGATGCACTTTCTGGTAGCCTACGTGGTGGAAAGATGGAAACTGGTGAACCTTGGAACAGGTGAGCTTGAATGAGCTACTTTAAAAAGTTGCTATGAAATAAATATTTGATATGGCCATTTTCTTTCACATATGTCTGTTAAGATGGTAAGTTTTCAGATGCATCCTTAGTGGGGGCTTAAGAAGTTGGGATTTAATTCCATCTACTTTCTAAGTGTGCAAGAAGCATGTGTGCAAAAGGCTTAACTGCAAGTGTCTCAACAAGTCTGATTGTTTGCTGTCTTCCCTTAGGACAAGCTAAAGTTTCATCTCCCAAGATGAAGTTGTGTAATTGCAGTGGGGAGAGCTATCTCTGTTTAGTGATAAAATCCTTTACCACAGGAGAACACAGTTTGGAAAATGTTCAAGTACACACTCGTTTGCCTTGCACATATACATTTGTTATTGAGTGGATTTATGTTCTTCCTTGAGTCATGATTACAAAATATATGTGAGTGGGTCTGAGAACAAATGTTGACAGTTTTTTACCTTTTATGTGGACAAATCTCCTTCCTCTCTGTGTCTCTGCAATTGCTCCCTATGGAGAACCATAGAAAATAAGATTCAGTGAACCTGTTGCCTCTATGCTCTAAAACTATGTGGTCTGCACATACTCAGTGTTAGATCTTTATTTTAGTAATGGTTGCTTCTTTCACCAAAGGAAGATCCTAGGTTTCTGCAGGTTTTAAATATCTGCAAACCTCTTGCCCTGAGCTGTGAAATGTGGTCCATAAGACATTTAAACTCTGGAAGCTGCTCAGGGGTTATCAGCTTCTGTACATGTCCTGTGGAAACACTTTCTGCTTTCTAATCTCTCCTTAAAAAGCACATCACCTCTGTTCAGATACCTCTAGATATCTCTGAAATTGCTAGGAAATTGAAGATTTACAGAAATTTGAGACACACAAATGCCCAGCAGATGGAAAACTAGCTTATTATTTTGCTTGATTTTAAACCTCATAAGTCTACCATCTCCTGTGTATTAGGCTGATTGCTCCAGCATTTGCACTGTCTTCTCTTACCCCCAGAATCTCATTTTTTGGTCCCATCCACCATATGTAGTGATTATTAGGCACTTAGACACCCCAGATGGGATACTGCCAGTGATAAAACCTGGAACTTTGGGAAGGGCTGTCATATGCCAGGCCCCTCAGTGGGACACATTAACTGCAAACTCCTGCAGTTGGGAAATGCCAGGATGAAGGTGGCTGTGCTGTGCTTTTTGGTGAAGGACGGGACTGGTGGAGACCTGCTCCACTGACACTGATTTGGCATTACATTTCTCCAGAGGTAAAACTCTGAGACCTCAATGTTACTTCCAAGCACAGATATTCATAGACTTGAAAGAAGCAATATCCAGCACTTTTTTCAACAAGGTGCTTTTCCTGAAGGAAAATATAAAGATATCTGCACAGAGGGTCTTGAGATATATTTGTCAGTGCCACATGAATTTCTGTATTTCCTAATACTTAAACAGACAGTTGTGCAAATTCAGCATTGATTTAGCTCAGTTTTTAGCTGACATTGAGTATACTCTGCAACTATTTACATGATGGTGATCATGGACATGTAGCAAACAGATCCAGCTAGTCTTGGCCATCACCACAAGTAACCTGGGCATATACAGATACATCCAACACAATCTGGCCAAATAGTGCACTGATATTAACAGACAAGAGTTATCCTATGTCTTTTGGTGAAGAAAAATGGCTTGAAATATCTCTTACACAGTATGAATGCATATTCATGCCAAGTTTCATTGCTAGTCTTGTTTTGCTTATAATGAGAAGACTTGTATGGTTTTATTTTTACTTTCTACCTTCTTTATTACTCCTCAGAAACTCATATGGTTTTTGGGAGATGATGGCCATGGAGGTGACTGGAGATGGCAAGCTAAAAGGAAAAGCCAGATTTTTGGGGCTTTGAAGGTTTCAGTTTGTGAAATATCTGATGCTCAGTAGCTGTTTCTCAATATGGCCATTTTTGGAGGTATTCATTCCTGCAATTATCTCCAATGCACAGAGTCTGTCCTGTTCTTCATACTCTTTCAGCTGTTGAACAGTGTTATAAACCCAGACTCTATCATAAACATTAACCAGATCAGGGACAGATAATCATTCCTGAGGAACAGCAAATAATGTAGATATTGCCTGTGTTTCTTTTTTCACAAAAGCCAAGAGAATTTCTAGTTAGGGGAAGGTCAGCTGCGTGGTGAAGAGGGAAGAGCCTCTGACAGGGTGAAATATTCCTGTCAAAACTCATCTTCATCCAGACATGTTGTGTCAGGTTGCCCAGAGCAACTTCTGAAGCTTTTGCTGAATCTGCTGAATAGTTTCTTCCCAAATACTTTTTAGATGAAAAACTAAAGCATTTAATTTTGATAGTTTCTGAACTGGGACAGTATTTTAGAAGCTTCTTTAAGATGTTGTCTGATTCTTACAATACCTCCCTCAGCTGAGTAATTTGCTGCTTTTCAGCTGGGGTCAGACAAAACCTGCTGATCTCCTGAAGAAACTTTCAGCTCATTTACTCAGAAAATGAAAAGTGGTTTTCTGACAATGTTTTTCATCCAAAGGGCAAATCTGAAACTAGTTGTTAGAACTGCTCTGGCATGGTGTTTCATTCACTCAGGAACAGATTTGGGGACGAGACCAGTGGGAATTAGGGAAGGGTGTGGAGGACTATGTACAGGCACCAGCCTGCCTCCAAGAGGAAAGGCTCCCATCCCACGCACACTTACTTCAGCAGAGCTGAGTCCTGCTTCTGGTGACTGAAACTTCTGAGTGCCATGGAAGCACAAGGAATAGTTGACACAATAGATGCATGTAATATTGTAGTAATCAATTGCTATGAAATATTTTTAATAGTGTTCTTATGAAACCTGTTTGCATTTTGGGTTTTTTTCTATTATCTAGGTGTGTTTCTATTATCTAGGTGTTTTTTCTATTATCTAGGTGTGTTTGAGGAGAACAATATTGATGGGTGTGAGAGAGCAGCTGGTCCCAGCTCTAAGATGGAAATCAATCACCTCAATCAGTCAGAGGCGGCCCCATGTCTTTTGGACTTAAGCAGAGGCAGGTGATCTAGTAATGTGAAATGTGCAGTTGTTTGCTCAATAAATTAAATACACATTTGGAAAAAAAACAGTGCAGGAAGAAGCCTGTGTTTCTGGTTAGGATCAAGAAGGGAAATTTCCAGTAAAACTAAAATGGAAGAAAACCAGCAAGAAACCAGAAATAGCCTGTAAAATGATGGACTGCAATGTGGAACCTGTAGGTATCTAAAGCCCGTAATTTATATCCTTTGTTGTCCTTAGACATGAAACATAACACTTTTTTACAGTTCCCATCTCATCCCTGGCAATAACCAGCTGGTAGTGCTCCTGCAGCTGGCTGTGGGCAAAGAGAAAGGGGAAGGACCATTGCAACTGTAATTCATGCAGTGCTGCCTTGCCCTTGTGGTAAAAGCATGTTGGACCCCTTGAGCCTTCTTACCTGTCAGCTACAAACCCCTCTTTCTCCTTTAGGTGCTGTTTGCTCACCTGGACTCTATTCCCCACCAGAAGCACAAGATGTAAGGAATAATTTCAAAGTGCAACATTCTAGTATTGTTTACAAGTATTGAGGATACCACAAAGTCAACCATTTCACCTTGAACTCCATCAGGAATTTCCATGTGTTTGTTCTGGCATGTTGTGACACCAGTGAGGGCTCCCTCTGTTCTTTTCTATTTTCTCTCTATTCTTTGATATTTGCAGATCAGCTATGCAGATATTCCATGTTTTGACCAGTCAGCACACTACTGCCCAGGTATTGGGAATAGGAGCTTCTTTAGGCAAAGGTGATTGTGAAGGACTCTGGGTCCAAATGCAGATAGCTATTCCTGCAGTAGAAGGGTTATGTGGAGTTGCACAAAATGGGAAGCTACCTACAGGTGATCAGATAGCAACAGGAGAGGAAGCAGCTACCAGTAGTGTCCCCATGCAACAATCATAGAATCTGTCAGGACTTTTGCCTTGGCAGTGCCCTGTATGTATCACGAGTTTATGTACAGCCAGGAATGCCATATGCTCTCAGTTCTTCTCAGCTTGTGGTCCAAAATTCAGATGATACACGATGAAAGAAATTGAGAGTGGAAAGTAGATATTTTTATACATGATTCTTCCAGAAAAATGCAGTTATTGCTAAGCAGCTTTTCTTTTTCATCCTGAAGAGGATGGGGCTTTAAGATGGATACTTCTGAGCTGGGCATAAGAAGGGAGCTGGGAGATGTGGTCAGAAGGAAGATTGATTTAGCTGGTGGGTCTGAACCCAACGAGGAGGCATTAAGAAGAGCAGTGTGTACATCTGTGTGTGTGACTTTGGGCAGATAGCAGTGGGTGAAAGCTGCACTGTGGCAGGAGTCTTTAGCTGCAGTAGAAACATTAGGAACGTGTCCCAGGGGAAGAAACTCTCTTCTCCCTTACCTGAGCTGCCCCTGCACTGTCAGGTGGCCTTCCTGGGAAGGGTTAAATGGTCTCAGAGGTGACAAAGCATCTTTATCCCTTAAACATTTCCATCTTCCCCCCACCCCTCCTTTTCCTCCCCACCTCTCAGTCACCTTCACAGAACAGGCTGATCATAATTTTCCAGACTGGGACAAATTCTTGCCCCTCAGACCCCTGCACTCTGACCCCAAACCAGCCAGAGGTAGGATGTCCATTCATTGGAAGCAGCAGATTTGCTTTTGAGTTTCCTGATTCTCCCTTCAGGTTTTTTGTTATGAGACTTCCTGGATCTTTGTCATGCTACATGAATGCCTCTGTTCTGACCAGCTGAAGTCTGTGGAGGCCATCTGGGTACCAAAGAAATAGATACCCTAGTTATCTACTAATTATTGGAATTAGACCTTCCCAAAAATCCTATATCTTTCTACAATTTGTGCTCAGTGATCTATATTTGCCCTATTGCTTTCTTTAAAAGTTTAAAAATTGAATTTAAAAATCACCTTCATGGTAGTGAAAATGTCATCTGCCTTCTTAGCTGGATAAAGAAGAGCTTTGTAAAGAGTAGACTGTCATTGCCCTAATGAGCTTCAGCTGGGCATGAATTAATTAACTTAGTGAGTTAATCTATGACACAGATCACTAATGTGAGTTTAATGTCCTTAGCTACTAAAACCTAATGGTATCCATGGTACTTTCAGAAGGACCCCATCACATTAATCTGACCTTTGTTGCTTTTTGTGCTGTCTTTATATTATTTGAACAGGCTTACACAGTGAACACACTGTTATACATTAAACAGCAAATAAAGTTTATACAGTAGCTGTAGAGCAAGCAGTGACATTGCTCTTCTGGGCACAGCTGCATGCCAGCACAAGAGAGCAAAAACAACACTGAGTGCTCCTGGGTCCCCATGGCTCTGCTGCTTCTTGCTGTCTCCTAAGGTTCATGAAGAAATGAAGGGTGAAGGGATTTTCACAGAGTTTCTCCAGCAAAAGGCTGGTAGGATGTAGCAAATTCTCTCCTTCCCCTGCTTTTCTGATTCAAAGTCCTTCAGAGGAAAGCCAACAGCAGCATGGCTCCAAATTCAGACATATCAAATAAAGTTGTTTTCTTCATAAATCCTGACAAGCTATAGTGCTAGTTGCATGTTACAGATGAAACATTTCTTCTTGAGACATCTTTTCTAAATTGCATTTCATACTTGAAAAATCAACCTCTCCTTTGAAGCTGTGCCACTTTTATTCTTTTCCCCATGTCTGATTACTAGAAAGATAATATTTCAGTCAGTTACATTTCCAAATATAAAGAAATATTAGGATTAATTAAAATAATAATTACAAAGTTGAAGCCATACTTTATGTGGTACTTTGAATTAACTTAATGACAGACACAAAGCTGATCACAAATAACAAATCATGCTTATTTTATTTTCTATCTGAGTGTTGAACAACTTCCTAGTTTGTGGTTTTAAGATTAATTAAGCCTTTAGACCAAAGGTGTCATGATGAGAGGCTCTTCTGTTAAGGCTAAATAGGAAGCCTCTAAGTGGTATAGTGATAAATGAAGATGTTTAGTATGCTGAATATTGCTAGAGTTACTTAGTCTGACTATGCCCCCTCTAAAACATCCCTAAGAATTTTGCTTCCTGTATCCCATAGGGCTCAGCATGATGAAAAGTACAAGGAAACAGCCCAGAGTTACCAGAGAGCAAAACTATGGTAGAAACTCTTGGAGACCAACTGGGGAAGACCGGCCCAGAGGAGCAGGCACGGTAACTGCTAGCCAGGATGGTACTTACTGGTTAAGAACACAGTGCAATGTAAAGAGCTTTAAATCAGATACTGTGTTAGGAGAACACAGAGTGGTTAATTAGAGTGATCCAGTATGTGACTGGGAAACCTGGGTGTCCATGTGCAGGAATATTTGTGAGTTCAGCTGTCTGAACAATGTGATCTACCACACACAGCCGTGTGTCCACTCCTGACCACCACGGTATGATCCTCACTGCTTTGGAGACCTTTGTGTGCCTGTGTCTGCCCCTCTGGAGCCCAGGCTGGCACTGCCTCTGGGAGGAGCAGGCAGGCTGCTGTGAAAATGAGTAAATCAACAGAATGTCAGGGGCACACTTTTTTTGCCTGGGCTTCAGAAATACATTTTTACCCCTTCAGGCCCAAGGGGTTTTTCACCCTTTGAAGATTTCTCTGTCTTTTCTTTGTGATTACTGCACTGGTGATTTCTTCTTTTTGTTTCCAATCTCTTTGCAAACTCTGACCTTTTCTATTGTCTCCTAGTAGGTATGAAGAGGTCAACTCCCACTTTTTATTCACCTATTATGATAATTTCAGTTTGTACTGCCAGACAATTACTTTATTTTTCACCCCTTATTCACTGATTAACAAACTTATTTTAAGATAACCTAATTATTCTTTCAAAATCTCTCTTGAACACAATCCATCCCCCACACTACTATTTCACAATTAAACTACTCCATAGAGTGTTGAAGGAGTTAAGTAGGGGGATTTATAGTTTTCCATAGTGGAGTAGGAATTATCAGGCTCTGCTCTGGTAAGAAGAGAAGGAAATTGTCTTATTTCAGTTGGGGTATAATGGCTCCTTAAACATGACCACTGTGGGGAAAATGCTGAAAGTGTGATTCACCCCGCTCCTGCCCACCAATTCTGCAACATGCTGAAGTTACCACCTTTGGGGGTATTGTAAACCTTGATGTCACAGCACAAGGGGAGAAATATCCCCGCAGAAAAAGCTTCCATTCTGTATAGGCCATTCAGTAATTATATGCCATTTACTTGAAGTAAAACTAGGGAAGAAGAACTTCTCTCTTTCAGAGTAGACCCTTAGAGGCAAAAGGGCTTTTTCCAAGAAGAGTGAGTGATGTGTTGCCCTTGTAGTATTGTATGAAAAACAAGAGACCAGACTACATTTCCATTGTTAAGGCATTTGTCCTCTTCTGGCCTCTAGTGTATGTAAACATAGCAACCAATAAAAATTTGTATTCCAATGAATTTTTTCTGTGTTTTTTATAGCATGTAATTCCAAAGGGCCTTCTATTCCTCCTACATTTTCATTTCTGTAAGATAAACAAGAGATTTATTATGTCTATGGGATTTCACCACCCAGGCAGGCAGCCACTCAGTGCTTATGAGGCTAATATTTACTTAGTTTGGTCTTCATTTGGGCTTTAACTGATATTTTGCCATGATCCTGGGTAATTTTATAATGAAATTCTTTGTTCATGAGACCTTTGAGAAACAGTGGAAAATGAAGCTAAACGAAGAAAAAGAGGAGTCATTAGGAAATATTCAATGAACCTCTGTTTAGCCAGGTTTGTTTTAGGGTTTTCTTGACCACAGAAGTCTTATTTCTGCAATGGCATATTTATCATGTAACCAGACGGTTGGATTCACCAAGAAGTAGTCATAATTACTGGTGCTCTGAAAGTTTTACTAGCTAATAATATTTCTGGTGAAAGGCATGGAAAATTATTTTCTTTAAGTCTGCAGTTTTAGGAAAGCAAGTTTTCTAAATTTTTTTTCTAGTTTTTTCTGTAATTTTGCTGAGGCCCTTGCATGAGTTTCAGATCAGTTCCAGATCAAGCTGTCTCATTTTTGGAAACCTGTAGAAACGAATAAATCTCTCTTTTCTTGGTACAACAGAGAATTCTTCCCCTGAATCCTTACAACATGTGGTTCAGTGGCTGAGTCAGAGAGTTGGCTCATGTTTAGCTTTTATCTAATTTCCTTTCCTTCTGTAATACCACAGGGAGTGCAAGAGATAGGGACGTACATGAGAAAGTGACAGGCGCTGAGAATTATATTTAAGATAAGTGGTTGGGTTTTTTTTTTTTTTCATTTGGAATTGTTGATATCATCCAACTAATTAAAAAGTTATGAGAGGATGTTTACACAACCTACTCCCCACCTACAACCCTTACAGGCTACCAAAAATTCTCACACCAAACAGCCTGCAAGATGGGAAATTAAATTGTTCAAAATTGATGCTCTCAGAGAGAAGGAATCTTGATACTGCTGTCTCACTTTCACATCCACATGCACATGTGGGCCTCAGCAAGGAAATCTGCATCTCAATCTTGAGTTAAAGCCATCTGCTCTTTTAGGAACCTGGTTCTTCCATATGAACTGCTCTATTAGGGTCAGCTTGACCCCTTTCTAAACTTCCACAACACTTACACAGCACTACAGATACTGATATTTTAGGTCTGAAGGCAAATGTCCAGGATTGCAGAGGGACCCTCACAGAACAGAATAGATAGTGCTCAGTTTTGGGCACTTCATTCTTGTATAAGATAAAAGTTGGTGATGTAAATGCACTGTACATGAGTGAGTGCCACAGACCCTGCAGAGATTTGGAAGGAATGGCTGTATTCCTAAATTAGACAGAAGTTGTGGTTTTTTGTTTCCTTTTTCAGTGCCATATTTAAATGCTGAAATCAATCCTACCTGCAGTACACACAATCAATACATCTGGCTACAGCCCCCATTGACATCCTCACAGCATGTAGGCATGTAAAATTGTGATGTAAATGTGAAGTACTTGCCTAATGACTCACAGATTTACAAATGAGGACTAACAATTTTCATGGAAAAAATTAAAAGAGCTAGCAAGAGTTAACAGTCTTAAAAGACTAAAATCTTGATGTGCACCTTTATTATTGCCTGTACTGGCACATCTTCAAAGAAATATATCCAAGAATATCCATGTGATTGTGCGTGTAATAGATATTGGCTAAGCTAGCAGCTCTCCCAAGGGCTCATGAGAAATCCTTTGCTTGAATTCTCAGTCATCAAGGAGCTCCAGATTTACTAAAAATAATGCATACCAAGTGGGGTAGCAGTACCTAATTCTCTAATCAAGGGAGTCAAGGGCATTGGCCTTCTCCACAATCTTGTGGAATTCCTTTAATGCATAGACCTGAGATCCCCAGATGCATTTCCTTCCTTGCAAGGCAGTTGCAAAAGTGATACTTCAGTAAACTGGAAGGCACTTCAACCTTATAATAAAAAAAAAAAAAAAAAAAATTAAAAAAAAAAAAAAAAAAAAAAAAGAAAAAAAAAAAAAGAGGGGCTTGAAGAGACCTAGAGTGGAAAAAGAATCCAACTTAACAAGCTGTTGTAAATCATGGTGGTTTTCTTCTGAAGTTTTTCTGATTTGGTGGCTATTTATGGTTCTTTGGTTCTTATTTCAATAGGTACATTTTGGACAAATCAAGAGAGTTCACAGTAACTTTGAAGTGCAATATGTTACTTTTCAAATATGACAGCTTGCTGCCTACAACATTCCCTATTGCTTCTCAAAAGCCTTAATTTTGCTGAATGTCAGGTCAGACTGTTAGGAAATACAAAACAAAAGCACTGCTCAGATAATCTCCATCTCCACACAGGGATGACTGTGGGGAGTTTTAGGTCAGGACTCCTGTGACTTCAGCTACAGTACTGCTGTCTTTAAACATTTCAGAAATGCATTTTTTTCTCAAGTAGGGCCTTGACACCAAAAAACATCAGAGACAGATGACTAATTAGGGCACAGAGACCTGTCTGTCTCTGTGCAAAATGGAGGTCAAACATTGCAAATTTAATGCAGTCTAGTTTTACCCCTTATTGTGCATCCTGTATGCCCAATATTCCTGTATGCCCAATATTCCAGTATGGTAGGGGTAGATGCTACTTTTTTAGTTAACAAGGGAAGTCATCAAAGATCAAAATGCATATCCTTGAGATTTTAACTAGTTACCTGTAGGTGCTATGCTGGTGGAGGTTGAGGTGAGGCTAGTTATCCCTGACTGCACCAGGCCACAACCCATGGGCAGTCCACTCCATATGCTGGCACCAATTTTCTCTCCCTTGGGTCAGTGTGTCTGAAGTATGGGGGCATTGGTACATTGAAGTGTGGCCAAGGGTTCCTTGTTCTCTTCAGAGAGATTTTACTCTCCCTCTTCTCTTCTTTCCATGTTGCTCCTAAAAATGTGAAGTTTCTCAGTCTGCTGGAGTTACCTTGGCTCAGGATGATATATTTTCCTCTTGGTAGAATTTCAGTTTCAGCCAGAGCTGATTCAGGGTATCTACAGCTGGGCCAATGTGTTGCCTTTGGTTTTAAGGCAGACTTTCCGAACCTCTGTAAAGCTTTCACTTTTTCTGATAAATCATCATGTTCTTGCTATATTCCCCCTAGCTCCACCATGGAGCTAAAATAACTGAGCAAATCAGCTCAACACTCCTGTTCTCTTCCAACTCTTTAATCTCCTTTCCAAAATACATCTAAGTTTCCAACAAAGTCTTTGAACTTAACTGCTTATTTGAGAAATCACTGGTCTGCCTTTTAAATTTTTTTTTAAAAAAATTGTTCTTATTTGCAGTTGCAGGGAAGTTACAGAAGCATAGCTGGGAACTATCCTCTTAGCTGAAATAATTTTTCCACCCTCAAAAAAAATGCATTTAACCCATTAGACACCAAGTGAACTTGCACTATTTTCCATAAGAAAATCTCACAATTCTGATAAGAGGATAATTAAGAATTTTTACAAAGGTTTCTATTTATGTTATCTAGTATTTACTAGTAAACAATAAAACTGGGGTTGTCCCTGGCTTTCATTTTGCAGAATTGGGCAGAGGGGAAGGGAAGAAATGAGGCAATATGAACAGTTTCCTATTTACTTTCTTTCTTGCCTTCCCTTTAACGTGTCTCAAGTAGTGCACAGTTAACTGCTCCCTTAAACCTCACCACTCCCAAAGCAGGGGAGCAATGACTGAGCAAGTTGTATTAGTAGCTGTGGATGAAGAGACTTGTAGCTTGGCAGCACTGTGCAAAGCTAAAATCCTTGGCTTGTCTCCAACAACAGACGTTTTCCCCTTCAAGCAATGCTGAAATGATTTTATTTTCCCGAGAGAGAAAATGCGTTAGACAGGTATGGCTGACTCAGATTTTCCATGGAGCATTGCTAGTTTTCTTTCTTTAAAATCTGGAGATGGGGGATATAAGGGGATGATTATAGAGAAAATATTTTGCATTAAGCAAGTCTAGGTCTGTGTGAATAGGTTGGCTAGAGGTTGAGGGTTTTTTTTCCCATAGGACTGTGAAAAGGTCTGTGCTTGCTCACATGAAAGGCTTTATTATCTCTCCCTGTAAAAATGTACACTATGGTTTTCTCTCCACCGTGTGACCTGCCAGGGCTTTCCCAAACCAAACCACATTGCAGAAGCATTTAGCAGCTCTGACCCAGCCTAGACAGAAGCTAAAGCCCTCCAGCAGTGTCAGGGAGCCCCAGGCCCCTTCAGTGGACTCTGATTCCAGCTCCTCATAAGGAGGAGTGCAGAGCTGAATCTGGAAACCCAAGGAGGAAGCAGTGTCCTGAGCTGTCCTGAGGCTCAGTTCAGGCCATGTGGAGAAGTGTCCTCCAGCTGTTGATGCTGAGAGGACACTGTGAAGGAGCTCCTGGCAGGTCATTAGCACCATCAAAGTGTTCTACCCATCCATTAAATAGCATTACCCATTGTGAACCCCAGCTGAGGACTGGGTTCTGTGTATCTGGTGTTTGTGCAGAGGTGCTGGCAGAGGGGGCTGCAGGGCAGCCTCTGTGAGGAGAGGCTGGGGCTGTCCTGTGCTGGACATGACCAGTTCCAGCCCATTCCAGAGGGTTCCAACAGACCTACCACATAACACAACTGAGCCCCGCAGCCAAGATAGTGGCACCTCTGGGGAATGCAGTTGAGAAAAAGGAAAACACATTGTGTAGCAGCTGTGAGAGGGAGGGCTAAAATAACAAGTGAGAGAAGCAGCCCCACAGACATTCAGATCAATGCAGAAGAAGGGGCAGGAGGTGCTCCAGACTCTGGAGCACAGATTGCCCTGCAGGCCCTGGAGAAGCCCCTGGTGAGGCAGCTGTGCCCCTAGGGGCAGCCCCTGGAGGACTGTGGTGGAGCAGAAGCCCATGCTGCTTGAAGACTCCATGCCCGAGCAAGTAGATGTGGCCAAGAAGAAGTTGCAGCTTGTGGAAAGCTGGCCCTGGAGCAGGGTCCTGGCAGGACCTGCAACCCCATGGAGAGAAGACCACAGTGGAGCAGTCTGTTCCTGATGGATTGGATCCTGCAGGAAAGATTGCCGGAGCAGTTCCTGAAGCACGGTCAACTGTCGTCATGCTGGAGCAGAGGAAGATCGGGAATAGGAAGGAGTGGCAGAGATGAAGCATTATAAACTGACCTCAACTCCTCTGCCCCTGTGTCTGCTTTCCTGCACCACTCAGAGAGAGGAGTAGAGGAGTTAGGAGTGAAATTGAGCCTGGGAGAAGGAAGGGGTCGGGGGGAAGGTGTTTTCAACTATGTCTTTACTACTATCCTACTTTATTTTTAATTGCTAGTTAATGAAATTAACCTGCTGCAGCACGACTTTCCCTTCACATAGTGCTGTTGGTAATGTTGGCTTCTGCCTACTCAGTACTCAGGAAGGTGCCCAAGTCACCTTTCTGCATCCTCAACATCAGCTTAATGGAGAGAATCCTCTTGGAAGCACTCTGCAGCCTGAGCTTGCTGAAGCAAGTAGAGGTCAATATGATCAGCTGGCATGTGGATTAGAGAGACATGACCAGTGATGCAGTCACCAGTTTCTGGAACCAGAGGATGGGTTTTGCCACATCTGGTTCTCCTAGGGATCCCATGCTTTACTGTGCATTAAATACTGTGCATACAAGACAATTAAATATGATAATTTGTGCAATGATGTACAGCTTTCACTGACACAAAAGCTAAATTCTTGCCTTGCCAGAAATGTTGGGCCCCTTTTTCTGGAGCAAATAGTGAGAAGTGCAGAAGGGAGCAAGGTTTGAAGCTGGTAGAACGCAGCTGTTGAGCTAGAAGGAAAAGTATTATTCTTTACCAAGGAGCATCCACCATCTAGGAGAGGAAAGGTAAAACAATTCTATGTCTCTGTTTCCCTTTCCATGGAAGGACTTCAAAGAGGAAGGAAACTTCTTCTGGGATTCGTGTTGGAATGAGAGGGAGGAAAAGAAGGGTTCCCCAGCTGAAAGGGATAGACATGTGGTTTGTGAGGCTAGGACAGGAAATTGGAGACACAGGAAGTTTCTCAGCCAACAGCAGGGAGTTGTACCTGCATACAAAAAACCCTGACACCATGATAACTACACAGAAAATGTGCATATGTTGAAGATCCCATGGCTGCCTACTTGGGCTGAGTAATTTTATAAGAACAGCCTATAATGTTTGTACCTGAATGTCAGTTTTAAAGTAAAGAGGAACTTGACAGAAGATTTATTTATTTGTTAATTACGCATCAGATCAGTTCTAGTCCTACTTTACAAAGAAATTCCTGGGATGTGCATAAGCTCTCCTCTCTGCACTGGAGAGTATAAGTGCTCTGGCCTAGTCTTCCTTTGCAGTTGGGTTGACAATTTTCCCCAGGAAGAGCAGGCCATCAGTGGTTTTGTCAATAACCATCATCAGGAAGGGCCTGTTGAAGGTGATGTGAGGAGGAGGAGGAAATGGTAGACTCATTGGTACTAATTCTAACATAGTCACTGCAGCAGCCTCTGTGCCATTCTCTCTGACATCCACCGCGGCCTTGTGAATTGCCTGCAAGGAAACAGAGATTATAATCTAGGTGCAGAAGAGAGAGAAGCAGCTGGAGGAAATTTTGCTTGCTTTAACACTGTGAGAAGGTAATCCTTAAAAGAAAACACAGAATGAATGTAGAACTTGTGTGAAAAAAAATACTAGTGTCCAGCCTTTCCAAGACAAGCAAAGTTTGCTTTGAGTTCAGGAAAAGTTTTCTTTAACAGTCAGAGTCAAACATGCCTGCTTGCAGAGACTGAGCAACATAGAGGATATTTATTATTCTGTTGTTTCTCAGAGTAACTGAGACACAAAAGAACACAAAAGAAGAAATTTTTAATTTTGCATCAAGTTCTGTGTAAGCAAAATAGTTCTCTATGCAAAAACAAGTGACAAGCTTTATAGAGCGTCTTTCTGTAACACAGCCAATGGATAAGATTTTTCAGGACTTTCTATGGTAGGTATAGCAAATTCATATTTAGGAATTCACATGAGCTATTTCATTGGTTTTGAACAGCCCTCTGTTTTCTTCCTTCATTGTCTGCAGCACATCCAAAATTTCCTCTCATGAGTCTGTGCTTACCCTTCACTAGTTTACTTGGCTTTGCAGGCATCAATCCCATACCTACAATCCAGGTGTTTCCACATGACATAAGGAGGAATGTGAGGAATCACAAATAATATATGATGGAAGGACCTCTAGAGGCCATTGAATGCCAACCCTCCTGCACTGTGTCACCTCTGACACCAAATGAGGTTACTCAGGATTTAATCCAGTCAGAATTCGAGTATTTCAAAGGACAGAAATTTCATAAGTAACCCATACTAGTTTTTGATCACCCTCATGGTGAATTTTTTTTAATGTAAAACCCAATCACAATATCCCATTTTCTATATTTTGTGTGTTGTCCCTTGATGTATCACACCTCATCTGCAAGAAGAGTCTGTGTCCATCTTGTCTCTACCTTTCTAATAAATATCTGCAGCCAGTGGCCCCTTCACCCTCCTTCTCCTGACTGGAAGCTCCAGCTCTCCCAGCCTCTCCTCATCATCCAGGGCTCCAGCCACACAGCCATCCTGCTCACCCTCCTCTGGATCACTCTGCTCCAGGGTATCCATGTGTCCTTTGTATCTGGAGCCCCAAACTGGATATGTTGAACTCCAGAGGTAGTCTCACAAGTGAAGGATAGAGGGAAGGATCACCTCCCTCATGACACGAGGCATATACTCCTTGGGACTCTAGAGAAATCATTTTGTTTGTCTGTTTTCTCATATCTTGCTTGTGAAATGGGGCTATCCCTGTCCCACAAGTCTGTTGTCTATATAAATTTTGAAATGCTCAGACAATGTGATAATGAAAGGTTTATACATAAGAATGACTATTCCCAGACTTACGTTGTAACTATGATTTTTGTCATGCATTGCTTCTTTAATATCAGCTGTTTGTGAAATTATTCCTGCTATGCTTTCCAGTTGTTTTCTCCTTCAGAGACTTTCAGCAAAGTTTGTAGGATCACTATGCAGTAAACAATTTAATATTAAATTGTAGGAACAGCAGCCATTTGATGCCTAACCTTTTCCTTCCTTTATTACCATAATTAATGACTACACTTCAAGGGTAGGATCAGCCTATTTGTAGGATTAAACCTGCATACAAACAAGGCAGAAAAATCTCTTGATTACCATCCCTGCTTGCATACTTACTTTGGAAACTTTCAGAAGAAGATTTTTTGCCACTCCAGAGAGATCAGCCTGATCACTGAACAGCTCTGTCACACCCATTTTCTTAAACAGGCTCTTAACATCATAGGAACCAGAGACAGAGAATTTTGGAAGATCCAAGTAGATTTTTCTTTTCAAAAATAAATAAAAATGTGAGTTTGTTATTGCAAGATCTCTTGATGCAGTATCTGTTGCAGGTATATATCCATCCCAAATACCCACAGAGCTAAGGCTTGGCTTTCTAAGACAGAGATAAATCTCATGTTAGAGAAGCAGAAACTGAGGTACCTGTCCCACCAGCCACAAGCTGATCTGTGGTACAGGGGTAGAGTGATGGTTTATGAAAGTGACTGACTGGAAGGTATCCAGACTGGAGAAAAAGAAATTGTATTTTCTTTTTAACTGGATTCCTTCTACTGAAGACAGGTTCCTGAGGGCAATCTACCCATGTGCAGGATCCTCACAACTGGGAGCTGTGCCTGGGGGAGTTGAGAGGGTTCCCCTTTGGTGTGAAATCACATGATAGCTTGTCTGAGTTAAAGAAGCTGAGTAGTGCTTGTTCCTCAGAGCTGTACTTAGCAACTGATCATGGTATCCTAAGCTTTACCTTTCCTGGATGAGTAGTTTTAGCCTATTCAATATTTAAACAAAGCCACAATTAAAATATTACCTTTCTTCAAATGCTCTCAACCAGTTAGACACTGTTTCTTTTAGCAGAGCATCTTCCACCTGTTTCATTGTCCCTTGATCAGGCAGAACAAACAATGAAGTGACATTTCCTTTGTATGGGATTTCTACTACCCAGCAAGACAACTTCTCATCCCTGTGGACATTATAGTTCTTGTTTTGATGCATCATTTTGACCTTAACAGAATTCTTGGCATCCAAAAAGAAGTCATCATCTCTCGTGTTTAAACTGTTGAAAGGTCTTTCCCAGAAGCCTTTGAAAAAAAGAATTAGTATAGAATTGAAAAAAAAAGGGACTAATAAAGGCATGTCACATTAATTGATGCTTAAGATAATATACTTGAACTGTAGAGACAGCAACAAGCCTATCTCAATTTAAGGATGCTTGTTGCCTGGCCATGGAAAGAAGCTTCATCTCTTTTCAACGGTTTTAATAAAAATCACACAAGAAAAGTATAGGCCGAGGCTTGCAGTGGAAAAGAGATGAATCTTTGCCTATTCAGATAATGGTAAATCTTTCACAGACTCCAACCATATAAGCTTCAGGCTTATTCTTTTCATGCAAGTGTCATCTGTGTTTGACCATGTCCTACACAGCCAAATACCTGTGCTTTTCAACAAATGATCATAAGTTCTGAATATCTTCAGCTCTGAACCTGGTTTAAAATTTACATGACATTGATCAGTACTTCTGCTGGTTCTGATATTTTTTCATTTTTTAAAAATTTCTCATATAGAAAATGATTCTTCATACCTGTCTTTCAAATATTTTCCTGTGTAATTTAAAGCCAGAAAGATGTGTTTTAAATTAGATGATGTGTTTACAATGGGAAAAAGTTTTGTTTCTTAGAACTTCCAGAGCTTATTTGTATAGCTGCTACCCATGTCTGTCACTCACCTTTAAAGAAAATGTAGTTAATGAGAACCATCATTGTTTCTGAATCAAGACTCTTGACTAAATCAACAATTTTGCCATGTGTTTTTGTTTCCACATACATATTGATTTCCTTTCTAGCCTGTGGAATATTCTGGAAGTTAGTAGAAACAGGTTCAGCATAATAAAAATTCGTGACATGATCTAAAAAGTTTTGAAGCAATTCCACTTGGCTATCTACAAATAGGGCATTGCCCATGTTCAATTGCTCTTCTCGGTGAGGGTCATTCAGCATCTGGAGGATACGCTGAAATCCCTCATGAACCTCCTGCTCCTCCATCTGTGTCAGGTTGAAGGCAAGGACTTGCTGCAGCTCTCTGAGCGTGTTTGATCTGGCCCCCAGGGTGAGCATTGCAAAGGCAGTGGAGATACTCAAAGGAGAGAAGAAAATGTTTCCGTCGCCCGTGTCATCTCTGATCTGCTTGTAAAGCTTAAATGCAAAGTCAGCATTGCTGGGGGCTAGCTTGACATAAGGCAAGTTTTCACGATCAGCCTGGGACTGATCTTCTGCGACTGGTATTTGCTGTACCTGCTGTTGACCCTGGACTTGAAGTCCAAGAAGCAGCAAACACAAATACGATGCAGACTTCATTGTCCTGAACAGTCCTGTTAAGAAAGAACAGACCAACTTTTAGATCTAGAGAAGTTTTTCGTTACTGGATAAAAAGATTTTGTATTCTAGATACTGATTTTCAGATATCAGTCATTAAAACTACTCTTCTACTTGGCCTCTGGAATGGACTGGCCCACAGTTTATTTCTAGTCAGTTCTTTTAGTTTGTGACCAAGGAACAAAGGAAATAAGACAATAATGTGGTATGACCAGGAAAGAATCAGCTTTCCTGAGGTATTATGTGTGAAATAGTTCTTGCTTCTGACTAGCATGGCCTCAGTGCATTCCTCAGTACCTTAGGATACATGGCTGAGCTCATGTTTTGGCACCCATCTATCTGGTGAGGTCTGTGGCAGAGGGACCAACTTTTGCAGATATGTTTCTGTGGTACCCATGGTCTTGTTATGACTTTGGTTTTCAAGCCTTGCAGAGATAGTTATAGCAGTTTATAAAGTCCACCTAAATACCTAAATTACCTAAATCCACCCTTAAACTGTTTATATATTTCTGCCTCTTATGTAACAGCTCTGACTGAAGACCTATATTATTTCAAGATTTTACCTTAAGGTGTTTCAGCAAATTGAGGCGAAATCAAGAAGTTTTTTTTGACACTCTATATTGCACATAAGCTATCCATAAAATTGCAAAGCTCAAGACTCAAGAGCTTAGGAAAAGCTACAATGGAATCTGCCTTGCTGTGTATATGTAATTTGGTAACATTTCCTTTTCCTTCAACCAACATAAGCAAATTCTACATAACCCCACAGTCTCTCTTCTGTCCTTTTGGGGGAGGAATACTGCGACATATTGGAGAAGAATGCTCTCCATATAGTGCCACGCCTAAATTATCTCAAGTGACAGAAACTCAAACCCATGGGGCAAGCACTGGCCCTCAGGGATATAGAGATGGTCTGAATACTGTTCATAGCAGCTGTATACTTATCCTGAATGAGATTCTGCCCAGAATCTGCCTCAGGCTGTGTGTCTAATGCCAGGTTCAGGTCTTGCACCAGACTTATTATGGGGAGTTGTTATTTCCAGGTTTCCCCTTTTCTGGATATCCATTATGAAAAACTGGAGACATAAGCTGTTGAAGTGCTGAGTATGGGAGCTATACTCAGCATGTCTAAAATGTTGGGTATAAACACTGACTCAGGAAAAAAAGGCATTCTAGCTTTTAATAATTCATTTTGTTCTGATAACAATTCATTTCATAATTCTCCAAATCTGCCTTTGAGAGAGACTGATTTCTCTCAAGTAACTGATTTGACTGCAAGTAGCCTGGTCTTTAAGCATACTAGACAGAAATGAAGCTACTCTCATTAGCCCTGCATCAGCCTGGAATAACTATTCCAGACATTGAGATTTCAGCTAAATTTATTCCTCTGGGAGCAGCGACAAGACTTTGTTCTTCATCTTGGTACTGATTGTTGGGTATTCTTTTTGGACTTCAAATCCCTATCATCCTGTCACTATAGCTAGGAGATGGATTGCTGAATGAATTTTGCTTCAAACATTCAGAAAATGCTTCCAGAAGCTAAAATAATTTCCAATTACTGTACAAAACAAATTAATCTCAGCAGTAAATAGAAGGGATCACACAGAGCATAAATTCAAAGACTTCTAAGAAAGTATAGTATGGTACTTACTGTGCTGGACTTTTCTTTCACAGTGCTTCTTCCCTCATTCATTTGCTTTCTAGTATTAAGTTAATGTCCCC
This sequence comes from Vidua macroura, assembly GCF_024509145.1. Lineage (NCBI taxonomy): Eukaryota > Metazoa > Chordata > Aves > Passeriformes > Viduidae > Vidua > Vidua macroura. The sequence continues at coordinate 15,066,371 of NC_071576.1, read as the reverse complement.
TGGTAAAGATTAAACAGGGCAAATAAGAGTTATTTGCAAAGCAAAGATTAAGTAAACTATTTTTTTCTGGGATATCAAATATTTAAAGTCTTTTTCCCATCACACAGCCAGAATGATGCCAGCACCTAGGGCTCTAAAGGGAAAGAAAGATCAGAGACTTTGCTACTCTTGGCTCAAGCTAAACTGTATGTAAAAATGCTGTACCAATAACTGTGGTAAATCAGTTCCTGAAAATAGAACATGGGAAGAACTGAAAAGCTAAGAAAAGGCCGAGAACATGGATGCCCTATCCCACTGAACTTTCTGCACAGGATACCCTGATGCAGCAATGCCATCTAATTGAGTACCCAAGGCAGCAGCAAGTTTGTTCAGGTACAGCTCCACCCTGCCCTAGGGTGAGATGGGCTCAGAACACTGGTTAGCTTTTTGAAGGACCATTGATGAGTATTTTAGAAACTACTAAGTGAAAAGCAAAGCATAGCATAGCTTGAAAAATAACTGAAATAAGAAAACAAATAAAAGAATGAAATAGGCAAACTTTTCCACAGCAAAATGTTAACTGGGGAGAAGAGAGAAGACCTTAACCCCTTGCGCATAAGCTAAGCATAAATTACATACATATCATATGTATCTTACTCTGGGATCCCTCTCAGAGGAAGCTGAAACAGGCACAATTTAGCTATTTAGAAGGTTATTTAAGGATGAGGTGCATGGCACTTATCCTAATTAGCAATGACTAATTATTTCCATTGAATGTACATGATTTCGCCCCAGGTAAACTTACAATTTATCTACACATAGGAATCAATCATCATTGTTATTGCTATGTAACTACTCTCTCTTACAAGACAGAGGCAGGGTTGGTCAGAATGTATTCCTACAGAGAGGGTTTTTTTTCATGATATGTGCAAGTACCCAGAACGCTTATTGCAGTATTATGTAAAATGACCAAGTCTCAGGAGTAGCAAGTATGCTGTTGCTTAACTCTAGCAAAGACAAGATATTTCTCTCAAGCCTAGGCCTGCCTACATAGATAGCATTAATCTTTCAGCCCAGTCCTAATGCTTGGCTAACCATCTAAAGGATGCCACTGTTTCTTGAGAAGAATTTCTGGGAACAGCAAAGCTGCTGCAGTGATTCCTCTCCTTTCTCCCAGGAGATGCAGCAGAACACAGCAAGTCAGGGAGAGAGTGGAAAGTTGCTTCTGTCCCTGCTCACAACTCCCAGGCACCAGATTCCTCTGACCCTGGCCCAAGTGTCTTCCTAGAGAAGGTTAAGACCCACAAATGACCATTTTCAAAGAATCAGCTTCCCAGCAATTCCAGACAGGTCAGCATGGTTAATGAATCCATCAGTCACACCCAGTCCTTTGAAAATCTCCCTTAGGTCGTAGGTGCCAGAAATAGAGACTCTTGGATAATATATGTTGCTTCTGTTGAAGGCAATGGAAAATGAGGGTGAATTACCACACATAGTCACACATACCACCTGCATGTCAGCCAGGAAAAACACAGGGAGAAGAAAGCAGTTTGTTACTTCATTGCACATTCCTGTTGTTGAAAATGGCTGTGTCCACAGAACATGGGGATATGCAAGGCCAAACTAGAAGTTTTGTGTAGTTTTGCAAAGGAGAGCCATCCAGGGGAATTGCACAGAAGAGCGTGTGGAGTTCCTGGATGTTTTGAGATAAGTGGTGGCTCAGACAGGGGGACTCTTGCTCCAGGAACCAGGGTAGTCATATAAAGGACTGACAAACATGCTTTTCCCATTGGCCTGATAATGGTCTATATGGAAGGAATTAAGGAATGATTTAATTATCTCTCTTTCTGCTCTCCCTGACTCTGCTCAGTTATGCAATGTGTCTTGGTTCCTCCTTACAGGAGCAGTTTCATCGTGTATCATGAACTTATTTCTGTTGCTGCTTGGTCATCAGATTATCATATTTCAGTTGCTGCTTGGTCATCTGATTACTGCATGCTGGCTTTGCTTGTTATATTTGAGGGCTTTCCAGGGCAAAGGATTTCTGACTATATAAACAAAAGATCAGCAAGATAAATGTGTACATTGCACGATAAATCATCATCCAGCTATTTCTTGTTCCCCTATAAAGATGTATTATTCAAGGTATGTCTACAAAAGTTCATCTAAATTGACTTCTTGACATACATAACTCCATTAAAATCAGGAGATTGGTATCATTGCAAAACTGGTATATGTAGAATAAAAATAAACTCCTTTCAGTAATTTTATCTTTTTCTGTAGAGGGCATTCCAGATATACTCTCCATGTCTTACAAATATTTAATCCTTTTCTCCTCAGATAATGAAAGTGCTTTAGGCTCCCATTTCAAAAACCAGAATGACTAATGGAAAGAAAAAGAAAGCTGAAGGCTAAGCAAAAGTTTGTGACAGAACTGGGAATAGAAACTAGAAGTTTCCTACTTTGTTTTCAGCTTCCTTCACCAATGCAGTAAGAATCTTTGAATTGAATTTTCGTATAAACTCATAATCTGCTAGAAGAAAGCTGTAGAAGCAGAACCAAATACTCTATTTTTTCCTTCTGTGATATATCTCAGAAGAAAATAAAGTCCTTTTTTTTATCAGGTGTGATTCCTTTTCTTTTAACAGACATTTTACCTCAGATGATTATTTCATCTCTGTTCAGAAAGTAATCTCCTAGCATTGAATGAAAAAGTGTTTCCAAAAGCATACAAGCATTTAGGCCCTGATGTGAATTTCATTCAAGTCAATCAGCCAGCACTGTAATGTTCAGTATGGGTGATCTGTCACTGACAGCTCATCTCAGATTTTCCTGATATATTTTCCATTAAGTTCCCAGATAGTAGAGTTGTAGACATACCTGACACTACCAAAGATTTTCAAAACTAGTTGTTAGAAGTTTTATAAAAAACACGCAATTAAAACAGGGGTGAAAATAAGTAATAGTAAGTAGAATTCAAGACCAAAATTTTGCTCTCAAAATGTATCTTAGCTTGACTTTCTCTTTTCAAAAGATACATCAAACTCAAGTAGTTAGGACTACAGACCAAAACCCTGAATTAATAACAATGGTACAAGAACTTAAAGATAGCATGTGTAACTCCCAGAATTAAAATAAATGACAGAAAATGAAAATTTTTTGTGCCCTCCTGAGTGCCAGTGAGGTCAAAGGCCATCCCTTTCAGCACCTGAGCCTGACTGGTGGCTCCAGAGACCAGGGAGAGCAGAGCAAAAGCAGTAGAGAAGCTGACCAGGGAGAAGAAAACACTTGCAAGGTTCTTGGGCAGTCAGTTGCCTGTAAAGCTATAAGGAAGAGTGTGTGTTTCTGAGGACTATCCATTGACAGCACCCAAAAGGATATCCATCGTGGGCCTGCTGTTCCTGTGGAGCTTAGTTTTATTCTTCTTCTGGCCACTGAGCTGTTGGCAGTTAAAGACAACAGGCTCACATGCAGCAAAGGAGCATTTCATGCAATCATGGATAAAGAAAAAAGTAAAATTGTAAATAGATTTCATATATGGGTACCATGCCGAAAACAACTCCTAAATTCATTCATCTGGCCCTTTGAGAACTTCTATAGTTATTACTTTATGAGGTTATAGTCATATTTGTCATTCTGATTTGTCAGTAAAATAACTTCTAAACATTTTTAGCAATCAAAAAAATTGAGTTTCCCTTTGGTCTGGCACTGTCTTTGAGAATGAATTGACCACCTAGGATTTGATTATATCTCTCTGGCCCAGCACTAATTTGGCAGTAGTATTACTGCAGTTGTGCTCTGCTTTAACATCACTGCCAGGTCTGAGGAGTGGGGAGCTATGCTCTTTATCACCTCCATCTCTGCCTGCTCTCTCTGCCTGCCCCTGCACAGTTGTTGGAGGACAGCTGCATGATGCTGGCTTTGGGTGCTGAGCCTTTCTCAATAAGGGGTCCACCTGCCAAAGGAGACTCTCCAATGGCCTTTTTCTGCCAGCTCGTTCCAATTTGCAGCATCAGGCCACACTTAGCAAGCAGCTGGGTCCTTGACCTAGTGACAGACTTTCTGGATCATAACAAAAATCTTGGTTTCAATATTTTTAAGGAGGAAAGGGGATATAGATGATGGACAATGCCTGTGCTTCCACAGTAAATTGTATAACATTTTAAATGGCATTTGAGTTCATTTATGTTACAACATAATAGAATTAAACTTTCATATTTTATTCTTCATGGTAGATTCTATGTGCTCAGCTTTGAAGTGTTTCTGGTAACTGCGTCATCAAAGGGTTGCGGTATCATCTAAGGAACAGCACAAATCCTTAATGAGGAGCAGCCTTTTTGAAAATAAGCACTCACATTTACTGTGAAAATAAGCATACATAATTACAGTGAATGCACAGGACTAATCAGGAGAGACCACCCAAACACATCTGTGCTAAGTACATGGGAGTCTTGCAGTCTGTGACTTGACGTAGTTTTGAAGGGAGTTTATTGAACTGCCTAGTCTTATTCCACATCATGGTCTCCAGTTCCCTCATTTCTGAGAAGTAGTTGTGAAGGCCTATCAGCATCACCTGGAACTTAGTGTTATTCAAAAAAAAAAATGCAAATTGAGAGCAGAGAGGGAGCTTGTAGGGCTGAGTGATGAAGGGACACTTTCCCACTCCCCTGTTGTTTACTCTGGCTCCATTTGTCCCAGTACACAGAGCAGTTCTGGGGAACAGACGGGGCCATCAGCCTGTAGACACATTCTTATACTTTTAGTACAGTTCAGACACATGCCACCATATGATTCTTCCAAACAAGTGCTAAGCATGTTTTTGGAGTTAGCACAGGCCAAGGGCCATTTCCAAGAAGTAGATGGGATGACTTGCCAGGGTCAGAATTAAGCAATGTGGATACAACCTGTGATGAGGCGGCTGACCTCATGGTTAGGGAACAGACCTTAGGGCTCTTTATTTACCAGCATAGACATAAACTCTGGAGACAGGATTAATCTCAATGTTTGGTTTCTTCCCCTTCCAGGTATTCATATCCTGTCCTTTTTGAACATCCACTTACAAGAAATACAAGATTAAATCTATAATGCAATGCCAGTAGAAACTTTTAGATATCTAGCCAAAACATTTCCCAGCACTGCTTCCACATAGGATGTTTGTGTAGCATTTGTTTCATTAATGGCCATCTCAGGGAAGCCAACACAATGTGGGTGGATGCCGTCAGCTGTGAATGTCCTAAAGGAGAGTATGGAATAAGACTTGACCTTCAAAGGAAGAGCCTAGGCCTGGTCTAAAGTGACTGACTCTCCCAGTGTGTAATTTGCAGATATGCCTTCCTTCTGCTGGAAACCCTACCAATGTCAGAAGCCAACCTGTAGTTTGCAGAGAATTCATTTGGATTTATCCACTCAAATTTTATTTACTTACAGTATTTCAACTGAGTCTCTCAGCTGGATATTACCTTGCTTTTCAAAGATGGCACTGATCACTAAAAGGCTGATTTATCAAATGCTTCACAATTCACTAATAGGTTTATCTCAGTGGTTATTCTCTACGGAAGGATGAAGCAAAAAGCATGTTTCTAAGAAAGACTGCACTCTTTCCTGATTTTTTTGGGAAAAATAAAATTGTTAGTAACTGTTGGGATATAATTTTAACATTAATTATTATTTTATTTTTTAACATTAATTATTATTAAATTATTAATTAATTTATACATTAATTTTAATTTTTGACAATGGTCAATAATTCCATAAAATGCAATTTAAATCAATAAGACCAGCCACTGACCAGTCATTTTTCAGTTGGGTTTACAATTTTTCCCATGAAGAGGATGGCCTGAGTATACTGATCAACAATCAGCAGCAAGAATGGATGATTGAATTTAACAATGGGAGGAGCAGAATGAGGAAGAAAATCTATGCTGCTGGCTGCTGCAACCTCTGTGCCATTCTCATGAATCTTCAGCAGGGCCTTGTGAGTAGCCTACAATAAAATACAGCAAGAATTAATGTATGTGGAAGATGTGGTGTGAAATTATTCAAATTAACACAAAGTTAATTCAACTATCTTCACATTATTTTTAGTAAATGGGATGTTTTCTTCAAGTCTGGTCCATTTTATATTTTTGGCACTCAACAGAGCCTTTAATGGTGACAACAGTTTCTAAATCCTTTAAAATTACAGAATGCATGTTAGAAAAAGGCCACTTTTTTGGTGGATATGCTGATGCAAGACATGCACAACACAGTTACCCATAGGCACTTCTTTTACATGCAGAAAATATGTTGTGTTTAGTTTCCTGGTTAAATGCTAAACCCACCCCTCCATCTATCCTCCACCTTTGCTTGTCAGACAAGAGAAAATATCCTTATCTCCAGATCTTGGAGAAGTCTGAGGGAGTTTAAAGGGACTTTATCAGCTAAATGTTCTATTTCAAGTATTAGCTAGCCCTAGCAATGAGTAAAATTTCACAGGTGAGCTTAGGGTGAGGCAATTGGCTGTTAAGGAATCCAGAGACGGCTGTTTCTGCTCATAAACTTACTTTTGAAACCTTCACATCAGGGTTTACTGTGATTCCAGACAGATCAGCCCAATTAGAAAACACATCAGTTACACCCAGATTCATTAAGATCCTCTTTAAGTCATAGGTGCCTGAAATTGATAGTTTTGGAATACGCAATTCCATCCTCCTGTCAATTCAAAAATAAATTATGGTAGTTATTGCAATCAGAACATGCCTTGGACTGAAGATTCCTAACTTGATGGTGGTTCTTCTGTGCTGAAATGCTAGTTTTTCATCTAAGAAACAAGGCAAGAAAAAGAAGATAGGAAGATGCTGGTCTGGAGGATAGAAAAGTATGGAAGGAGAAAGACATCAGTTCATATTTCTTTTATAATTCTGGAACACAGTCACTTTATGAGACAGTAAACAGTAGTGCGGCCAGCATTTTTGGGACAAAGTTTGATTTCTTTTTCAAACCTTGAAGGTTCTGCTTTTGGAATTCATACCCCATTCCTCTGAGGGATCTAACTGCTGTCACAGTATTACCACTCAAAATATTTTGCTTGTGGCAAAGGAAATGGCAATACTTAGCATCAACTAAAAAATGTATGAGGGAAAAAGAATTAAATTTCCTCAGAGATCTCTTCTTTCATCACAAGGCAATTTTCTAAATTTTTCTGATTCTAATTTTTGCTGAAAGTATCAAATCATTTGGTCTGATCCTTTATACTACTTCTATTGTTTAAACCTCCCATCAAAAATGCAAAATAGTAACTGTAACACCTGACTGTTGTAGATGTTGCTACACCTGACCATAGCATTCAGACTTCGGATTCTGACTACCTCGATTCATCAAATCAAAATTCTATATTTACCATCTTTGAAGAGATCTTTCCCATTTAGAAACAGTGTTTTTTGTCAGGACACGTTCCAACTGTTTCATTTTTCCTTTATTGGGCTGGATAAACAATGCTGTAACATCTCCCTTGTAAGGAATCTGCACCACCTTGCAAGACAGCTTCCTGTCAGAGTAGGCTTTATAAAATCCATCTCGAATCATCATTTCCACTTCAACTGAGGTCTTTGCATTCACATGGAAAAAGTCCTTGTGAGTCCCCTTAATATTGAAAGGATTTTCCCAGTAAGCTTAAAACCAAAAGAGAAAGAATGGAATTGAATACTTTTTTCAGTGAGGATATATTAATATTGTCCAGACTAAAGTACAATAAATAAAACCATATCTAAATATTTACACTTGGAAATAAAAAGTATTCAAAGTTTATTAAATGTCTTATTCTCTGTAATAATTAAATACCACAGGTTAAATTTTGTATGGATTTGTACACAATCTTTCTAAGTCAGATAAATTAAATGAAGTAACTTCATTGTATTTCCTTATGTTTTATTTGAAGCAAATGAAAACTGACCAGAATCAAGGAATTTGCTGTTTTCAGAATATTGCTTATAAAGCAAGTTTCACAGCAGATGTCTAACTTTTAAAAGGTAGCATGTTATGCTCCTCACATGGTTTTTTATATGTTTTTCACCTTGTAGCACTAAGGAAAAGCTTACATGCTAGAGAAATACAAACTTTTGGACCTGAACATAACTGCAGTATGGTAAATGGAATAGGGCCTCAAGGTCTTTAGTCCTCAAAATGCTTTGGTCTTTATGTTTATTCAATTGAATTTTCTATGATATTTTATTTTGTAATAAAAAAGGTCATTCACTGAACAAATAGACTGGGGTTACAGCTTACCATTCTGTAAGTATGTTTTTTTGGCTTTTTTTGTTTTTTAATGTTGAATAGAAATAGCCTAATTTGAAAAATAAATAATGGAATGTAAATGCCACAATATTCTGGTTACTTTATAAGTTTAAGCCTTCTCCCTTGCTCTCTAGGAAAGAAATTTACTCTGGTGTGGTGCTTGGATTAGGAAACATGAGATTACATCACCCAAATTTATAAAGTATTTGAAATAAAATCTTTCTTTATTTTGCTAAAAGTTCATAATTTCCAAATGTTTTCCTTTCAGGGTGGGAAATTCCGTGTATGTCCTGCATGCTGCTACAAATGAACACCCAAGAAGAAGTTAATAATTTCAAAGCAATACATTCAAATACCTCTTGGGATGTGTGTAATATGATGACAACTCCAGAGGTACCTACCCATGTAATAGTCATGGACTGTAAGTAAATGGCAATTTTTGTTAATCATCATCACCTTCAGAATTTAGTTTTCTAATTCACATGTACAATGTGAAAACGTTTTGATTTTTAAACTAATAAGTAGATGAAGTCTGACAGGATAATTTAACAATGTACAAATTCCCTGGCAATTCCCTGAGCCTGAATATTGCAAGTAAATGAACTTTTATGCTTAGAAGTCTAAATATATGCTAGAAAAATTGAGATGTGGAAGAGGCTTCAGAGTTGAAAACTTTTGGGTTTTTTTCATAATAGTCTCATCTAAACACATTTATTTAAAAAATATTCAAAAATAACTTGGTGTACTTGTTTTACTTCAGGTGAAACAACACAAAACAGATGCAGTAAACAGCATCTATGTAACTTACCTTTGAAATAAATGTAGTTAACAATTACCATCAGAGTGTTTGGATCAAGGTCCTCAAGTATTTGTTTTATATTCCCATGAGTTTTATTCTTTACATAATCATTGATCTCTTTTTTAGCTTCAGTGGAATTCTGGAAGCTACTAGAGACAGCTTTTCCTCTGTACAGTTTTTTGATGTCCTTCAGAAATGTTTTCATTGGCTTCAGGTGTTTGTCTATGAACAGGGTGTTGCCCATGCTCAGCTGCACCTGGCTGCCAGGGCGGTTCAGCAAGCGGAGGAGCTGACGAAAGCCATCATGTATCTCCTCCTCCTGGATGCTTGTGAGGTTAAAGGCCAGTCCTTCCAGCAGCTGAGCCTGGCTACTGCCTCGGGAGCCCAGGGCTAGAAGGGCAAGGGCAGCAGAGATGCTGACTGGGGAAAAGAAAACGTTCTTGTCAGGTTCTTGAGTGGTTGCTTGCCTGTAAAATTGAAAGGCAAAGTCTGTATTGCTTGGGATTATCCTTTGGCAGGACTTGAGAGCATCTACCTCAAGAGAATGCTGCTCCTGGGGGTCAGTTGCCTCAGGCTGGTCCGTGTGGTGATCAGTCTGGGTCAGACTGTGGACATTGGGCTGAAGCATGGCCACCAGCAAGCACAGTGGGAGCAAGGCCTTCATCATTCTTCACAGATACTGCATGGACAAAGAACAAAAGTTCTTGGATGCTGGAGGTTGGCTGTATCCACACCTCATCTTTCATTTCTGTCTGCTACTGCCTTCAAGCGGAAATCACTGTTATGTCTTGACCTCCTCCTTTGCTATGGAAGTGTTTTTTAAATCCTTGTGCGTCTGAGTTTACCTGTAATCCCTATCCATTGCTGCCTACATCAGTTCTACTTTACTCTAGCTACAAAAATTCTTTGTTAGTGGGGAAAGAAACATGTGAGTATTATAGAAAAATAGGAGTCCAAGGGAGAGAAGAAATGAAAATGTGCTTTTTTTTTTTTTTTTTTTTTTTTTTTTATGGCAAAGCAACACATTAGAAGCCTTCTGATTAATTATTTTGTGCTTGTCTCCTAAGATGTCCGGGGGTTATTATGCTATTAGCATATGAATGAGGTTTATGTTAAAAAACAATGCTACACTGCTATAGCAAAGGAAAACAATATGAGATTGCAGAATTCAAAAGTCCTATTTTCTCTTATTTCTGACTCATTTTACAAAGCAGCTAATCCTAAGAGCTGCTAAAATTCTTCTGCTTCAATACCTGATTAAATCAGAATACGTTTGTCTATTTTAAATGATCACTCGTGTGCCACTTGTCGTCCAGATGGGTTCCTTCTTGTGTGTATCCCACATCTGGTTATAGGAAGGTGGGACCATTAATGTGGACTTGGCCTCTCCTGTCTTTCCAAGCTTCATATCAGCATGAAAGTATTCTTTTGTAAGGTAAATATGCCTAAGGCCAGAGTAGTGCTCAGCAGCAAGACTAGATCAGGGCATCTTGGACATTTGTAGTGACTGTGACCACTTTTTGTCTTTGCTTACTGCTTTCTTTTTTACCAGTTCTACCAAGAACATGCTGGGATGATTTCTGGTGTCTAAGATGCTTTACCTTTCAGAAAACAAGAGCTATTCCCATTAAAAATATGGTACCAGTGACTAGAAAAGCTCCAAATAGTCTTCACCTAATGTTCTGCTTGAAGCAGAACAGCTTCAGGCAGAAGGTCACAGGCTACCTGCTTACCCCCATTCAATGTAAAGGCACTCAAAGACATGGATTCAGCAGAGCAGATGAGATGTTTACTGGGATTCTCTCCACCCTGGGACAGCACTCTGACCACTAAGATTTGGGTGAAAAGGAGCCAGCTTGTCTTTCTGCAGCTTTGCTCTGTGTGATCTGGGTAAATTGGAATTTACAGGGGACATTGGCATAGCAAGATCAGTTTGTGACTTCTGTCTGGGTCATCTTAGTGTATGCAAGACATTTACTCATTCACTTCAGTTTTGGTTATCTGATTGTAAGCTTTAAGGAAAATTAGTAATGATAAATGAAACTGACAGTTGAGAAGTCAGAATTCTTCTGTTATTGAAGCATATTTTTTCTAGATGTTTTTGAGCTATTTGGGATTAATATTCAGAGCAGAGTTATACTCTGTGGAGCTGCTGTAATGATTCCCCAGAATTTGCTATTCAGTATTTTTTGAAATTAAGTTCAGCTGTCATTTGAGTACTTAGAAACTAGGTTTCACCTTTGAAAGCAGATGCGCTTTATGACTCACTTAGCTAAATACCATACAGCTGGGTCAAAATCATTATGGTAAAGATAACTGGGTACTTACTTTACATTCAGAGGGCTCGTGCTCTCAGTGGGCTGTGCTGTTTCTTGCTGCTTTACTCGTACTGCTGTTTTCCTCTGTTAAACATTACATGGCTTCAGATACATATTACCTAGAAGCACAAAGCTGAATGCTGATGAATCCAGTGTTCTTGGACCTTGTATGCGTATGTCCACATCTCTTCACTCCAAACAGAGCAAAGACCACGGGCTCAGGCTGGTCAGTAGAATACAGTATTACATCCCAAAGGGTATGCAACTCCTAAGCAATATTTATTGGAAATTATATTTTGGTGTCAAGAGCAGCTACTCTGCCCTGTGTGCTACCTGAGATGAATATAACCATTCATCTGGAAGCACAATTTTGCCCAGCACTAAGCTCTGAAGGCCAGGGTGAGCGAGCTACAATGAGCACCATTTGTCCTCAGTCATGCTACCCAGCTTACTGGACTCCACTTATGTGTCAACATCTCATCTTTTATTTCTACACAGTAGAAACCCCACTGGTCGCTACTTAGAAGCCAATGAGACCCTTGGCCTCGTAAATAAAGAAGGTACCTCATTCAGTCTTGTAGGAATGGTGAATTTTAGGTCTGTGGCAATGTATTGAATGGTCTCCTCACAATCACATGATCCTTTCTGTATCTCTATTAAGGACCACCTAACCTATCAAGATCTGAAAAGTGCTTAATGTAGACTTCAGCACTTGAAAAACCTGTATAAAATACATGCCATTGCTGCAAGTGCCCAAAGAGAATACTGAACAAATGCAACTGCTGTAATGTATATGAACAGCAACCTAGTCTCAAATGCATCAAACAATTGCAAATGATGGAAGAGAGTAGCCCAGAAATATTAACCAGTAATAAATAAAGGCAGTCTCAAACTGTGAGTCTCACCCTTCTTATAAAGGTGTATTTCCTGGGAATCTTCCAAAAGAAGATGAAGATAAGTGCCATGAAGCAGGTTTACCACCATTCACCAATGGATGAGCTGTTCAGATGCATGGTTTGATCAGCTAGCCAGGAGAATGCCTGCTTAGTCTCTCTATGCCTCTGCTACACTTTGCAGGACTTGTTCAGGAAGAGACAGCACAATCCCCTTGATACTGTAGAACCAAGGAGCTGTGTATGTAAAACTGTGTAAGCACAGCCGTTCCCAGCTATGCTGCTTTCAGAGGTCATTCTTTACCTGCGGGGATCCATAGCCTTGGTCATGCAGATAGGTTCCCTGCATGGTATTTACAGGCTCAACTCATTTTTTCATTTTCCTTTTATTTATTTTTTTTTTAATTTCAGAGTGTAGCTTAACACTGCATGTTTGCCTAAGATACAGCCTAAGTTTGCTGTTAAGTATTTTGATTTTTGAATTTTTATTTTTTCTTATTAGAGTACCAATTGCTGTTGTCCCTTGGAGCACTTGTGAAGGTCAGGTGAGGCTTGATGGAATAGCCTGTTTTCTTTTTTTTTTTTTTTTCCAGCCACAAACATTCATGTATTTAAGTTGAATGAATGTATAAGCCAGAATGCCTGATGGCACAAGTACAGTCTTTCAGGGAAAATGTGAGAGGTGCTCGTGGTTCTCCAAGACAGGCTGTTGGTGGTTCTGGGCACTTCTTTAGTCATAGAGGTGAGCAGCGTTAAATATTTGCACTTCTGTTAAACATTACATGGATAAAAAACCTCCAACTGTCTGAGGACACAGATAAATGCTGATGTAGCCATGCAAAGAAGGTAGAAGTCAGTGCTCGCTGGGCCAGCTGGCTTTAATGTTTGTTGTCCCCAAACATGCATAATAGCCATCTGCAAACACACTCTGAAGAGGAGAGGTCCTTGGCCATGAGCAGCTGTACTACCAAATGCACCTCCCCAGCTTATTGCCAGCTAGTGACACAAGTGCTAAGGCATCTCCTGAAGTGTGTTATGGCCTGCACTGGGGCTTTAGATTTTTGATCATGCAGCTTGGGCACCTGCTTCAACATGGTACTAAGAAAAGCAGATCAGAAGAGGTAATTAACACATAACTTGGGTTTTTTTTCTCCACAAATGAACTTGGCAGCAGTTCAGAAACTGTCCTACATTCAGAGGCTTTCTTTGAGTCTTGGTTTGGTCACAACAGAGGAGGAGCCCTGGGCAATGAACTCCACTGTGCAGGGCCAGCTGAAGCAGAAGGCAGCAGGAAAGAGACGGTGCTGTAAAGAACGATATTGCAAGCATTTGGGCTAATTCTGGATTCCCTCTATGACTCTGAGGTGAACCAAAACATGCTTCAGTACAGTGAGAAAACAGTCAGAGATACAAACACAATTTTTTTTTTGCTGTTCAGACATTAATCTGTATTAGCCTCTTGTTAAAAGTCAGCAAGGATTAATTTTTGAAACTCTTTCAAAATCTGCTTGTCTTTGTTTCAACTATCCTTGTTGTCATGAGGTGGTGGCTTGAAGAAGAGGTTCATCATCCTACCAGGAAGTTCTCCAAGCCAGCAGCTGCTCCACCCCTGAGCCTGCTTCTGGAGACAGTAATGCATAAAGCATGCCTACACTGCTACTTTGTTTTACACCTTAGTTCCTTCTTAAAAATATGACTCTATTCCTATTCATCCTATATATGACTCTATTTTATTCAAAATGCTTTTTTTAAAAGCTACCTAGCTCCTTTCATCTGCAAATACTCAGCATGCCTTGCCTGCAGTCCCAACCATGCCCTGCTGAATGCAGTGTAGACCATCACTCTATAGAAACATTTTCTCAGGCTGTTACAAAACTCTCCTGTAATTCTGGGCACTCTGAAGGAAAAGTAATGGCACTGTCTCAAAGCAGCAAAATGCCAACCTTAGCTGAGGAAGGACCTGGACAAAGTATTTGCAGAGCAGTCACAGCCACCCCACCCCAGACAAACTTCCACCTGACAGAATACATATCTGGTGGAGATGTGAAACTCTGTTGGCTGGCCCAAGGCTGTCTTTGTGTCCTGTCCACCAAGACAGTACTTGCAATACCAAAATTCACCATTGATTACCCTGGCCCCAGACTCCAGCTGAGAGGATGCAGTGACGGTGAGGGAGCTGAGGGGTGGTGGCTCTGGGGCAGTAGTCAGAGTTAGTTTGAAGAACTTACCTAAAGTATGTCTTGAAGGCGTACATGGTTGCAGTCAGATTTTCCCATTAATTGCTGTTCTTGCAACAGGACTGAAAGGTCTGCCCAGCCCTGGCCTTCCAGTCAGCAGGGAAGGAAGAGGGATGCATGGAAGGTAAGCCATGCTGTTTTGTCATGGTTCACATAACTTTTCCTGCATTTGTTTCCCCACAAATATTTTTCTTAGCTCTGTTATCCCATTTGACAGAACCCATGTGCTCATTTATAGTGTAGATGGAGATTAATGTCAGGAACTTTTTGCTTTAATGAGTCTTTAGTAATTTGCATAATTTGAGAGGCAAACATATAAATTTCAAATGATGATAATAGAAGCTACAGATGATGAATGGTATTGTGAAATTATCCGAGAGGAACACAGAACTATGATTCACATGTCAGTCAAACATAATATAGTAGGAGTTCAGTTTCTGATTGATACTAAAATCATTACTTCAGGATAATGAATTTTGTATTTAATAATTTTAAAACGTATTCAAGATTTTCTCTAGTTTTCTTTTAATATTTATCTATGTAAAAAGCTATCTCAGAGAAGCACAGTGAGAAACACAAAGAGATGTGCAAAATCGCTGTGTTACCGTTTTCATATTTCAAAGCCTTGAAATTAATATTTCAGAATTAAAGTTTCAGGAAAGAAAGAAGATTATGCCATTTTGTTTCATTCATTAAACTCTCAAAAGTTTCCTTTCTATGTATTGTATTTATTGAATCTGAGAAGAACCAGAATTTATGTGTCAAATACAGAGTTTTCTGTGTTGTGTGGAAAATGAACTTCTTAAATATGGAAACAGATTTCTTAAATCCATGT
Source organism: Vidua macroura (assembly GCF_024509145.1). Taxonomy (NCBI): domain Eukaryota; kingdom Metazoa; phylum Chordata; class Aves; order Passeriformes; family Viduidae; genus Vidua; species Vidua macroura. The sequence continues at coordinate 15,051,039 of NC_071576.1, read as the reverse complement.
TTATGGACTGAACAAAAAATGCCCTAATAATCAGTCTGTACTTCATGGATTTGGCAGATGTTTGAAATAAATGTTAAGGTGTTTGATATTTGCTGACCAAGTCATGTTTTTTATCCAAGAGCCCTGTTGTTACTAAAAGAGTGTAATTTTAAAACTCTAACTTTGAAAACTCTAGTTGTGCTAGTGGAAAGTTTGTCCATGAAAGTGTTACTGGTCCTAAGTAGTTATGTATTTTTTTTTTAGTAGTAATAGTAATGATTGGCTTACAAGAGATTTTAAAAACAGCATAAGACATGCAAACACAGGCTCTGGATGCACTGAAATGTCTCTCAGTGATCTGCTTCATTTTTCTTGTTAGCACACTTGTGAAAGGAACATTATTTTGCTCTTAGATCTAATACAAACACAGGTCGTGTGCAAAGTCATTCTGATCTGATATATTGTGTTTATCCTTTCAAGAGAGACAACCATGTTGATTTTTGTCATTGATACTAAAGAAAACTCTCCCCTCATGTTTTCACTTGGCTTGGACTGTTAGCGCTGCTGAATTTCTGTAAGGAGTTACACAGTGGCTGTTCAATGAGCCATGCCTAACAAAGTAATAAAGTTTAATTAGCCCAACTTAATCTGACAGTGTGCTGCTGGCACACTTCTGTACAGCTGGCTAGTGATGCATGCATGCATATGAAATAAAGATCACTCCTTGAAATTCTTCTTTGCTTCCAGTATTGTGTAATTGAATTTGAAGTTGTCTTCTCCTGCATACTCTGTACAATACAAAACCAGGTCTCAGTTAAGCAAATTGACATGTTCTTCAGTTTGAGTTTGATGGAGGCTATTTTCAAGCTACAAATTTCATATTCTTGTTGTTTAATCACAGCAAAAGTTTGGATCCCACAAGAAACCAAAATCTGTGCAGCCAAGCCCCTAAACCTTAATATCTCCAACATGTAAACTTATAATCAGTATAGCAGAGGAACATTAAAACTCAGGGATTATAATCAGACATTAAAACATATTTCTAAAACTGTCCCTCTATATAAAGTATTTTCCTTTCTGGGAAAACATCGTCAACAAGTGTCCCAGTGTGTTTTCCCCACAGGTTTTGTGCCTGTGCAGCAAAATCTTAGAATCAAAATCCAGGATGTAAGAAACCTCCAGAGGCCATCTAGTCCAGCCCTTTGCACAAAACATCAGGTTTGTGAGGTACATGTCTTCAAGCACAGGTATTTTGCAACCTCTCTGGACCACATCTTCCAGTACTTAACCACTGCATGGTAAAAACATGTTCCTTATTAGAATTTTTACATTCAAACGGTTCTGTTCTCTGATCTTCAGTGTCTTCCAGCTCCAGCATCATACATCTTTTTTATGATCCAGGGACTTTTGGGCTGTCATTTGCAGAGAAGCCATTGCATTTTCTGAGCTGAACCTTGCTTAGCATTAATTGAGAGAGAACTTCCATGGATCTTCTGCTCTTGCATTTATCTCAGGGGAGGTCTTTGTGAAGCCAAATCCGCATAAATGTTTTATCTCCTCTCCCCTCCCCCCCCCCAAAAGAGGGTCTCACAAAAAGACTCAAAGGAGAAAATTAAATGTTCTTGTCGCCTGCTATTGCTTAGATCTGCTTGTAAAGCCAAAATTGCTGGTGCTTACCTTCAGTAGAGTCAGGTTTTGACTACACTGCTGCTTTCCAGGAGATGTAGATAATTTACAGATCTTGAGAGGTACTATTCAGTGGAGTGATCGGTTAGTTTATGGGATTGAAACCCAATCACACAGTGGACTTTTTATTTGCTGGCTGTCATTTACAAGATAATGAGGAAGGGAATTAACATCTGAGTGAGAAAGCATAATGAAAATTTCCCACCTCTGCGAAGAAAGGCATCAATATTTGTTACAGAGGTTAATTTTATCCTTGTTCGGATCTATGAACTCAAAGACCAGAGTGAAAACAATGAGAAAAAAAAAGAGGTTCTAATTTATATCTTTGAAGTAGTTTCTAAAGAAAGATTGGAACACCCAAAAAATCCACAGAATACCAAAAATAATTCCTTATTTTTCCCACTGAAATGAGTTACAGGACTTAGATCTCAGTGGTCAGTTCAGTGTTGCCAGGCTCCATGAATATTGAAGTGTTTAGAGAGGCTGTTTTCCCCTTAAATTTCTCTTGACTGTTCATCATCTTCCCCCACCCAAATTCCACCTCCATCCAAGGCAGACATGTCACGTCCAACTGGAGTGCCTTGGAAAGAAATTGGAGCTGGGCTTCTTGGGGGATCAAGGGAAGAACATTTTGAGAATCAATGTCAGTAAGAAAAAACTAGATAAACATAGATTTTGCTTTTAAATATAGATATATAAAATATATCTGACTGTTCTTATTGCCTCTGAACTAGCTTGCTCTTTTAATTTTGTTGTGTTGAATTAAATTAAGATGTACATCTATGGTGCCTTAATCTGCACAGCAATACAAGTACAAAAAAAAATTACACCTTTTAAAAAAATACTAATTAAAACTGTGTGTTTACCCCAGCTGTGTTTTCTGACTCCTCTTTTTCTTAATTTCTTTCTAGTAAAGAAATTGAAGTATTTCTTTAAGGAACCCCCATGTTATACTGTCCAAAAACTGGCCAAAAAAGTGAGTAATTTCATACTGGAATAGGTCTGAGTATCACTTATGAATCATAACAGTGAATAGAATGAGTTGGAGCCTGAACTAAAGACTGGGTTTAACCCTACCGTACCAGATGTACAAAATAAAAAAGAGAAAGGGAGCCATCACTTCACTAAGCCTGGCAGGGAGCAGTCTTTGAGCAGACAATGCTGTGGAAATTGCTGGCAGTTAGAACAGATATAAATGTCTCAGGAAAGAAACTGCTGCAGTGCTCTGCAAATGCTACATGGCTTGGTGCAGGGAGAGACCCTTGCACTCCCAAAATGAGGAAAAAGGAGCAATAAGTGTTTATGTCACATCAGCTGTGTGACAGTGTCAGCTCCTACACATGACTTTGCCTTGGGGAAAAAAGTTCAGGAAGCCAGTGCCAAAGACTCAAGGACGTGTGAGAGTCAAAAGTCTAAAGCCTTATTTATGCTCTGAAGTACATAAAAGACTATGCAAATGAAAGTGTCACAAAATGACACTGGAGTGGAAAGTTAACATGAGGGCAGAATGTTTATTCTGAGTGTTTCCAAGTTTTAAAGCCTTAAAGGTCCTATGTGGCCAGCATGTGACATCCAGCCAAACTCTGATCTCCCAGCAAGGGAGAAGCAGCAGTGCAGTTCCACTTGCATGGGTCTGAGCCTGTGCCCTGTGACTAAACACATAATTGATAGAGGTGAAAACTTTAGTGTTAAATCTTCTCTCCTACAATAATTTCCTTTTTTCTCTTTTCCATTGGTTTCCATCACTTTATGGCTTATTCATGCCAAAAACTTTAATATCTGCTAATTAAATTACAGCCAAGCCTTAGAAGAACTAGAAGTCTACATTGCATGGTGCCCAGGTAGAGGAGTTAATTAGGCCAAGTGCACTGTCAGGCTGCTCTTGATTTCCTTCTTTCCTGTGTCATAGCAGCTGCAAGAGGCACCTAAGCTTAAGTTCCTGCTTCTCACAGCAAAATGTGACTGTCTTGGTAATTCCCATCTTCCTCACATGTACTCCCCATGGACCTCTGCTGTTTATTTGGGAAAGAACAGATCTCTTCAAGACATAATATGTTTCTCCACAGAACCTCCAAGAATATTTCTTTTTTCTCACCATTTCACAAGAGCGGCTATTTTCCCAGTCCTTCCTTTGCAGAGAGGTGATGTCCTTTAGCACCACTATCAAACCCACCCTTAGGAAACTGTACCATGAGTAACATATAACATGAGCTCTCATATGAGTCTTATCTCATGTTCACACCACTTTCAAGATGCCCCCTTAGCCAACGTGTCCTCACTGCCCTTTCTGTTATTGCTTGCACTTCACACAGCATGAGACAACTGAATGTGAATGTAAAAACAGTTCTGGAGGCTGTAAATAATTTTCTAAGGAAGATTGCTTCCTTTTTATCTTTTTTTCAATGCAAGCAACTAGTAGTTTAGGTCCTTTAAAGGTATTGTGATAAAAGTCCAAGATGTGTTTTTCAGTTAATACAAAAAAGACTCTTGTAGGTCCATTTAAACTGCAGAAATCTCATAAGCAATGTCAAAGTCAGCTATGCAGAGGGAATAAGAGATCTGAAGAATGGGTTGGAAAGCCAACAGCCTCAGCTAGAGCATGCTTTGCTTATAGAGCCATCCACTTCTGATTGATTTGTAAACCTATTTTTTCCCAGCCCTTTTTTCCAGATGAAATAACAAAAATGACCAAACCATGTTGTATTTGAAGAAGAGAAATACAACTCTTTTCCAGGCCTTTGTGGGAGTCAAATAACCACAGATATTTTTTGTCTCCTGGCCAAATGACAAAGCACAAGTCAGGAATCTAATATATAGAAGAACTACCGAGTTAATATTATGGCTTTCCATTAAGAAAGCTTGGAAGCATTGAGTGAAATGCATTTGTTTGTTTTGAGTTTCACCTTTTGCAGTCTCCTAGTAGCCAGTGCTACAGTTAAATCCACCCCATTCCAGAAGCCAGGTTATCTAGTTCTGTTTCAGCCCCTCTAATACTTCAAGCCTATTAACTGTCTCTTGGAATTCACCTACGTGCCACAACAGGTCATCAGCCTGTGCACACTTTGCTCAGGTACCTTTTCTCCAGGGGAAGCATCTGGGCATCCATTGCAAGCTACCACCTGTGCTGACATCTCCTTCCTTACCAGCCCCATCTGGGTGGAAGCTCCAGGCTTCTCAGGGCTGTCTCAGTAGACACACCAGTTTTGGCTCCGAGGTAAGAGCCCACCTTTGCACAGAGACCAAGAGCACTTAGCACTTATCTGAGCTATGGACCTCCCTGCATGCCCTGCCCATGCCAAGTGCTGCACACACCCTGGGCATGCGCTCCCAGAGCCATTTATATTGCCCTGGCAATGTCCCCTCCTCACCAGACTGGCTCACAGGGGCTTATGGGTCCTGAGGGGCCCTGGGTTGCTGCTCAGGTGTCCCTGAGCATAGGTGATTCTGCTGCTGGTAACTCATTCTGATATGCTAGGAGTATGCAGGGGGCATTTGAGGTTACCAATGCTCTTTGAAGGTTGTGGGAGAGCACTACTTTGAGGCATATATCTATCACATGGATTTCCTGAGCCTAGAGGTTATTGTGCTTAGCAGGTGATGGATCCTGGCTGTGAGGATCTTGGCCATGGTACCTTTCTATCTGCCAAGTTCCCAATGGCAGTAGAAGCCATATTTTCAGCCCCAACTAATCACCAAGTTCTTTAAAAACTGAGAAATTCACATAGTATTTCCCAGGAATATCTGTTAATTACTAATTGTGTGACTAGACTATCAGAAAACAAAATTATATCCATGACATCATAGAATCATTTGGGTTTGGGTTAGAAGGGACCTTGAAGATCATCTAGTTCCCAACCCATGCCATGGGCAAGGACACTTTCCACTACACCAGGTTTTCTCAGGGCCCCATCCAGCCAGGCCACTGATACTACCAGGGATGGCGCATCCACAGCTTCTCTGGGCAACCTGTTTCAGTGCCTTACCACCATCACAGTAAAAAAATCCAGTTTAATATCTAATCTAAACTACCCTCTTTCCATTTGAAGTCATTCCCCCTTGTCGTGTCACTCCAGGCCCTTGTAAATAGTCTCTCTCCATCTTGCCTGTAGGGTCTCTTCAGGTACTGCAAGGCTGCAGTTAGGTAACCCCAAAGACTTTTTTTCTCCAGGCTGAACAATTCCAATTCTCTCAGCATTTCTTCATAAGAGAGGTGTTCCATCCTTATTTTGTGCATTTAACAGAGTATTAGTTGGTCTTTCCATCAGAATATGTAATTTGTTTTCAGCCCATGACATTTAAGGCTGTTGCTTTTGTTATGTGCTTTTAGATTCATCCTAGTGGGTGCTGTACAACACTGGGAACAATGACAGACCTGTGCACAGGCACTAACCACTGGCTTTTGGAAATATGTAAATTTTTTTTATACCTCAAGCATACTATTTCTCTCACTGGCCACAAAACAATATACAGTGTCCTGCTTTTGCTTGTTCTTTCTTTTATGATCTTTAACACTCTCAAAACTGCCTTTATTTTTCTTCCAGTGTCTGTTGAACTTCACATAATTTGTAGATAACAGTTAAATCTATCTCCATCACGGGTTTCTGAGCTCCTCATTTACATTTTTAGCCTTTGTTTCACTTCTGGTTCCTAAATATGACAACAAGTACAGTTTTCTGCTATTTCCACACTGCTTGTTTTCCTTTTCTCCTTATTTCAATGTGTGCTGTTCCAAAGTTTCTGCCATGTTGGCAATTCTTTTTCTATGGCTGTTAATACCTAGACGTTTTCTGGTCATCCAGTTCTTAAATCAGCTTCATTTTTGTCTATCCACTTCCAAATGAGTTAAGAGGCAAGGGTACTTCTCAAAGTGAGATGTGGTTGGCAAAATAGCACTCAGATGTTTTTTTCCTACTAACAAACAGAAACTCTTGATCTGAGGTCCATGAGGAAACAACAAACATAGTCTCTTGATATTTGCCTACAGAGTTATTTGTCATTGCAAAGCTGGACTTTGACAATTTATCCTGAGTTAGCCCCGAGATTTGGCAAGAAGTTTTAAATTATCTTCTGTAGAATAAATTTATCTGTATTTCACCTAGACCAAGTCCTTATATATTTAGAGGCATGAAGGCAACTACTTGTTACTATATATGGAACATACTAAATACAGTTATGAGTAAGAAACGTTTGTCATTGATTTATGTGATTTTGAGGAGGACTTTAAAAGTTAATATTGAGTATTAACTGTCTGCAGATGCACATGGAATGTTTGTTCTAGTCCTTATTGGTATTCTTGTGCTGCAATTTACTCATATTGATGACACTGATTTAATGTGAAAGAAAATAAAGATCTCCAAATCAAAAAAAGAATTCTGTTTTAGAAATATTCACCACAGTTTTTATGTTATATTTTTCACAGACATCTTAAGAAACTACGGTCTAAAACGTTGTCATTTATAATTTTTTTTCTACCAGTTTGAGATATTCTGTAACAAAAGATTTTATCAATATATAATTTACATGCTTTTGTTGGCTTTCTATGTTTTAATAAGATGCACTGAAGATTTTAATTTAAAATCTAAAGCAAAAGATAATAAAATAATTTAAATATTTACTGCTTTGTAAGTGAAGTTATATTTCCTTCATAACCATGAAATTATCTAGTGCAGCTGGATTCGAGGAACCTTAAGGTAAGAAAAGGTACAAATGTCAATTCCTAGTCTGTTTTTACTCTATAACAGTAATCCACTACTACCATTTAGAAAAGTGACTTCTGAAATATTTTCTGTATTTTTATTGTGTGTTTATGATAGCTTAAACCAAGTTATCAGTCCCTAGGAAAGCTCTGCTGTTCTTACTGAGGAAGTGCAAATTTTCTGGAGTTATAATTTGCATTCCTCCTTTTTTCTACCACAATCTGTCAAGTCTAGTTGGAAAATGAATACCGAAGGCAGCATCAGTAAAAACAAGAAATGACAGTGACAACAAATCTATGAAAAGGAAACTGGTGCTATGTCATAGACTACTCCATCAGGCTTTTATCTCAAGGCATTAGCAACAATTGTTATATTAGTAGGATAAAACAAAAGTCTTTTTTTCTGCTATGCATTCCTTCCTTAGTAGAATTAAAATTATCTGTACAGCAAAGCAGCTTTCTTGTCTCCAGGCAGAGGGCTTCTGCTGAGGAGGAGAGAGAGGAAGGCAAGCTAAAACAGCTGCACTCATCAGCCCTTTACATTGGTGGTGTCCTCCAATGTTTCAGTCACTGATCCTGCAGTTTCATACCATGCTTGGTTACAAAACTTAAAGAAATTAATGAACATTCACTCCAATAGTAAAGAAATCTGCATCTAAGAGTATTCATCAGGGGTTAGTGGATTAAACAGACAGGACTTACAACTTGCACCTCATTTTTTCTGTTTCTCCTTTCACATGCACACCCTGTGACTGTACAGCAATACTTACATCAGTTGGAGACTTTGAAGCAACTGAATACCCCACAGGAGCACATCAGAAAGGGCTTCTTAGAAAACTGGTGAAAAGTGACTTGTATTTCATTAACACTACATGCTATATTCAGGTGTAGGCTGTGGGGAATCCTAGTGACTTTTGGACAAGGAAATACAGTTTTTGTGTTTTAAGGGATTAATAAGGTTTCTAAGGATAATGGTTGAAAGATGAGCATTGGCACAGAGTGGTATGCATACATAAGTGTTTCACTGGATCACAGGAATTTAGCCAGTGATGTGGATAAGTTTTGTCAATCAGCCATTTTTCTGAGGGTTTACAATTTTCCCAATGAAGAGCACAGTGTGGGTGAACTTATCCAGTATCAGCAGGAGAAATGGTCTGTTGAATCTGACTCGAGGTGGGCGAGGAAAATCCCCAGATCTCCAGGTGACCTCCTTCACTGAGGCCCCGGCCGCCTCAGTGCCATTCTCATGAACATTCAGCATGGCTCTGTGGATCACCTGCAAGGAACAAAGCAATCAGCCTCCAGTTGACAATTCAGCAAGAAGAGAGCAGCCTGCCACCCTCTTCACTTTGGCCAGCCAAAGGGAGCCCTGCCTAGAGCAAGACCGAGCAGCAGCAGCTTCAGGGAAGGTCATCACCAGTTGCTCCCATTCCCACCGCAGCACCAACGGCCATCACACCACTCAAGCCATCCTCCTTCACTGCTTGTGCAGACAGTAACCCTCAAACTGCAGGCAGCCAAAAAGCACTCAAGATGACTGATGACAAGAAAATCTGGAAGCAAAGAAACCTGGTAATTTAGCCGAGATTCAATTTTGTCTTTGGCAGCTTCATGTATTATTGTGAATTTACCCTGTCATCTGGCTGAAAAAAATAACTTTTTGAGAACACTAGAAGGGCAGGGATAACAGCCCTTTGCCCTGTGTAGGAAGAATTAGAGGAAATTTTACCAAAGCTAATGCACTACATTTAGATAATTTTGTTTAGTAGCCAAAAGAACATTTAATTATATGTATGTTTTCATTTTCGTCCTCCAACCATGCCTTTCTAACCCCTTGTAAGCATGTTTGGCTTCAGGTTTATGAAAGACAGGGCTTTCTTTGCCTCCAGACTGGCAGCTATTGATGAATGAGTGATGCTTCAGAGAGACTGGGATAAGCTTTTCATGGGATATGAATGTCAGGTTCCTGGGAACAGGCAAATCCTGTGGTTGCTTTCACATGCTGACTTACTTTTGAAACTGTCAGTCCAGGCTCCTCAGTAATCCCTGAGAGATCAGCTTGTTCAGTAAACAGATTGACCATACCCATTTGTTTGACTATATTTTTCACATCATAGGTACCAGAAATACAAAATTTTGGAATGTGCAGATGTATTTTTCTGTAACAAACAACACAAATAGGGACAAATCATCATCTAGGCAACACTCCTGAATGGCTTCATTATATTGACACTTCACATTTGTTTTTCTAAATACTTACAGCCTTTTCTCAGGGTTCAGATAGCACTTCTGATCAGGTTAGTTACTTAAGGTGGAGGGTTGGAACCAAATAAGTCAGTTCTAGCTCCTGCCTCTGCAGTGGGGTTCGAGGAGTGGGGTGGAAGATACAGCTATACCAACTCAGTGGCAAACAGAGCTACTACTGCCAGGTAGGAGGGCTTATTCAAAAGATTGTAGCTAGCTGACCTAAGGCTGTTCAAAAATGCAACAGGGCCTTGGCCACCACAGAAATAGATACAGTAATGGTGAATTAATCCATTTTTACATGGAATGCCCTCAGCATAACACCCAACAGCTACTCCATTATAGTTTCCCAGTGCTTGTATGAAACAAAGGTCTGTTGACCTCATCATGGTGCTAAGTAATTTTTGGTTGAACCAGGAACTTAACCCAAGATGAATCCCAAGCTCAGTGACCTATTTGTTCACTAGCCATAGCTCTTTTTCATTTTCATTTTCCAGCTAAGAAAAGGGAAGTCCATCATAGAGTCAAGTAAGTCTATACATTAAGTGTATAGAGTTCAGTCAAACAACCTGTCCTTTAATGTTTTGTCTTGGTGAGATAAACACAATTAATTTGTAACATGGTCGCCTCTCACCTTAGCAAAAAATCTTACCTGTCTTGGAGGGACTTTTCCCATTTAGTTACAGTTTTTTTCAAGAGGGCATCTTCTACCTGCTTCATCTTCCCTTCATCAGGCAAAACAAATAATGCTGCAACATCTCCATTGTAAGGTATCTGAACCAGCCAACAGGACAGCTCTTCATCAAAGTAATTTCTGTAGTAACCTTTTCGATACATCATGTCAACTTTTACAGATGTTTTCTCATCCACAAAAAAGTCCTCCTGTTTTGTCTGTGCCGTACTGAAGGGTTTCTCCCAATGGGCTTATGACAAAAAGAAAATGTATTCAGTGGAATACAAAGAGGAATGGTCACAGTGAATAAAACAGGACCTAGTTCCACAGCCTTCCTTTCATTAGAGCAAATATCCTTTTCATGTTACTGCATCCTTAGGTGTTACAGCATTGTATATTTTTTTTTTAGGTGCTTAAAGACAATTACAGAGAGATAATACTGAAAACACCATCTTTCACTAAAGCATGAGTCTATGATCACATGACAAAACCAAATTCAATAAAGACATTTGATTTAAAATTTCATTAAAGCCGGCGAGGATATATTTTACTGGCAACAAACATACATGGGTTTATAGTGATACCTTCCAGATATTGAACATGATTTCCTCTATTTAAAATTAATTTTTTTCTCTTTTCATTCTCTGGAATAAGCATTATCTTTGCACCCTTTGATATATCTTACCTTTAAAGAAGACATAGTTAACGAGAACCATTGCAGTCAGAGGATCAAGATTTTCCACTAGTTTAACTATTTTCCCATTTGTCTTTTCCTCAATATAACTGTTAATCTGACTCTCAGCACCAACAGAGTTGTTAAAGTCAGTAGAGAAGACTTCAGATTCATAAAAGCTCTTGACATCATCCAAAAACTTCTGTAGTGGTTTTAGTGTCTCTTCTATAAAAAGGGCATTGCCCAGGCTCAGCTGGAACTCACTATTTGAACGGTTCAGCATGTGGAGGAGTTGGCAAAAACCTTCATGTATTTCCTGCTCCTGAGTCTTTTTCAGGTTAAAGGCAAGCCCTTCCAAAATCTGTGTCAGTGTCACAGCCTTGGCACCAAGTGCCAGCATTGTAAAGGAAGCAGAGATGCTTATGGGTGAAAAGAAAATATTTTTGTCCATTGCTTCAGATGCAACCAGCTTGTAAAAGGAAAATGCAAAGTCAGCATTGCTGAGAACTAGTTTGACAAAGGTTTTGTTCTTAAGTGGAGAAGCTTCTTCCCACTGAGAACTATGTCCTGGATAATATGCACCTTTAGCATCATCCTGCTTATTACGGTAGCGAGGATGCTGATGACGCAGGGCAACAGTATGCAAACCAACCAGCAATAAACACAAGGAGAAAGTGGTCTTCATTTTGCTTTCAGCTGTTTCTGCAAAAGAAATAGACATGCAAAACACATAATGGAAATTAATTTGTTCATACTGTGTCCTCCAGTAAAGTAAAATGATGGCCTCAGAACATACCTGTTCTCCAAAATCCCCTACACTTATAATTCACATTTCTGATGCATGCCAGTGTTGCCTGGAAAGAACACTCCTCCACTATTCATATATATGTAGTCTAGTTCTATTTCAAAAGACGTAATTTAGAACTTTTAAAAGTTTATTAACTTTAATATTAGCATATTCTTTTAAAATTTGTAAATAATTGGAAGCTTATGACCTTTTCCAAAGAGCAACTGGCATGAGTTGGCTTTGTACTCAATACCACACAAGGGTTACGGCAGCTCTGTTAGCCTTCCTCAATTAATCAAATAATTAAAGAATTTAATCTGTATTAAACAAAAATGTGATATAAGCGTAGATTATACTATCTAGAACCAAAATTATAAAATACTCTTACAGTTTCTTCAAAAGTGAAAGACTAGATCACTAGTCTTTGTGGTATAAAAGTCTATAGTAATTTCTATTGTTTCCAAACCGAATTTTTACTTTATTATGTGAAGAATCTTCTTTAGTATCGCTTCTTTCTAGCTTTTGAAATGTATTGATTTTTTTCATAAGAGTTTTATTCCCTATATACATGTACAAAGGCACCACTCCCAGGCAACGACCCCCTCAAAATGACGTGTAAGAGATCTAAAGGAAAACTAAAAGGGTACTTACATTGCCACAGTCTGGTCTTGTCTGCCCATTCTTCTCTTCAGTACCATTAAACAGAGTTAATCAGAGCACTCCGTTAATCATTAATTAGTTCAAATAAAAGTTGCCAGTGAGGATGCACAACAAGCAGTAATGACATTGGATATTTTGGACAATTTTTCCAACCCAGACAAATGCTAACAGTGCTGGGTGATGGGGCTGCAGGCAAGAAGGAATGGAGCAGAGACTGTATCTCTGTTGCTTCCATGCTTGTGGATTGACAGGAGGAACCTCCCTGCTGTGGATGTTTGGCAAGAGAACCACAGCCATACCATGGCTGGAGCTGAAAGCTGTGACTTGGTGTGAGGGCCACCCCTTGCTGGGTCTCAGCACCCCTCAAAACAGATCACAGAGTCCCTGCCAGAATGTCCTCTTTGATTCATCCTGGGGGCACTGCCGGAGCCATAACCTCTCTGGCAGGATTTCAAAACAGGGTTTGGATTTAGAAAGTCCTTCTGCCTTACTATATACCTCAGTCACAACCTTCAACACCATGTTTGGTGGTTTTTGGGATTTTCTTATGCAGAGAAGACTGTGTATGACTGGTGAACAGTCTGTAAGTTTCTTAGGAGAATAACACATGACATTATCACTCTAGTGAGACATTTACAACCAATAAAGGTGTTTACTTATTGCTGTTGGCCATCACCTATGACTGAGTATCTGGGGAACTGGGGAAGAGTTTTCACCTGGCTTTGTAGAAAATATACAACAAAACCACTACTGCTGAGGAGCAGCATTGACTGCAAAGAGAAACATGTGGTCAGAAACAGACATCTTATTTCCTTGGGTTAATCTTCTGTATCATATACAGCTGAAATGGACACCATGAGGACACAGAACAGACTGCCAATTCACCTTTCATCCAGTACTAAAGAAGACATGTTGGCATCACTGGATGATATTCAGGGTTGAATATAATATATGAAAAAAATCACTGAAGGAAAAACTAAGACAGAAAATGAACTTCATTAAAGAGATCTGGTTGCCAACATGTCCCTCTTTGCAAATTCCCACACATTTGGTTTCTGAGCAGGAACCTCATACTGTATCAGATATTGAAATTCCCCACATGAGGTCTTCAGCATCTCTGAATGAGAGCACACTGGTGGGGAGCTGTGCTTACGAAGCTGAATATACTGAAATAATTACATTTTAATAGTGGAATTTGCCCTATGAACCTTTTTCTCTTGGTCTAAAAGAGCCTTTCTTATGCAAACAACTTTTAGAATAACAAGTTCACCAGAGAATAAAAGTTCTTATTTTGAAATGAAATTGTCTACCCAGAGAAATCTCTTGGTGTTAAATTAAATTTAAATTGATGTCTTATATTCTATATTTTTGTGATGCAAACATGGCCTTAATCAAGCACTGAGAAAATCCTTTATGTAGATATTTTGGAATTACACTTAAAATTTATTGCTTCCAAAGCCAGATAGAAAGTATTAGGGCTAAACTTTGCAAAGTGCTACCATTTGTTATTGTACAACAGATTAATATTGTTGGCCTCAGTGAAGAAGCAGAAGGAAGATCAACTCGCTGAATGAATATATTCAGTGAAATGAAATTTATTGTATAATTCTATGGCTCATTTCCCTTTTTTTAAACAAGTCTTTGAGACTCTAAGATTTTAGGATTTTGAGGATTCTGACAGATCAGTGATGTTGCAGCAACTCTTTTCCCAGTTTCAATGGAGGCAAAATACGAGACTATGTGGTTGCCCTTAGCCTCTGCAGATCACAGCCTGGCAGATCAGGACAATTCCATTTCCATCAATGACTTACATTATCATGGCTCCACAGGACACCTTGGGATCTAGGATGTACCTACATGGGCTTCCTGCCATGGTTGCTGCACCATCTTTTCCAGCATGCCAGTCTAAGAGTGTACAGAAGTGCTGGAGCAGATCTGCTTCTGTTAGATGCCACTTCTCAGTCACCTTTGGTACCACTGTGGATACGTCAGGGCTGTTGCACACAGCACAATCACAGGCATGGGCATGAGGTGGTAATCTTTGGCTGGGCCACTGAGACACAAAATGTCTTCAAATTTTACCTATAAGATTTACCAAGAGACACAGCTCTCACTTGAAAGATAGAGGGACAGACAATAAATTCTAGTAACCATCCCTTGAATATATAAGTAATGGTATGGCTTTTTTGATGGCTAGAAAATCTGCATCTGCAAAAGCAGCAAACCTAACAGCATTCATACACATTTTAGAACCCATTACATCTTTCATTTCCTTTGTGCACAGATGTTTTCTCCTGCTATGAGGTTCTTTCCTCTGCAACCATTTTACGGTGACTATAACACATAGGTTAGACTCAATAATCTTGGAGGTCTTTTCCAGCCATAATGATTTTGTGTTCTTGTTTTATACTGATTTTTCATTTCAAACTTCTTCCTTCATCACAGCATCTTCCATGTGGTTTGTTTTTCCGACATGAAACATAGTAAAAAATATAGTAACTTTTCCTTAATAAGATATTTGCTTAAGTCAGACAGTCTTCTTCAGACCTTCCATATGAGAATCAAATTGCTGTTAACAGTTTTCCAAAGATAAAGAAGACATTCTTGTTTAGTAAAGTAATAAATCATAAGAATTTTTTTCCAAATGGCTTATGGAAAAGAAACTGAATGCAACAAAAAATTAGAGAAATAAAGACAATATAATTAAGGTTTATTCACTTGTAATAAATTAATCTCCAGCACTAGAACTGAAATGTACTTTCATCAATGAAATTCTTTTTTGCAAGAAACCACCACAGTAATTTGCAGCAACATCAGTGGAGTTTGTGTAACCAGGCTGTTAGTCATATCAAGGGCATTTACATCAAATGGATGAATTATAGTTTTCTTTAAAATTGTTAGTCTGAAGAAAGTACAATTACCAAATTATTTTAAATGGATTCACTGTTATACCTGGGACTGGGAACTTAATGAAGGACGTTTCCAGATCAGCCTTCGATGGCTAATAGTTTAAAGGGAGTGAATGATATCATATATATGCTGTGTTTACATCTAATGAAAACCATCCCATGTAAGTAAGGGTAGATGTACAGTACCCAATGTAGCATGGATGGGTAAGATTTGAAGGGTGTGTTACAGGACTCAGAGATACATAGCCCATGGTGGTCTTCATGCCTTTTTGCTCTTGATAATTTGCACTTGTTCTAACTCCTACTGCAGTGAGTGTTTAGAGTTTTCAAGTGAAATATGCACATTTCAGAATGTTTGTGTTTCTCTTGTCTTTTTTTGTTGTTGGAAATCCTAGTGCCTCTGTGCTTTGGAGACATGATTTGAATGCTGGATTAGGAATTAACACTGCTTAAGGTTTTTTCCTACCTTCCAAACTACCAAGACTCATGTCAAAGGTGAGTAGCTGGGTTCTCAGAATCCCAATTCAAAACCCACCCTGCCTGGGAACTATCACAATCTGGTTTTAAGAGCTCAGTGATTTTCTGCTTGGAAGTAGTATGAGTACAAGGAAGATGCCTGCAGCTTTTGTTGCACTGAATCTACTGAAACATTTAGAATAGGGTTGGGCTTACAACCTGTCCAAATTCTCATTTCCTTGCAATATTAGCTGTGATCACAGGCTGTGCAGATGACATGACTGTGGGGAGAGGGTGGATGTGCTCATTCAAGGCATTCCAGATACCAGGGCTGATGCTCAAATTGCATAGCTGGGAACAAGAAAGTCCAAAGTACTGGTATCATCTGAACAGCGGAGTTTATATGAGCAACTGGTGCTTCTGTAACTATCCAAATGCTCTGTGCCTTTTGGCATTGTCAGCGCCTCTCCTTACTGCTGAAAGGAGCACACACTGCAGTGGCCCTGCAATTCTACTGCTTCATATTTTGTAACAACATTCTACATGGACTCTGCCATGTGGCAAAGCAAACAGAGCATTACTGACAGAAGATATCCTGTCATAAAGCAGAGTCCCACTGGCCCATAAACAAGGTCAGACAGAACAAACTTACAGACTCCCACATGGCTCATAGGCTGCCAGGAGAAGTTTGGCACTCGGGTCTGCTGGGGCACAGAAAGGCTGCCTTCCAGGGACCCAGCCCTGTGGGTCTATCTTCCCTCACAGGGGTTCTCAGCTAAGTTAAAATCTCTCTAGGTAAGTCCTTTTCCTCATAACTTCCTGTAAGTGCATCAGATCATGGTTCCCAGACCCACAGCAGGCCATTTATGTTGGATGTTTATGATAGGTGCTTCACTATAAGCTGTATTATCCCCTTCTGTTGCCTGTCCCTGCAGGAAGTCAGGTGGATTAGGTTATAAAGGTTACAACCTTTAGTTTTAAAGAAGGTCTAGTTTTCTTTCAGGCCATAGTTTGGATCCAGCTGCCCCATAGGCTGAGAGAGTGCATGAATGGGAATTGTAGAGGAATAAAAACATCTCCAGATGAATGAGAGGCACTGCAAAACACATGTTTACCACAGATTAAATACACAGTCCCTAAATGAAAATTTTAGTTATTTATGTCTATCAGAATCTGTTGTTTTAGTTTTTTTTTGAGAGTTTTAAAGTTCTTTTAAAAGATTTTATGCCTTCTGATGTTTACATATTTTTACTGAATTTTCTCACACTGTTCATATAAACAATGATTGTTTTACATTCTTCTTTTAAGTAGAGAGAATTGATAGACTGTTAGTTTAATCAGTGTGTTTGGAGAGGTAGCAATTTCACCCTCCAATCCACTGTCACTTTTAGTGTTCTATATATAGTAGAGTCAGAAAATAAAGTTTGCTCTTTTAGTTCTTTTCTTTCCTCTTTTGCATCTAACATCCTTTTGTGAGTTATTTCGTGTCATAGTGTGACAATAATCCTTCTTTTTTTGTTTACCTTTAATAACACTAATAGAATGAAGAGGATTCCCTATCACATATTAAAACAAAAGAAAGCTGCAAGGACAAATGATGCAAAGTAGACCAAGACAGATTTTCTTGGAATTAGGAAAAAAATACTCCATCTCCCTACAAAAGCTTCCCAGAATTGTCCAGTTCCTAAAGAATATTATCAGAACTGTGCTGAGGGTAACATCAGCGAGGTATGTTCAGTGCCCAGGCTCTATAGACCTTCATACTGTGAACTGTAGGTATTTTTTTTGTTTTGGTGTATGTTCGGCACAAGATGTATTAGTTTCCTGTCCCCTGCACATCTTCTTCCAGAAGGATTTAGGATGGCCCCTCTCCCTCCTCCCAGTCCATGCCACAATTCAGGTCAACCCGCTGGTTTGGAACATGAAGTTGCTCATCTGGAGGAAAATTGTAGAGATGCCCCACAGCTTGACAGATAACTCCCAGTATTCAGAGGTATCTATCCCATTTTATACTTCTGCTAGTAGCAGCCATTTTTCACAGTCCAGTAGGGAAACTACCAATGCAACTGTTGTCCTGCCACCTCAAACCCAAAGGCTTGGGAGGTAAATGGGAAAGGAAGTTGCTCTGTGTGTGATTTCCCAAAGCTTTTGCTCTGTCCTAGCAACTATGGGATTTTTCCTAACTTCTTTCCCTTTAGCAACAGGCCAACAACCTGTTTTTCTGCCACTGCACTCTGATAAAAATCTCGTGGCTCTGATAAAAATCTCACCATCCTACCTTCTAATCAGTCCTGGTGCACAGATTTATCTGGATGGGATCTCACGAGAACTGCTCCCAGCTCCTGTTGAGTTTGTGTAGGCACCGCAGAGCAGTCTGCCTCACACCACGGCAAGTTCTCATTAATCTTAACTCTGTAAAAGCCGCTGCTTTGCGCAGAGGCGCGGTGTCTCCCAGTCCCCTGAGTGATGCCATCTTGCCTCATGAGGAGCAGTAGCTCAGGGCTTCCACTGAGCTCTTGCCACTTGGAGCAAAGGGACTCGCACAAGGCAGCAATCTCCAAGTCCCCCTGAGTCAGAAGCACAGCTCCCCATACACCAACCCAATCCTACAAACACCAGTGGGCCCCTGTAAAGCACCTCTGTGTAAGGTGGGCCAAATTTGGGAGAACAGGTCAGAGGGCCAGAGAGATGTCAGGGGTGGGGAGCTCGTTTGTTGATTTGGGACTTGCACTACCTTTGCAGCGCTCAAAACAGACTGTAGAAATGAGCAGTGTACATTCATTAGCCTCATCTTCCTAGAGACGAGGACTCAACTCCACTTGCAAAAAATATATCCAGGATGAATATGCAGTGTCATGAGAGCAGTGCAGTGAGAGAGAAGCTGTCAAAGTTAGCCTCTCCTTGAGGCAGCAGCTGTGCAATGGTGCCTCAAGGTTTGCTATAGAGTTTAGCCCCAGTGTTCCACTGCAATAAGAGTGGGTGATCTACAGACCCACAACAGCAACAAAGTGTTTAGGTATTTCTTGAAAGCAGGTTTTACCCAAATAGGCACATAAAGAGAGAATGTGAAGAATCACAATTTCCATATGAAATATTTCCATATGCACTCATTTAACAGCTTTAAGACATATTTTATTGATATCTACTATGACAGTAAGTGTGACTGAAGGTTTTTGTTGTTTATAAGAGATATATAGAATGGTAGACTGGAGTAATTCCTTAAGTGATATACTTAAATTACATTGTACATTTTATTGATCATCCACAGCTGATCAATTATTCATGAATGACATTTTTTCACAGAAAATTATTTGACTGTTTCTGCTATGCCTAATGTCACTGTCTCTTAAAGTTTTTTGCCGACCTTGTGGAGTGCAAAGAGGCACTTGCAGTAAGAGCTACATCAGAATAAGTCTATTGTTTCAGGGATTATTCTCTTTCTTTTTTGCCTATGATTTCTTAAGATGTCCTAGGCAAAGAGCCGGAACATGTGAGAAAGAACAGGCTGATTGAGGATAAACAGCAGCCTAGGCAGCAAAGAGAGATGTAAGGAGGAAAGGACTCTGTAGGGACCAGCTCAGGTGAACACTGGAGAAGACATAGTAGAATGACAAGAGTTGTTACCTATTGGAATAAAACTTTTGGTGAGCAATCCAGAATTGAAAGCAGGACAAAACTCCTTAGCAGAGATAATTCATTTTTAAATATAACAACATACTTAAGAAAAAGTTATCTCCCATGGAAAATTTGGAATATGCATGAATAAGTTGAATTGTTGTGGTGGTTTTACTCTGGTTGAATGACAAATGCCCACTAAAGTCATTCCATCACTCCTTTCCTCAACTGAAAAACGCAGAGAAAATAAAATGAAAGGTTCATGAGTCGAGATAAGGATAGGGAGTGATCACAAACTGATTACTGTCACAGGCAAAATAGATTTGACTTGGAGAAAGTAATTGAATTTATTACCAATCAAAACCAGAGCAGGATAATGAGAAGTAAAGCAAATTTTAAAAACACCTTTGCCCCCGCTCAGGGAGAAGGGCAATAAGGCAGTTCATCACATGGTTCTGCTGCTGCTCCCTCCTCAGGGAGAGGAGTCTTTTCCCTGCTCCAGCATGGGGTCCCTCACACAGGAGACAGTCCTCCACGAACTTCTCCAGTGTGAGTCCTTCCCATGGACTACAGTTTTTTATGAACTGCTCCCTTGTGGGTCCCTTCCACAGGCTGCAGTCCTTCAGGCACAGGCTGCTCCAGCACGGGTCCCCCACATGGTCACAAATCCAGGCAGCAAACCTGCTCTAGAGTGGGCTCCTCTCTTCATCTCTTCATGGGTCTACAGGTCCTGCCAGGAGTCTGCTCCAGTGTGGGTTTCCCATGGGGTCACAACCTTCTTTTGGACATCCACCTCCTCCTGAGTGGGCCTCCTCCATGGGCTGTAGGTGGATCTCAGCTCTCCCCTGGACCTCCGTGGGCTGCATGGTGACAGCCTGCTCACCATGGTCTGCACCACAGCCTACAGATGGCTCTTTGCTCTGGCACCTGAAGCACCTCCTCCCATAGTTCTTCACTGACCTTGGTGTCTGGAGGATGATTTCTATCATTTATTCTCAGTCTGCACTCCTTTGGCCTCAATTACTTCTGCAGAATAACTTTATTGTCTTCTCAAATGTGTTACCACAGAGGTTTTACTATCATTCCTGATTGGCTCAGCCTTCAGCAGCAGCAGATCCATCTTGGAGCTAGCTGGCAGTGGCTCTGTCTGATATGGGGGAAGCTTCTGGCAGCTTCTTAGTGAAGTCACCCCTATAGCCCCCCCACAGGCCCCCACTACCAAAACCTTGTCACGCAAACCCAATACAATTATTGAACTGGGGAAAATGTTACATTTTAAAAGTATCAGTTGAAGGTGATTTTTTCCAATGTTTATTTCTTACTAATTTGGTAAGAAAATTTCTCATTTACTTCTGAATATCCATCAATCAGAGACTAGTTAGCAGCACTACCTAGCCCAAAACTGCAAACACTGTAGCCATTATAACCCATACCCAATATCAGTGTGCCAAATAACCCAGCTATTACTCCTTAGTAGGATCAACAATTTTCCCCATGAAAAGTGTGGTGCCAGTTTGTTTGTCAGAGATCAAAATAAGGAAGGGCCTGTTGAATTTGATGGTACGAGAAGTAGAGGAAATTCTGGTAAAGATTATGGCAGTGGCTCCTGCAGCTTCAGCTCCAGCCTCATCAACTTCCAGCAAGGCCTTGTGAATTGCCTGCACAGAATAGGAAAATACACTGTGGTTTATATATGGGACAGGAAGCAGGAGTAAAGTAAATTATCTTCTTATGGAACATTTAGGAGAAGAAAGGAGTAATAAATCCAGTGGATGAAACTTTATTGTATGATAAATCTCCAACAGTTTGAAACAGGAGTATTTCATATGTCAGGACTGAGCAAGGAGGGCCAAAAATTAGCATGGACGCACTGAAATGCATTCTCACCAGTGCTTAGTAGAGTGGCATAAAAATACCCCATGAACAAGCTAGTTTATTTTCTTAGATGGTTTGGACTTCCACTAGCAACAACTTTCTCTTATTTCAAGGTTAACTAAAAACTGCTATTTAAATGCTAATATGGGGCAGTATTTGGCACCTTTAGCATTAAATCATAGCTCAAACTGACAGTCAAATTCTGCTACTGCAAACTGGTGATTTCCTGAAAACTTTGGGAATATTAAAAATTGAGATATTAATCAACACAAATATCATAATGAACTCCTCATTTGTAGTTTACAAATGACACAACTTCATGTAACCTATTATATTCCAGTACAAAGAATGTATTTAAAATGTTCTAATTTCTAATTTCTAATTCCAATTTCTCTATGTATTTAATATCCAGCTTTTTAATAACAACATTAAAGTAGTACAAAAGTGAGCCAGCAGATTATTTCTGTAAAAAAACCATAATTACTGAGCTAGCCCCTACATGTCACTGTGAGTTTTACTTACAACTTCAGTAATATAAAGAGGGAAATAAAATCTTTAAAAATCCCAGACACAACTGATCAAAACAACCAACCAACATCCCATCACCAGCTCTGTCTACTTACTTGTGAAACTTGGAGATTGTGGTTGCCACTAATTCCAGACAGATCAGCATTAACTGAGAACACTTCAGTAATGCCCATTTGCTCAAACAGGGTTTTAACATCGTAAGACCCACTAATAGAAAACTTTGGTAACTGCAGATTTAATCTCCTGTTGATCAAAGAAAACAAAAGAGCAGTGAGCCCTTGCAGCCTTCAGGGCGGATAGTATGCAACTCAGCAACACTTGAAAGCATTCTTTTGATTGCATATTTGTTTGATGGTAGTCTTTGTATTCCTTGAGCAATTTTGGCATCCTGAGAGACGCACCACCTTCTTGTATTTACATTCTCTACTTGACTTTGGGAAAAGAAACAAATTTGTTCATTTTTGCTCTTTCATCCCAGTGCCACATGCGCAGCTAGTAGAGTTTTTTGGCTAAAGGGTTAGAGAGTAAGTAGACGGTGGTCTGCTGGACAGTGGAAAGCCTAAAGTAAGGGAAAAGGAGGATAAAATCTAAGACATGGTGAAGGAAATGAATCACGTTAACACCATGAAAGAAGAGGTAAGGAGTCAAAAAGTAGCCAAGCAAGTTTTGAGGCAGCTGTTCCAATGCTGTGATCCCTTCTATCAGGTCACAGAACCTGCAGTTTCTTAGTGATTGTGCTCTGCTCTGACTCATTTGTGGAATTGCTTTAAACTTCCCTTTATGAAATCAGGACATTATGTCCAGTAGGAAGTGATCTGAAATTGGTGTTTTCCCTTGAAAAGAGTGATGAATGCTCAAATATAGCAATCCATACACTTAAAGTTACCTGGTCACAAGTTTGCTATCCCATTTACAAACCGTTTCCTTGGAGAGAGCATCTTCCACTTGCTTCATCTTTCCATCATCAGGCAGAATAAGCAATGCTCGTGCAGTGCCCTGGTAAGGCAGCTCTACCACCACACAGGAGAGATCCTGGTCATAGTAAACATTTGAGATACCATCATGCTGCATCATGTTGACTCTAACAGATGCATTTGGGTTCACAAAAAAATCATCCTCATATGTACGCAAAGGATCGAAAGACTTTTCCCAGGCAGCTAATGGGGAAAAAGAGATGTTGTTGCACTCAAATGTGAAGATCATGAAGAATGGCTCATCTAAATTAGATCAGCTTTAATGTAGGACTCTGGAGGTATATTGATGGGAGAAGAGGCTCACTAAATCACTTCAACCTCCTCCATAATGCACAATAAAGCATTCAAGCTGTGCTGTAAGCTCATCATATTTTGTGTGCGCACGTCATGTCTTGCTGAAGAACAACCAAAGGCTGATGACCAGTTGAGAGTCCTTCTTCGACTGTAAGCCTGTGTAATGCCTTTCATGCCATTTAAAAGCAATCACTTAAGCATTCAATCACAGGACCTTCTTATGCCTTTTCTGTTAAGCTGTACCCTATGCAAGCTGATTGCACTCAGCCTGGTGTAGAATTCATCTGCAATTAGAGAGTCCTAACATTTGAGCAAGGCTCCGGAAGCACAGGCCCTCAAGATGCTATGTCCCAGATTTTCACACAGGGCACCTAGTAGATCTACCATAAAACTGGGGACCCTGTGCAAGGACGTCAATCCACCAAGTCTGACATGTACAGTCAGTATAGAGATCTTGGACACATCTTTAGTCATTATGGCCTCAACCTGTGAGACTATGTGGATCCTTGTCTATGAGGCATCCATTAGGGTGGAACTTTTCTGTCCGCAGCTTTCCAGCAAATTGAGTCAAAACCAAGAAATCCGTATTTCTCAACAATCAGATACTCTGCTTTTGGCCAGATCTAATCTTTACTTGAACGGTCCTGCACAGTTTAGCTCTTTCATAAATTGTCACTCTGGTAATAAATCGTCAGAAGTTCCCTAAAATTTTTATTTTGTATCAAAACTATCTATTGAAATATTATGTTAAGTATCTTACCTTTAAAGTAAATATAGTTAACAAGAACCAGTACAGTACTTGGATCAAGATGACCAACTAATTCAGGAATTTTCCCCTTGGTTTTTTCCTCTACATATTTATTGATTTGCTTTGTAGCTTCTTCTGGTTTATGAAAATCACTGGAGAAAAAATCTGCATCATAGAATTCTTTGGTATTTTTTAAAAATGATTCCTGTGGTTCATACCCAGTAGCTGTAAAAAGGGCATTCCCTATATTTAATGTGATATTAACATCAGCACAGTTCAGTACTGACAGAAGTTTGTGAAAACTTTCATGTACATCATTTATGCGAGTCTCAGTCAGGTTGTCAAAGCCCAGTCCTTCAAAAATCTGAGAGAGCGTGGTTGATTTAGCACCAACAGCCAGCATGGCAAAGGCAGTGGAGATGCTCACAGGAGAAAAGAACACATTTTTATCAGCTTCTTTTGATGAAACCTGCTTGTAAAACCTAAATACAAAATCTGCATAGTTAGAGCCTTTCTTGTCACAGCTATATGTTAATAAATTTTCTCTTCCATCCTGCAGATTAGTATTGTTGACTTCATGGCAAATGTCTTCAGGGCAGCAATGGGTTACAGCACAAAGAACAGCTAGGAGTAAACACAGGCACAGGAGACACTTCATCTTCTTTTCAAATTATTCTGTCCAAAATAAACAGTCATTAAATGAGCAGATGGTAATGATGTGCTTGGTAGTAAGAAATAATGAATAGTTTGTTAGCATAAATGTTGCATAGTTCAACTTTAAATATCTACATACATAGCAGGCTTAAATTTCTCATGGGCACAATGTCAAATTTATTTAACAAATTCTAATAAGTTATAGATTAAAATATCAGGCATAAGAAATTCATAATACTTCATGGTAACTGCTCTGAAAAAGCAGTACTTTTTTACATTGGCAATGAAAATATAAAGCTACAGTCCATAATAATCTTTGTTAACAATGACACTATCTTCCCAAAACACTGTCTCCTATAGGGTACATCTAAACATACAAGTTATTACAAGGTAAGACAGGGTGTGGGTTTCAAAGACGTCAAATACTCCACAGCACCTGCCCAAAAGTAATTTGATATATGTAAGGAAATGTGAGGCATCTCACTACTCACTGGGACTGAGTAAATTCCCTCACTTTCCTCAGGGCAGCAGCACATGGACAGAGAGCTATCATGGACTACCTGTGCTTGTTAAATTCACACCCCTGTTTACTTCACTCATGTACTTACTCACATGGCCAGTTGCTGGCCAAAACTGATAAGTGATGGAAGAAGTTCAACTACATGAACTTCAAAGCAAAAGCCTGGAGCATCCTGTGCCATGACAGCAGTGCACAGAGAAGTGGGCAAAATGACACGTGACAAGCAGCAGGTTCACATCAGATAATGAGGTGCATGTTTGGAATGAAGGAATCTTTCTTTCGCGGGAGCTGCAACAAGTGTTTGTAACTTCGTAAATGGTGGTGTTCCCCTCACCATGGGTTAACCTGTGTGGGATGTGGGAAGGCCCTGGGTCAAAGAGGGAGAGAGAAGCACTCATCCCATTTGGACATCAAAGGACACAGATTAATTCCCATGGAGATTACAAGTTTCTTCATTATGCTTGTTCTCCTACAGCTGACGTGATATACTTCACATGAGCCACCTGCTCTCTACACGAGCTGGAACAAAGCTCTGGTTTACTGAATTCAGTTCCCTGCAGTTCTGGGAAGGCATCTCATATAAACCCTCTTCAGAACTGTAACAAGCTATCGATGAAAATAAGCTTTTTGTCCTCACATATTCAGTGTGAAAACATTTCTAGAACTTTTCTACTGTCATGAGTCCTCTTCTGGTTTTCAGCCAATACAGCCTATTTATATCCTTTTCTTTCAGAAATGTATTTTCCCATGTCTGTGGTAAAGTTCTCTTGGTCCTACATTCATTCCTCGATGTGAAAGATGACTGTATATACTATCTAAAGATTTAGAGTTTCTGATGGCAGCCCAAGTTCAAGGATTCCTGGTGATTAACCCGTTGTTTTATTTTTGTATTGATGGTCTTTCTTTTTTTCATAGCAAACATATAGATAGCTGTGTGTTCTCATATTTGCTAGGATCTGGGTGTACTGATTCTGCCTGACATCAGCCAGGGCCCACTGCAGTGACCCACAGTAACAAGTGGTAACACTCATCTTGAATTTCCTTAAAACAAAAGCTGGAGTATGGCCCTAGATGGGAATATGATTCAAGTGTTTGCAGATAGCTTTTAAGCAGAACTCTGCCTCTTTTTCATAGCCAAAAAAAAAAAGGCAAAACCCAAACAACCCTTATATACTGTGGAAAAAAGAAGAAATAATATAGTATGAAAGGTGTTTCAAAAGTATTTGATGTTAAACATGTCATAGTCTTTTTTTCTCTAGTTATTTGAGATACTGGACACTTAAGTGAGAAAGAAAGAAATCATTTCACTTCCTGTGTCCGTACAGAGCTTAGCCTAAATTTTAAAGAATTTCTGAAGCAGAGAGTATGGTTCGGGGTTTTTTTCCTGCAGAAAACTTATATTAGGCATGTTTTTAACTTCTGCTGTAAGAGATCAGTTTAAAAACTTCTCCTAGTATCATAACTCTTTACAGAAATCTAAAAGAAGTACTTCAATCAAAAGCTGCAAAACACTGCCTATTGTCATTAAGTTTTCCTCACGTACTTTTCCTCTCAGAGATGAAAACCACGTTAATTTCAACATTTTGAGATTAGAAAATTTCTGACACCAATATTTTTGTTAACATTTCAAAGCTGAAGAAATTGTAAAGGCTTTGTTAAATCTGGAAGTAATTTTTATGCAAATTAGAAATTCAGAAAATAATTCTCTTCCAGACCACATATTAGTTTGTCTATGGGAGGAAAAGGGGCAATTAAATTTAAATTGTGGCCTTCCACCTACCCCCTACACTCACCCCAGTCCTAATTAGAGAGCCTGGCCTTAGCAATTCAGTTGTTGCTTTATAAATTAAGTCACCAGAAGAGTTTTTAAATTGGACCTGGTTGTTCAGTCACTAGTGGGATTATACTAATTTTGAGTCACTGTGAAGGTTGTTTCCCATCTGAAAGGTGATTACATCAGTATTCTCTTTTAACAAGTACTTAATAAGTCACCATGACTTCAAAGGGTTTTTTAGTTTGATTTCAGTCTAAGCATATTCCCCAGAACAGCAGGTCCCACTGGTCCTTTGCACATCTGCTTGGTTAATATTTCATTGCAACATCCACACAGAACCAAATCACAGACAAATGAAATTAACTTAATATTAAAATTCCACTTACTGCAAAAAGCATCATCTCCAACTCTCTAAAAAAAAAAGTGTGTGTAGTACTTACAAAATCAGAAGCCCCGTTGCATTCAGCTGACCCACACTGTTACTTATACTGCTTCATCATCTTCTGTTTAATTAGAGATGTTAAACATTACAGAGACCTGATAAAAATTAAAGCCAACCAAAATAAAGGAGGAAACAAAGCAAATATTGATGAAACAGGGTTCGCAAGGATCATCTCTGTTATTTGGCCAAAGAAGCTCATAATCTTCAGCCATTTCGATAGTAGCTGTGACATCCTCTCTGTTGCCTCTGACCATGCGGAGGAGCTTAAGTGCAAATGTGTGATTAGGACCCTAGTGGAAACCAGGAGCTTGTGCCTAGAAACAGTTGCTAACTCTTGGTGCCAGAAGTCAGACCTTCTGTGTTGTGATGAAGCACACATGGAGTTGACAGCCACGTATCACATCAGGTTGGTGCTCTTCCAAAATCTACCCAGAGACAAATCTTCTGCATGATCCTCAGCCTGTATATGGATGACAAAGTAATTGCCTGTACCTTCTCACTCCGTAGCTTAATGCCACTGCAGGGGTATGTGATAGACACGTTTCCATGATAGATGTCCCACCCTGGCTGATGTGGTCCCTTCATCTTTCTCAGTTCTGTGTGCATCTCAGTTCCTGCCTTGGGCAGGAATACAAGTGGTGGGAATACAAGCAGAAGGCTGTTTACTCCCACATGTTGGCGTACTGCGTGTGCGCACTCACTTCTCATTCTTCTTGCCCTCTCACACACTTTTAAATTGTTCAAATGAAAACAAGTGCTGTTTGTTTCTATTACCTTTTCCCAATAGGACTGAAATGCTGATGGATCAGGATGACTGAATTTTTCCAGTTAACAATAAAGACCATGATTGAGTGGTGACATAAAATACATTTCCCCATTTGTGATGACTCTTTGTACTTGTTTACTCACATGTGTAATTTTGTTGTTACAAACATAGATAAACATGGAGACAGAACATAGATAAACATTGTCTGGACACTCCCCTTCTTTGTTTTCCTCTATATTTTTTCCACTCTCCCCCTCCCCCCTTCCCTTTTTACTTGCTCCTTCTAACTCTGGCTGTAAAGATCACAAACACAGTGATTATTTTACTCATCAAAGCCCAAATGAATAACAGGTCATGGTGGTCAAGGACGAACTGTGTTACAAAATGGTTATAAGCCTCTTGTTTTCTCTTTCATTTGTGATGCCTTGTAATTACTGTTTTGTTTTTAATAATGTTAAGCTAAACTTTAACAAGGCATTTCCTTGCCATTTCATTATAGCAGCAGAAATAAGGTACTACAGCAGCTTGAAACTAAAACGATGAGCAGACAGACACACGCATGCCAGGTGTACCACGCACTGCCACAAGCCATTACAGTCCCACCTCCCTGCTGACCACAGTTTCAACTCTAAGTCATGAAACCATGTTGACCAGCTTCATACTGATCATTTATCTAATGAACTAGATCTTTTGCTCTACTATTTATTTTTATAGGAATAAAAGTACAGAACATGGAAATAACAAAATAGATGTGTTTTATTCCTTCTGATAATTAAAACCATGACAAAGTCTACATTGCCTGAGACCATGTCACTGGTCTTCATGTAGGTCAGTTTCTATACCCCAGCTCACATTTTGACGTCTTTAGAAGAAATAGAGCCATATATTCATTTCATTTGCTAATATCTTGCAAACATCTTCCTGACAGTTTAGTTTGTTTTGAATAGAACATTCCAAAGCAGGTTTAAAGAGTTCTTAATTAACCATTAACTGGTATATTCAATGACAAGAGAACGACTCAACTTGTCCAGTGTTCTTGTTATGCTTATACCTTAGGTAAGGAAATTAGAATTTTTTTGTCAATTTAGCAAAAATAAAACTCTTCTGGGATTATGGCTTGCAAACACACAAGTTACTTCAAATATAAAAAAATTTTATATATATTAATCTATTGTGTTGTAACTTAAACAAAGACTTTTTAGTGTAAAGAACACAGACCACAAGCATATTGACAGAGCAGCAATATGAAGGAAACGGAGTATGGAATTAGGAAGGAACTAGACACTCCCTTCCCCTCCAATTCCTTGCTGATAGCCTTGAGTTATGTCTTTGGGAAGGATCAGGCACTCAGAGTGCAGGAAAGTTGCTAAGATTGGAGATGTACATGTATCTGGTGAACTATGATTTTTCTATTCTGGATGAGGTATATAATGAAGAATGAAGGCACAATCTGCTCATAGTGGTCATGCCATGCTTTCAATTCTTCTTGGATAAGTATTCTTCTATTGTCTTTCCTGTCAGAAACACAAAATTCAGTAGTTTAGAAAGGGACTGTGAAATTAGGATAAAATATAGTCTATATATAGTGAAGGAAACTTGCACAAGGAGGGTTAAGTTCTGCTCAGAGAACTTTTTTTCATTTGAATTAGCATAATTCATATGAACTAAGTAGATAAAAGGGATGAGAGTTTAAAAAAAATTGTCAACGGCAATGACCAATAGTGAAAACTCGTCATAGTTTTTCAGTTGAAAAACCAATTTCAGTTGCAAAGTATACACTAAATGTAGCAGGTGTGTTACATGTATGGTGCACCAGTAACAACTGAACACCTGAAGCCCCTGTTGCTGCTTTAGTGTGTGCAGGCTGGTGGGTATGACATACGTCATGGTTCTGAAGAACCATAATCTCATATAAAAGGGGCAGGAGAATAGGCAGATTGCTCTAACATTAGAAACCTTTATTTAGGCCCTAGAATCTTTCAAAAGAAGGCTGATTTTTCATCATTTCTACATGTAACAGCTTTACCATGGATTTTCTTTGCAGACCTGAGTATTTCTCTAACACTAATATTAGTAATGAAAGAGCTACCAAGATTTCAATATCTAGGTGGTTTCCATCTGGGATATTGTGAAAGAACAGTATGCATTCTGTTTTCTTTTCTTTCTAACTGCCAAAATAGATGACAAAATAATCTTATTGGCCATTATTGATCATAATCTCCAATAATGTCTTTCATTGTCCAACTACTGTTCAGGATACTGGAATAATTTCAGATTGGGATGGACCACCTGATGAGAGAGCTGCTGGACTGAAAATTCAGGATAGGTGGCTATCTCTGTTTAGCAGCTCACTTTCAGCCTTGGGAACATCACTAACACTAATAGGCTTCAGGTTTCTCATTTTTAAGATAAAAATTACACATCTAACTTCCTCACTGAGATTAGATGATGTGAAAATAAAAAATTACTTTCAAAGGTCTTGAGCATTACTTTATTTCTTTATTGAGTTTGATGAAGACAGGATCATTTTTATCAGTTTTATTCCATGACACCTTCCTTGGTAACGGTGATACACAATTTGAAAATCTGTGGTCTGCAGGATGCAGCTTTATACAGCTTCAAAGTGAAATTTGGAAGTTTCTTCAATTGCAAGCTTCCATGAAAAGTCCTCTGGACTTTACAGAAAGTGTCTTCTTTCCTGGTAAGCTTTGCACTTGTATTCAAGTGGTGGTAGTTATGAGGTACATTACAGCATGGGGATGGGTGATTAAGCACACCCAAATATTGCGAGAATTGAACCTGTATACACCACATAACACTGCACAAGCCAATCATTTTATCAGATATTTTTCTTTCATGTCTAGAAAATGCAAATATCTGTTACCAGCACCTACAGCATAATAATCTTATACAGGACAATAGAGAAGGATAAGACTATTGCTCTTACTGAATTATTTTTTTTGTCTTTCAGTTTGACCCCAGCATCATGTGTTTTTAAAATCATGTTATTTGCCTGTGGTAAGGCACCTAACTCCTGCTCAGATTATGTAAGCTAAGAGAGGAAGGATGGTCAGTTGTAGTGGGTAGCTATAAGCAGCCAAGAAGCTAAGTTTCTGCAACGTGAACCTGTGACTGAGCTGGGAAGGGAAACAGAAACTCCCAAGTCCCAACCCAATGCGTTGTAACTACTGGTCTGTCCTTCTTTCCTAATAATGTTCTTGCGTTAAAGAAAGAAAGGAATTAATCAATTAATTATGGGTTTCCAACAGCAATATAGTACTTAAAATTTTAATAAATGTGTGTCTATACAACATGAAAATATACTTAACAAGAACCATCCCAATGAGTAATTCAAGACTTAAGCAACTAACACTATTCTGAAAGCCTTCATTAAAAAGTTCTTCTTCAACTTCCCATTTGGTCTACTGACCCTGCTATCTGGGACCATCTCACCCTAACTGCTTTCTTTACCTCCTGTGTACTCCTGAGTGATAAATGTCTACCTTTAATCACACAGCTGATCAAGTAAAGTTGGTCAAAGCAGATTGAAGTAAACAGTAAAGACATTATTCTGTGACTCAGAAGCTCAGCTGTCCAAGCGCACCATGTGGATTTTGGCTAATTCTCAAAGAAAGGACACAGAAAGTGGTCTTGCAAGCCAGAGTAAATTTATCCTTTTTATTACACCTTGTCAGAACAGCTCTTTTGAAAATGAGGGTACAAACACAGGAATGCATCAAGGAATAAGTGCAAAGGGAAGACAGGTTTCAATTTCATTTTGAATGGATATAGAGTAGATTAAATTTTGCTGTGGCTACTGCTTTTAACCATGCTGGGAGAAGATTTAGACCAACACCATATAGCTTTTAAAAATCCTGCTCTAGATCAATATGCAGTCAAATTAAACAAAGCCGTTTTTCTATGTAACAACTATTACACAAGCATCTCAAATCTTACTTTTAACAGCAAAACTGTTGGAACTGTGACAAAACTTCCCTAATCCAAACTTGACAATACCCTGTCTCCTACATACCCATATCTCCATTCTTTTCCTGCCTTTCATCACATCACACACAGTCACTTGCAGACCACTCTCTTCTTGGCATATCATTCCTCTACGTCCTGCTTCCTCCATTATCTTGGAGTGTGATGGCAAATAGAGCCTGTTGAAGATTATAGAAGAAGGCACCCCCAAAGGAGTTTCAGTAAGACCCTTCCTTGAAACTTAACCTCTGGGGATGAGGGAGAGCCCAGACTGATTTTCACAGAATACCCAGGTGTCTTTTTGGATAGAGCAGCACAGCATTATGGCACTTCTAGGGCTGGGGTCAGCAAGAATGGGGCTCAGCTGTAGAGAGCAAAAAGGTTAATCAGGTCACAAAAACTTCTAGGTGACGATGTCCTGCTCTTAGGTTCATTGATCAGCCAGTGAGAGTATTTTATTTTTCTTGATGATGCAATGTTTTTAAATTAATGCCTTTGGTAGAACTTAGGTGGGTGGGGATTATGAAAACCAGTTTGAACCAGTCTTTGGCCTTTGTGAATGCTCCGACTCTCATACTAATGATGATTGAATTAATCTCTTAACAAACACGTTTGTTTTTCTAATTCGCCTCCACACACTTAATTACTATAGCTCCAAACCCAACACCCAAATATTACAGCAGAGATGGCACTTAGTCTTCCCTGATCTCCGGAAATCTCTCAGCTATTGGGATCCTTCCTGAAGTAATTTCTGAAGAACAGTGAATAGGGTTTCCTCACCAGAAACAGAATCCTGGAAGCCAAGACTATGTCTAAGAGGATTCACTGTCTACAAAGGAAGATATTTTTTACCAGCATGTTCTAAACATATTTTTGTTCACAGTTTAATATTAATTATTTTTACTTCTGCTCTATAGCATTCAGTGGCCAGACAAAGCTAAGAAGTCCCTAAATAATTTGAGCTGGAGGCCCCTGCTTATATCTGATGATAATAGGGTTATACCCAAGCTATAACTTTGGTGTTCTATTACTTACAACCTACTTCACAGATGCTCAACATTTTTCCCACACCTGAGAAACTTTCCTAGATTGCACAAGTATCCAGATTCTTCCTGTAGCCCTTAATGTCCCACTCAAAAATCCTTTCTCAGAAAAACTTTATTTTATTAGATAGATAGAGTTTTATTCTCATTTGTCTTGTTCTGTGAACTAAAACCAGATTTATCATATACTCTAAGGAAATAGATGTTGAAGAAAAACAGAACTGGTATACTGAGAGCTAATTCCCATTAATAAATTAATTTTATTCAATTTTGCTTTGAATCTGATGGGAAAAAATATTACTAATGAGATATTCCCATTTTAAAAATATATATAAATACATTTGACAGAGAAACAAAAAAACAAAACCCAGAAACATTAAAAAAGAGATATGAGATCTGGTTAGAATCTTTGTGAAGGTTCACTGGTAAATAGCAAGGCATTAATTTGATTGTTAGAAGTATAATTAATGGTTGCAAAAAGAACAAAACTGCAAATATGAAGGCAAACATAAATTGACCTACTTCAACCATTCAGTGTGATAAAAAGACCCTTTTAAGCTCTCAGAAAAACCCTTTTTTTTTTTTTTTTTTTTATAATGAATGCTTCTAAAGTACTGAGTCATATAAATTGGCTTAGATTTTTAGTAATTTCCTACTGAACCATTGAGTTGATAGAAGTATTGCTGTTAATTGAGGAAATGAAAATGCCCTGAGACATCTTGGACAGCCTTGGGCACAGCAAGAGGAAACGAGCACTTAGGCTTTGGCAGTAAAGAAAGGCTACACACACACAGTAGAATACATATATAGTGTACACATATACACAAGCTTTCTCTCTTTCCCTTTCTTCACATCTCCCACTGTTTGGTTTCCTTTTTCCTTGTCACTAAACATAGAAAGGACATATTCAGTGGCCTATTCAGCATCACTGCAAAATCTCTGTCCTGAATGGCAATGACTAACGTGAGTCCATCATGCCAAGTGAAAACCAAGGGTTTTTCCCCTTGTGTTCTTTGCCTTATATTTAGTGATTCTCCTCTGATCAGCTGGCCACTGAGTACTGTGAGATCCTTCCCAATGAACAAGGTGAAACCATCAGAAATATGTGTAATGTCACAATTTATTAAAGTCCCATGTCATCTCTAACTTCTCTGAATAATGCATACCTATGTTTATAAAGGGTATTCCCTCCCTACTAGTTTATGATTGGTTTAGGTCCTGCCCTGAGGAATTTTGTAAGTTTTCAGAAGTATGTGGCATATACCAACCAAACCATTACAATATGTGGACATATCAGCTCTTTGGCAAAGGGTTCTGGCTACTGCTGTAAAAAACAATAAAATATTTCTATAAAAACGTTAGCAATAAGAAGCTAAAGAGAATCCCCATCCTTTATTGGATGCAAGAAAGAATATTGTGACAATGGATGAGGAAGACACTGAGATTCTCAGTGCCTTCTTTGCCTCAGTTATTAACAATAAGACCGTTATTTGCAGGGTACCCAGATGCCTGAGCTGCAAGACAGGCACGGGGGAAGAATGAAAACCTCATAAACGAAGGGAAAATGGTCAGCAACCTCTTGCACCACTTAGACACACACAAGGGTATTGAGGGAGCTGGTGGAAGAACTCACCAAACCACTTTCAATCATTTATCAGCAGTTCTGGCTCACCAGGGAGGTCCCAGACAAATGGAGGTTGGAAATGGGCTGCCCATCTACAGGAAGGGCCAGAAGGAGGATCTGGGGCATTACAGTACACTCAGCCTGACCTCAGTGCCAGGGAAGGTTATAGAGCATATCCTCATGAGTGCCATGACACAGCATGCAGAGGACAACTGGGTGATCAGGCCCAGCCAGCACAGGTTCATGAAAGGCAGGTGCCACTTGTACCGACCTGACCTCCTTCTCTGACAAGGTGACCAGCTGAGTGAAACAGGAATGGCTGTGGATGTTGTGTACTTGGACTTGAGTAAAGCCTTTGATACTGTATCCCAAAGCATCCAGGCAAAACAACCACCTGCAATACTACAGGCCAGTGGCAGAATGGCTGGAAAGCTGCCTGGAGGAAAAGGACCTTGAGGTGCCATCTGACAGCAGCAGAACGTGAGCCAACATGTGCCCAGGTGGCCAAGAAGGCCAGTGGGATCCTGGCCTGTGTTAGCAATAGCGTGGCCAGCAGGACCAGGGCAGGGATTGTCCCCCTGTACTCAGCACTGGTGAGGCCACACCTCGAATCCTGTGTTCACTTCTGGGCCTCTCAGGACAAGAAAGACTTGCTTGAGTCTTTGAGGTGCTGGAGTATGTCCAGACAAGGGCAACAGAGCTGGGGAAGGGTCCAGATAGTCAGTCATATGAAGAGTGGTCAGGGAGCTGAGGGTTTTTAGCTTGGAGAAAAGAACCTGAAAGGAGAGCTTACCATTCTCTACAACTCTCTAAAAGGAGGAAGGAAGGTGTAGTCAGGTGGGGGTCAGTTTTTTATCCCAAATTACGAGTGATGGAAGAAGAAATATAGCCTCAGGTTGCACTGGGGGGGGGGGGGGAGGGGGGTGAGGCAGGGGGTGGTTAAATTGAGTATTAGGAAATAATTCTTCATGGAAAGAGTTGCCAAATATGGGAACAGGCCACCCAGGGAAGTGGTTCAGTCACCACCCTTAGCGGTATTTTGAAGATGTGTGGATGTGGCGCTTAGGGACAGGATTGGACTTGATTGTTCTGGGTTAAGGGCTACAGCTGATCTTAAGGGCTGATCTTCTAACCTATAAGATTCTATGTTTCTATGACAGTCATGTTTATTATTTAATATTTTGTCATACTTATTCCTAGAACTACAAATTCTGCAGTTTCAAAAAACCTGAAGTTGATCTAACTAGTCTGCACTCCAGATACTTGCTTGCATCTTTTTGAAAAAATTGAACATCACATTTGTCACATCCTATTAGTGTGGTACAGAGACAGTTTAACTGTGGCATCAGTGTGGAAAGTTTAACATTTTTCTTCTTGAGACAGCTAAGAGCCCTTGCATGCTTGCTAAACAATCAGAGTAATTTGTTGTTACTTGCTCTTTGACTACTTTCCCCCCCCCCGAATACTATTCTATTGTTAGTTCAACTTGGAATAGTGGTTTAAGCTCATCCATGTGCAATGGATTGAGCTTTTTCTGTTTTACCAGTGCCCCCCTTGAACACTTTTACACTTTGAACATCTACTGATCCCTCAGGCTCTTTGAAATGACCTCTTAAAAAAAAAAAATATTATTTTGTGGCATTTCCCTCAAAGTTCTCCTTGTCATTTCTTATTACAGTTATAATGTTCTGGAATTCTTGGTTTTGGCAAGGGGGCATTCCCTGAGCTGATAATGACGTCAGTTTCTCAAATTTTTCTTCTTAATTCTAGTTTAGTTTTCTGTGTGAATATACAATTTTTTTCCCCCTTTTCAAGTTACGGTTTCTTGGATTTACTTCCAAATGCATTGCTGTACATTTTTACAAGAATGCAAACTGCAAGATCTGGTTTTGTCAGAAGACTATCTGTGACCTAGGAAAATCTGCAGTGCCTTTATATTGATGTAGATTACAAATATCTGTAAGCACCTAAAGAAAGTAGCCTGTCAAGGTTTGCTATGGATCCAGTGATGTAGGCAAGTTTAGTTTGGGAAACACTAAATTTATTTTTTCTTATTGCATTGTTTGAAAGCCACAGATATGAGTTTTTCTTCATTGTGATTTTAATTTGGAAGTGGGTTCCTCTACAAAAAGCTTCTAAGCAATTTTTTTGTTTCCCTGTCCTAATTTATTAAAACACAAAAAGGTGTGATATAGATTGCCTGTATTTTATTTATGGAATAACAGGAACTTCAGCTCAAAAATGTGCCAAGACTGATAACAGAGCTATTCGAGGGAGTCAAGAGAGAGCTTTTTAGAAGAGTGATGAGAGACACACGGAAGCTACACACTTGATAGAGTAGAAGCAGCACACTTTCTAAGGGTTTTGAAATAAACATCTTTGCATGAAATGAATGCCCAGCCTTCCCAAAAGGTTCTCTGCCTAGCAGAGATAACCTACTATTTATTGCTCAAGCTGAAGGCAAAGGCCTTTCTGAAACTCATTACTGGCATTACTGTGCTGATCTAATGTATATGAGCAGTAAATTAATAATTATTTGTTGACACTAGTAAAAAAAAAATGTATGCTTGAACCATACTTATTTCTTAACTCTGAATTATAGAAGTAAAGTAGCAAAATTATAAACTTTTTAATGTCATGTTTATTAATTGTTGTTGTTCTCCCATAGTACATTTGTCTGCATATTTCAAGGCTGTACAAAGACTGGTGTAAGTGCTTAATACCTATTAACAGACTAACCCCCTTTAGGCAATAATTGACCCCTCCTGCAACCAGAGATCAGATATATACCAGGAACATGAGCGAAGAAATAAAATAATGATAGATGATGTAAAAACCAGAAGAAAAAAATAGATAGGAAAGAAAACAAGGAAATAAAATAAGCATGTTCATTATGAATGTGATTGGTTATTGTGTCTCGTAATAGTGAAAACAGCTCTTTATAATATTGTGGCTATACTAACCATGAAGCAGATGAGAAAAAGAGTACCACTGTTGTATTACCAGACAGTCTGGGAACAGAAGGGGTTATATCAAGAGACATGGCAAGCACCACTGATGGGGTATGGGTATTATTGGTAGAGTGCCTGATCCTACAAACAATACTGGAATGGCGCTTACTACCATGGGTAATCTCCCAGGTACAGACAGTAATGGTAAAGACACTGGCACCAGGGGGACATGGCTTGTGCTTCCTGCTGCCTGGGGACTTCTAGGAGCTACTTTAGATGCAGGAAAAAGCTAGAAGTAGTCTTCTGGCTGCTCTGAGCTGTATATTTGATTCACAATGGATGGCTCCAGGATGCCAAAGGGCAGAGATCAGATCTATCTCTTTTTTATTTTGGTCAAATTCTTAGAACCTCTGAAGTTTGCCCTGGGATGAGTCTGGACTATAGATTATACAGAAACAGTAGGCAGGGTAGTGTATATCTGCAGGGGAAAAACACCCCTTCTTTGAGACCCCTTTGCAGCAGCCAAGCTGGGACAACAGCTTACAGGCAAGGGTGTAATAGACTCACTGGACAACAATGGTACTGGGCAAGGTAATAAGCATTATGCATGTTAAGGTTTATGCTAGTTATGAACTTCACGTTGGTAGGAAAATTGACACAAATAGTAAAGTGACATAAATTGTACCTATTTGTCAGTCAACATAAAAAAGATAGGAGAGAAGGCAGCCATGAGGGAAGAAGCAGACATACACAACCCTCTCCACCCACATGCTCCTCATCTTCCCTGCTAGAAGATGTATCTATGCTGTCAGTATCACACAGGCCTATTTTGTCCCAGAGCTAATGACAGCTCTGCATGAATGCAACCTTCTTAAAAAAAAAAAAAAAAAAAGAAGCAAGGCCCAAACAAACATCCATCTATGATATCTTAAATTGATGAAGAGTCTCATCTACAAAAAACTTCAGTGAATAACATCAGTTAAGAGGTGGAGAGCCCCTCTGTAGCCATGCCATACTCATCAGGTCTAATACTTGATCTAAGAGTGGTCATCACCACATACCTAATTTGTACATTAACTTAATTTTTTTTCAGAGGGTTCACAATTTTTCCCATGAAGAGTATAGTGTTCTCCATAGTTATGACCATTAGGAAGGGCCTGTCGAACCTAATGGTAACTGGAACGGACATAGGCACTATTTCCATGCCTGTGGCAGCTGCAGCTTCGGTGCCAGTCTCATCCACCTTTATCACAGCCTTGTGAATAGCCTGTGAAGAAACAGACATTTTACAAGTCAAGGGGGTAAAAAACTAGTCACCTAAATAAGAATGAGAGTTAAAAATGCCTGAAGTAGTTACTGGTAAGAAACAAGCGTCATATGGACAGATGTGAGTCCACGGCTTAAAGATAGCAAAGTTGGGGGGTGGGGGGAAATAAAATCAGCAAGCTACATGCCCAAAGATTCTAGCCCCAGAGAGGAAAAGTTACTCTCCACTGGAGGGGCATGCTAGTGGAAACACTTGCTTTGTTTGTTTTCTTATTCTTTGCATCCACTCCAGATCCATGGAGTTCTGTACAGATAGACCAAATATTAAGAGAGTAAGACCATATTTAACTGTGTATTAGAAGTTCATATAGTTGAAGAAACAACATGCAGATTAGCACAAAGAATAATCTTAAATTATGTGTCCTATGTTCTGTCATGTTTTGGGAAAAATGGGAACAAAGATGAAGGGCCAGAAATGGAGGGTTAAAGCACAGAAACACAAAAGTTTGACCTTGCAAAATCAAGACACTGACAGATCCTGATTCGTTAATGTCCACTTGAGGTCATGAGGGCAGTTGTTTCTTCATTAGACAATTAAGTTTGCCCTGATTATCAGCTTTAAACTCTAGGTTTATTGAGGCGTGATCTATTTGCCTGAGCCTGGCAGTCATTGTTAACATGCTTAAAGCCAAATGCTTGTAATAACTGCATTTTCATTTCCCCCAAACAGTTTAAAAATAAGCAGTGTTTTTTCTCTTCCCTCACCTCCATAAAATGTGAGCAATGATACATCCTACAGCTCCCTACTTGCCCACAAGCCGCCTAGAGAAGGCAGACATAAACAGAAGCAGCCAGTGGTGACTGTAAAAACATGCTGCAAGAAGGCGCCAAGGTGTGGATACATAATGGTCATGTATGCTTTATAAAGTTGCCCCATGCAGGTCAAAATAGCCTTCTATTTTTAATCTATAGATTAAAAAATTACGGACCAGTAACTTGCTCCAACCCAATTGCTCATACAGTGCAACTAACATGGATAAAATACTCTGTATGCCATCAGCTGCCTTTTCATGTGAAGCAAAGCCTATTTACATGAGTTTTGCACCATGAATAGCTGTGCAGAAATTGATGAAAATATCAGTAACCATGGGCCCATAAAACAAAAAGCAGTTATGGCTTACCTGAGAAATTCTGTGCTGGGGCTGCCCAGTGATCCCAGAGAGGTCAGCCTTATCCGTGAACAGATCCATGATGCCCATTTTATATAAGATATCTTTTAGGTTATATGTCCCATAAAGCGTGAATTTCGGAAGATACAAATTTACTGAGCTGCCAGAAAAGAAGTGCAAGAATATGGTGAAACATTTGATCAGTTATCACAGAGTAACATAGACTCATAAGAGAAAAACTGATTTTGCTTTCTCCCTAAAGACATTTTGCCTGTAGCCTCTCTCTAGCCTACGCAGGAGATGTAAATTTTTTGAAGTTAGTGATCTCTTGTGCAATCTGCTGGAAGCACCTTCATCATGAGCCATTACTGAGGATGCAGAGGATTCACCTTGTGAAAAAGAGATTCCTTTAGTGTCTCAAGCTCAGCATAAAAAAAAATCCAACCCATTCAAGTTCACTGAATGTTACCTTTAGATAAAAAAGGCCTTGTGGCCTTGTGTATTTATCATAGAAAACAGGACAGATAAAATGGAACTATATCCACTGAAGAAGCAGGACAATAGTAAGTAGTGATAGAAGGCATGGCAAAACAAAAGACAAAAGCAAATTTACAGAATATAGTTAGATATATTATTAGATCTATTATATATTAATAGATAATTATTTTTCTGTGTAAGTCCAGTGTCTGACATACTCAATTTTGACTAGATTGCTGCTTTCCATAAATTAACTAAAGCTCTATGTTTCTGACTAATTTCTTCCTTGTTTTTCCTCTAAGTATCTAACAATTACTTTTCAAAGGTTAAGCCAAACATTTACAGGGAGAAGCAGCATAATGAGACAGAGGTTAGTGATAGCACTGACATTAGGTGCTATTTGCTGGTGAGAAATCAGGACAGCTCTCCAGGGCTTTAGGTCAGGGAGATGTGGAGCACTTAATGATGCTAGCCAAAGAGAAAGTGACCCAGTGGGCAGGTGGGAAGGAAAAGGCCCATACCTGCAGCATTGCACAGCATCTAATGCCAGCTCTGGCTGTATCCAAAAGCAAGAGTGCTGGTGGATTGATATCAGGTTGTTGACCTCTTACTTCCTGATTTCAGTCCGTGCTGATTGCTGCCCCAAATGAGGATGCAGCTATCACTGAATCATCTGCCTTACTGTTACCTGAACTCCTCCATAAGCCTCCATTTGCTTCCAGTACAGAGGAAAGGGAAAGCCACAGACACACAGTAGCAATGCAACCAGGAAAGGAGCAGTGGGATACACTTTCCAGAAGTGAAAGTGACGCTTTCTCTATATTTCAGCCATTTAAAACATCTCAGCTGTCCATACTGGTGACACTTCAGCACCATCCTTTTTGTCAGCCACTAGAAATGAAAGATGTCCTTCACAACACTTCTACCACTAATATCAACATCAGTTTGCAGACAGAGAAGGGGCAAACAGGTAGCTCACAGCCTTTATATGATTCCATATAATACTTTAATTTATTAAGACCTCCCAGAGACTTCAAATAATTGCTGATACAATCATTTTAAAGATTAAAGGGAAAAGGAGGAATTTGTGTCATTATTTTGTAGGAGAGAATGGTTATGATGGAAAATGGGGAGCAGCATGAAACAAATTTGTCTTTGACTGTGATTCTTTTTCATATTATGAGATGGAGAGAGGAAATACAAATTCCTCCAATTGTATTTAGCATTCATCTTGATAATTGTAAGGGCAATTGTTTCTTTGGCAAAAATTATACCTAAGTATCTTGATTCACCATCTTTTTGTCCCATAGGCACAAACCACATAGCTACTCCCAGAAGTTTCAAAACTGTAAAGGTGCACAGAGAATTATATTGGTTTTGCTGGGTTTTTTTTGTTTGTTTGTTTGTTTGTTTTTGGTTTTTTTCTTTGTTGTTTTTGGTGGTGTTTTTTTTTTTTCTTTGTTGTTTTTGGTGGTGGTTTTTTTGTGAGTTTTTGTTTGTTTATTTTGTTTTGTTTTGGTTTTTTTCACATATTGAGCTTTGTCCTCACAATTGCTGAATGGAAGTTGTTATTTCAGCATTAACTGCACAATTGCTGTTAATTTTAATAGGCAGAAATTAAGAAAGAGACAAGAAAAGAGACTGAAGTGGTAGGAATTTACTTGTAAATAGAAGGCAGAAAACTTCCCCCTGTCTCCCCTATTATTTACTTGTAAATAGAAGGCAGAAAAATGAGAAGTCAAAAAACTTGGACCTATTAAGAGCTGAAGATGGGAAACAAAATGCAGAAACAGCAAAAGTCCTAATCTGTGAAGGTTTTCAGTGCGTGCCATACTGAATGTGAAAACACATGGACACTAAATCAGCCAGATCCAACTGAGGTCAGGAAATTTCTTCTATTGCTTAAAGCAGAACTAAAATTGCATACTAATTCTGTGTCATACCCCAGCACATTTGTTTCCTTAGCTACCATCTGAACCAAGAACTGCAGAATTTTACCTTTTTGTGACTAATGTCATCCACCTTGACAAATGTTCACAAGACAATCTTTTCTCCAGCTTCCTCATTCTTCCTCTATCAGGCAGAATAAAAAATGCTGAAGCACCTCCTTTGTAATCCATTTGCACCACAGTGGAAGACAGCTGCTCATCATAGCCATGCTTGAACATGCCCATTCCAAACATCATCGGGACTTCAACAACCTTGTTCCCATCCGCAAAAAATTTGCTCATTTTAGTGTATTTTGGATCGAAAGGTTTTTCCCATTCAGCTTGAAATATAAGAGACAGAGTTACAGGATATTTTTGAGGACATGAAACCATAGGACATATTATCATAGGACACATTCTTAGATGACAGAAACTGGCACAGATGGATCAAAGACAAACCAATTTGCAACAATCACTTGATCTTGCTAAATACTCAGAATAATTCAGTAGCAACACACATTTGGTAGAATGTGATGTAAAACACTCCCTCAAATCTTACAGCAGACTGCAAAATCCTTCCTTTAGATTAGTTATCAAGGGCTCTAACTTGCACTTTTCCTCCATGATAACAGTTTTGAGGAGCCTATAAAGTTCTCATATAATTCAGCCTTTATCTAAGCTCAAAAGAAGATTCTCTCATTTTCTTATTCCCAAACCAAAATAGGCGTGTAAAGGGTGTCACGAGGGATGAATTCTCCAGAGAAATTAAGGGATTTGTGTTACTTGCAGAGAGGTGTTGATACCTCACATTAGCTGATGATGTGTAGAGTCATAAGGAGCTTAATTTTACCAGACTGCTGAGTTAGGAAACAAAGCAGCAACAGCAGAAAACTTTTCCACTGTCATCTTCCCCATATTAAATTTTCAAATATTCCTCACTTAGTCATGGTGAAATAAACTGTCCACATTGAAACTCTGGAAGGTTCTTATCCCCAGTGGAGAGGAGTTTCAAAGCCAGATTCCAGGTATCCATGTCATATGTTTCAGAGGCTGAGCAAATTTTTTAAAAAGGGGAAATTTGTGGAGTTTTGGAAAGGTTTTTTTGTTGTTTTTATTTTATTTTTTAAGAAATCTTGTTGCTCTGTAGTAAATTTTTCCATCTAGAGCAAAACTAACATTTTATCAAATGTAATGGGCAAAAGTAGAGCTGTGACACTAAGTAAAATAAGTGACATCAAGAAAACCATGAAACAAGGTGCAACCCCTGTTGACTTCTGATTTCTATTTGAACACTGATTACTAGGCAACTTAATTATCATCTGCTGTCTCCACCATCTGACATAGCCTGCACTACTAAATAGCTTTCAAAAAAGTGAAATGAAACTTCTTCAGTGCATGTCTTGGTCTCTGAAAGCATAGATTGACAACTGCAATGCTCTGAACAGGGAAAAGTTGCTACTTTCATACGTTTCATATACTTTGATATACTTCATTACTAGTGACTTCTATCATCAGATATATAACACACAGGACTTTTACATTATTATGCCTAAGGGAAAAAAAAAAGCAGAATGAATCACAAAAACATGAATGACACCAGTCCTCAAAAACTTAAACAACATTTATCTAGTGCTCAACTCAGGAAAAACCAACTGATTTCAAGAAGAACTTTGCTTGAAAACTGAGTAGGATGTTAAGACCATTACTTTGGGCTTCAGGAGTGCAAACTTGGGCATCTTCGGAGATCTGCTTGGGATAAAGCCATTGAGGGAAGAGGGCCCCAAGAAAGCTGGTTTGTCACAACAATCTCATGCAGATCTATAGGCTGGGGGCAGAGTGGCTGGAAAGTGGCCCAGTGGAAAAGGACGTAAAAGTGCTGATTAACAGCAGCTGAACACGAGCCAGCTGTGCCCAGGTGGCCAAGAAAGCCAATGGCATCCTGGCCAGTGTTAGCCATAGTGTGGCCAGCAGGACCAGGGATTGTCCCCCTGTACTCCACACTGGTGAGGCCACACCTCAAGTTCGGTTCGAGGTCTGATTTTGGGACCCTCACAATGAGAAAGACATTGAAGTGCTGGAGCATTGAGGGCAACAGAGCTGGGGAAGAGTCTAGAGAGTCAGTCATGTGAGGAGCACCTGAGGGAAATGGGGTTTTTTAGGCTGGAGAAGAGGAGGCTGTGGGGCAGAACCTCATTGCTCTCTACAACTGCCAGAAAGGAGGCTGTAGCCAGGTCAGGGTCAGTCTCTTCTCCCAGGCAACAAGTGATAGGACAAGAGGAAATGGCCTCAGGGGAGGTTCAGGTTGGATATCAGGAAGAATTGTTTCACAGAAGGGGCTGTCAAACCTTTTAAAAGGCTGCCCAGGGATATGGTAGATTCATGATTACTGGAAATGTTCAAGAAATGACTGGACTTGGAACTTAGTGCCAATAGTTTGTTTGATATGGTAGTGTTCAGTCAAAGGCTGAACTCAAAGATATTGGAGGTCTTTTCCCACCTTAATGATTCTATGATTCTCTTAATATTCAAGGATGACCTCCACCAAGCACAGGAGTGATCCATCCTAA
Source organism: Vidua macroura (assembly GCF_024509145.1). Lineage (NCBI taxonomy): Eukaryota > Metazoa > Chordata > Aves > Passeriformes > Viduidae > Vidua > Vidua macroura. Next base: position 15,006,078 of record NC_071576.1, on the reverse strand, counting down.
CAAAGAAGAAGTCAGGTAAAAATGCCAAGAGGCCTGTGTGGATGAACTCAAACACAAACAGCCTACAGAAGGTGGAAACAAGGACAGGTAATCTGGGAGGTATAAAAAGAAATTTTCTAAGCCTCCAAGGAATAGGTTAGGAAAGTTAAAGGTGTGATAGAATTAATTAGAATTGGCTAGGGACATTGAGGGCAACAAGAAAAGCTTCTATATGTATGACAATGATAAAAGGAAGACTAGGGAAAATGTGAACTCCCCCCAGAAGGAAATGTGAAGCCTGGTTACCCAGAACAAGGACAAGGCTGAGGTACTCAATAACATTTTTTCCCTTAATCTTTACTGGCAAGTGCAGGGACTGGGAGAATGAAAGAAGTAGCCCACTGTAGAAGAAGATCAGGTTCAAGAACATATGAAGAACCTGAAGATGAACATGTCCATGGGACCTGCAGATTGTTAGGGAAATAGATGGAACAGCTAAACCACTATCCATCATATTTGAGAAGTTATGGCAGTCTAGTGAAATTTCCACTGACTGAAAAAGATAAATGAGAGCTCTCATTAAAAAAAAAATAAGAAAAGGAAGACCCACTTAACTACCAGTCTTTCTCACCTCTTTGAGTGGCAAGATATGGAGCAGATCCTCCAGGAAACTGTGCTAAGACACATGGAAAATTAGGAAGTGATTGGTGACAGACAACATGACTTCACAAAGGGTAAACTGTGGTAAAGGAAGATCAACTGATGTCATCTACTGGAAGCCATGCAAAGAATTTCACACTGTCCCACATGACATGTCCACATGTCCCCCTTGACTCTAAACTGGAGAGATGGGTGTGAGAGGTGGCCCACTGAGTGGATAAGGAATTGACTGGATGTTTGCATTTGAAGGCTTGCAGTCAATGGCTTGTCGTATAGTAAACATCAGGGATGACTAGTGCTCCTCAGAGGTTGGTATGAGGACCAGTGCTGTTCAATATCTTTATTGGTAAAGTGAACGGTGGAATTGAGTGCACCCTCTGCAAGTTTGCCAGTGACACCAAGATGGTTGCATGCTGTAAGGAAGGGATGCCACCCAGACAGAGAGGGTGCCATGCAGGGATAATGAGACAGGCTTGAGAGGTGGCCCCATTAGAATACCATAAAGTTCAACAATGCCAAGTGCAAGGTCCTGCATGTGGGTTGGGGCAATCCCAAGCATAAATACAAGCTGGGAAAATAATGGATTGAGTTCAAAGAAGACCTGAGCAGAAGGACTTGGTCCTACAGGATGATGAGAATCTCAACATGGCTCAGCAATATGTGCTTGCAGGCCAGAAATCCAAGCACATGTTGAGCTGCATCAGAAAAAGTGTGGCCAGCTCCACTTGTGCTTCACTCTGGCAAGATCCCACATGGAGTACTGCATTCAGCTTTCATTCAGCTCTGGGGTCTCCAATAAAAGAAGGATGTGGATCCGTTGGAGTTACTCCAGATGAGGGCCATGAAAATGATCAGAGGGCTGGAGCACCTCTCCTGTGAAGACAGGCTGAGAGAGTTGGGGTTGTTCAGCCTGGGAAGAGAAGGATCCAGGGAAACCTTAGAGTCCCTTCCAGTACCTAAAGGGGGGAAGTACCTGTAGAGGGGGGAAGACGTTTTATACAGGCAGATAGTGATAGGACAAAGAGGAATGACTTTAAACTGAAAGAGGGCAAATTTAAATTTAGATTAGATATAAAGAAGAAATCCTTTACTATGAGGGTTGTGAGGCTGGAATAGAGAAATTGTAGATGCCCCATCCCTGGCAGTGATCAAGGCCAGGTTGGACAGTTCTTTGAACACTCTGGTATAGTGGAAGGTGTCCCTGCCCATTACAGGGGGACCAGAACTAGATGATCATTAAGGTCCCAAATCGTGACTATCAGTTAACACACAGATTAGACAGAGATGATATTCACTAATACTTTCTTCCTATTTCAAAGGCACTCTTATTCCTGTTCTCACTTCTGTCTTAGGGGGTGAGAACAGAAGGGACCTTCTAGGCATCTTCCTCAAGAGCTTCACAGTGCTCAAGGGGCAAAATGAAATTTGAAGCACTCTTTGTCTACAGTCAAATACAGCTTGACTAAGGCATGAAAAGGGATTGGTGTAATATAGTGGAATAACATGTCTTGTAGGTCAAAGTCAGGAAAATATTGCCAGACTTTTGTCCTTGAAGAAGGAATTCTGTACTATGCTACACCATGAAAAAAATTGCCACCAGTAATGTGCAAGGGAGTTTGTAATGCACAAAAAGAGGACAACCACCTGAAAGTATGGACTAGTTATACAGCTAAGTGAGGTTTAGAAATCCTCTCCAGATTAATCCCAGGTCTAGATAATTAACCTACTCTTGATCTCAAGACTAAAAAAATGTTATTATATTATTGTGATTAATGCTATTCTTTAATCCATTTGCTTTAAAATTGGTGAGCTAAAACTGAAACTCCACCAACTTTAGAGGAGCTAGGAAATGTTTGCAGTAGTAAACTGGACATCTCTTTAAAAAAACCAGCAATCCTTACTGTTAGAACATGTGAAAATTAACTGTAATACAAGGTTTCTTGGACTTTTGTCCCCATTGTGCTACTAAATTCATTGCTCATTCTTCAAACCTTTCAGTAAAAGAAAACTCAGGTTTTTTGCCTGTTTTGAAAGATGTACCTGATGCTTAATAAAAGTCTAAATGAAAACATTATTTGAGATAAACAAATAGGTTTTCAAGAGAACTAAAAAACATTAGTCATCATTTCAATTAGCTCCATTTAGTTGTGGCCAAATCTTCAGACATTAGTACAGGAGCAGAGATGCAGATGGAAAGCAAAGCAAAACCGAAATATAGTATTTAATTATTTTCAGGGGAAGCTTCATATTGGAAAGTGCAAGCATCCAGGTTAAGAGTTCTAAAAGGATAGCTTTTCTTATAAAAATTTATCTAATATGCCATCTCCATTTCAATTAAAAAGCTTGATGATATTTTTATCAGATAAATTACAGAATATTATTTTTCTGACTACAAATACTTTGCTTTCAGCATATAATCAGTAAGAGAGAGAAAGTTTGAAATAAGATGCAATATCTGTTATTAGACCACTGATTGAGTCTTACAGCCTTGATCCTCTTCTTCTCATTAGATCAGAAGTCTGAAAAGCTCTGGGAAGATCTGAAGACTGTATCTAAGCAGACTGCACAAGTTAATTAAGAAAAACAAGCTTATTGTCAATAGGCTTGTATTTGATACTGGTGGGTCCATCTCTCCACTGGAAAATATTAGAATCTGCAAATCAAAAAAAAAAAGTTGAAACCTATGCCTCTAGACGCACCAGGACTACAGACATGCTATCGGCAAAGGCATAGTTAGTGAAAAAATAAGGAGAACATGAGTGAGAAACTAAAGCTACTGTAGCATGTTTAGTTTTCAATACATAAACATGCACAGTAACAACACAGCTGTTGTCTAAACATTCTGTTTGATAAGATGCTAAGTTTTCCTTTAATAGCATTCTTTTCATTTAACTCTGAACCTGATGAACAAAAAAACAGCTGGATTGAAATTCACAGAAATGGATGTCAGTCAAGGATTTAAGAAAGTGTTTGAATCCTACTAGACTGTATAGGATTAGATGCTTTACTGCCTAGAGATGCCTTCCTCAACATATATTTCACTTAATTTTCTGAAGGAAAGAAGTTAATATATTAAAAGATATGGAAAAAATTGCCATACATTTTTCTAGGAATTAACAGTGTCATGTAGAACATAATTTCCAATAGCTTTGTTTCTAATTAAATATAAGTGAGGACCAAAAGGGAAACAAGATATGAGTCCACCTGCAAAACCATATTGCAAAAAATTATGAAGTCCAAGGCTGACCTGAGGAAGTAATTTATGGAGTAGAAGAACATGATATGTATATCTTACCGTTAAAATAGATATAGCTAATAAGGAGAATTTCAGTGAGTGGATCTAGGTTATTTACGAGGTCCTTGATTTTTCCATTTGTTCTTCTTGCCACATATTCATTGATCTTTAGTTGGGCTTGATCAGCCTTCTTGAAGTTCATAGGATAAGCTTCTCCTTCATAGAAGTTTCTGAGATTACTTAAAAATTTTTCTTGTGGCTTCAGTCGATCAAGCACAAACAGAACATTTCCCATATTCAACTGTAACCCCCCATTCCTTCTGTTTACCATTTGCATGAGTTGACGATAACCTTCATGTATGTCATTTTCAGAAATCTGACGAGGGTTAAAGCAAAGGACCCTAAGAATCTGTGTCAGGGTGTCTGATCTGGCACCCAGAGTCAGCATTGCGAAGGCGGTAGAGATGCTCAAAGGAGAGAAGAAAACATTTCCGTTGTTTTCACGAGAAGAAATATCTTTGTAGAAACAACATGCAAATCGACAAACACTGTTCCTTACACTCTGCAATGGCATGTTTTGGTTTTCTTGTGCTCTCTGATTCTGGTTTCTTACCCCTTGTTGATAAGGCTCATAGCAATAAATGTTGGAATGGATTCCAACAAGTAAAAGACACAGGAAAAGCAACATCTTCATATTTCTGTGATTCTGTAATAGAAGAAAAGTTACGTTTGGCTTACAAATCTTTTCACCTTGATTTTAGCAATACATCAATCCCTTCACTGTACAGAGTTAGCTTAGCACCAGTGACTCTGAGATGTTTGAATTGGGGGAAATGACCTTTCTATTTCAAGGAAGCAGACTCTGGAAAATTGCTCAACCTACTGAAGAGGTTATGAAATAATAAAAATTAAAGTCAAAGAGGGATGAGGTAATTCCAAATACGCCCTCATTAAAGTTAAGCTACAATTCATTTTAAACTGTTTTTTTCCCAATATTCTGTTTTCAATGTGGCTTTAAATAATGAAAGAGTCAAAAGCACAGGTTTATATAGAAGAAATCAAGGGAGACAGTCAAGGCTAATCAGTTAAATTTGGAAATTTAACTAATGAAAAATCAAAGCAGAAGAAAGGCACAATATACCACTTTTGTGAAAATTAAAACATACGTCTTTGAATAGGCTGCATATAAACCCATATGCAGGCACCTTAGAGAATGCAAATGCACTTGTTAATGAAGACGTGATGAACATTTATGGTGATTTCATAAAGCTTGAATATTTGAGCACAACTAAAAGAAAAAAACAACTTCCACTAAAATAACGAAAGAAATAGCAATTAGGATGTTGTCAAAACTCTCAGAATACAGTGATGCTTATAAAGACAGGGAAAATGAGTATATACATAGAGCACCAAAAGGAAATAAGTGAGCTTGCTGCATGCAAAGACATGCCCAACCCTGTGACTGAATCAAATCACCTAAAAACAAAATTAAAAAAAAAAATAGAGAAACTCTAGAGCAATACTGTCTTTATCATCAGAAAGATAGAAAAGGGTGATTTGGCAGAGAAGCTTACAATGGCTGAAAGTGAAGATGAGTGAGTGAATTCTGGAGGAACAAAGACACTAAAAAATAGAGATAGAACAAGAAAGCCTTTTCCAGAGAAGCATGGAAACCATTCATTCCACATCTATGGCAATACTTTCACCTCTAGAAATTAATAATGTATCACAATTGGTTCAACAACTTCTGTCAATAGAGAGAAGTAAAGATGTAGAATATCTAGAAATCCAAAACATCCTCCTGTGGTATGTGATCATTTGACCTACCAAACCTTTTATAAAACAAAGCTCTCTCTCCAGGGGAAAAATATCTAAGATGTTTGACTTGCACTAAGAAATGTAGCCTCTGCCTTGTAAAAGCTCTGAATCCTTGTCAGCTCCCACCATGATCCCACACTTGTGTCCTCCACTTTCCACCATTTTGTTTCTCCGAAACCCAGTGAACTCAGAATGCTGATCTCGGCTTTAGTAACAGATGCTCTAAATATTCCTTAATTCACACTCTGAATATCATGGTCATAGAAATACTACTATCGCTAGGAAGGGCCTGAACCCCATGACAAACCACTTTCAGATAGTGCACTTTCATATCTACAACACATTTAAATTTAAGCTCTGATTTGTTTGTGACTTCTCCCACTCTTACACTAATTCTTTTAGCCAGTTTCTTTTTTTTAATGCTGTCTAGATTCTTTAGAGACCAATCCTTAAGAGCCCACTTCCATTTCATTTCATGCTCTAAGTTTGTTATTATCATCAATGTACTTAATTTAAAACACTTAGAAATGCAGTTTTCCTAAGGAGAGTCATGCCGCACAAATGTGCCAATCTCACAGAGGACTTTTCTATTTAAAAAAAAACCAAAATCATAATTAAACAATCCAAGAAGCTTTAAGCCAAAACTTGAATATGAACATAATAATTTCTCAGTTGAATATTCAAAAATTTTTGTCCTGAATATAATTTTTTGACATTTTTTCCACATTAAAAAAACCCCAAAATATTACTTACAGTGAATTCAAAAGGGTCCTGTTGTATTCACCAGGTCTGCACGGGTCCTTGCTCAGTTGTTTATGCTGCTGAACACAAAGCAGGGTATCCTCTAGTAAAGGTTAAGATCATCTAAGGGCCGTGACTCACACATTATAATTTTAGAGATTAGTATGATGTCGAAACTAGTTTTACTGGACACTTAACTTTACTGAATATGTTTCACACGTGACTTCTTATTATTCATGACTATCTGATCACTCTGGTTAGATTCAAACCCATTCTTCTCAAACTGAACCTACTGTTTCTTAATATCAAACATTCATGCACATCTCGGTTGCCTGAATCTACTATTTTATTAACAAGTTACGAGAAACAGCAACCACAGAGAAATATTTTGAACATCATTTGCATAATTTCCAGAATTTCCAATAGCATTGCTGCCACTAAGACAGGAGGGCAAGGCTTGATGCACCAGGACAATCTGAATTTTTGTGATCTCCTTGCTTCGTCTCTGCATATCCATGGCTGGGGTTGATTGTCTCCAGGTGAAGCCAGTGACAATTCTAACAGGTGCAGGGCTTAAAACACTGTTATGCCACACTAGCAAATGCTGTCAGATGTGTACCTGGCTATCCACTCCCAGATGGGGAATCCACTGGCAGCAAGAGCTGTGATATTGACTCCTGGGTCACTTGTATGGCCCTGTGCCCAGAGAAGAAGAATGCAGCTGGGATGACATTGTATGCAGGTGATTGCAGTTACAAGCATGGCCTGGGGACAGGGGGTGGAAGCCAAGGAACATGGGTGTTAAATAGAGCAAGTCTTTAGATCAGCTTACTATCTTATAATCTGGGATGTGGGGAGCAATCCCCTCTGATCGTGTGCCAAGTTCAGCTGGGTCAGATCAGACAGCCTGGTATCCTGTGCTCAGCTTTACTCCTGGGTGCAGAATGACCAAAGCATCATGGAAGGGAACTGTGGGAACCACATAGTTCAAACCCTTGCTCAAACCAAGGTTATATACACTGGGTTGCTCAGGATGGTGTCCTGCTGGGTTTTGACTCCCCCAACAATGGAGACTCCATAAACTCTCTGGGCAATCTCTCTATTGCAGTGTTTGACAACACCGACACTAAAACAGGTTAACAGGTTTTCTATACATTTAAATGGAACTTTTTGTATTTTAATTTGTGCTCATTGTCTCTTGTCTTGTCACTAGATGTCACTGAGCAAACACTATCTCTGTCTTTACTTGTCTCATCAAAAATTGAATGATTATACATTGTTGAGACCTACACAGGTCTTTTTTTCTCTGGGCTACACATTACTAACCTTTACTCTTTTAGCCTTTCCTCATATGTCAGATACTGCAATTCTTCAATGACGATTCTGGCACTTTAATGAAGTCATTCTGGCATGTCCACATCCTCCTTGCACTGTGGAGCCCAGCAATGTTTGCAGCTCTCCAGATGTGCATTGCGGGGATGAGTAGAGAGGAAGGATTTCTTGCAGTGACCTGCTGGCAATGTTCTTAGTGCAGCTCAAGTATATGGAATTACAGACACATAGAATAATGGAATGGTTTGAGTTGGAAGGGACCTCAAAGATCATCTAGTTCCAAGCCCCCCTGCCATGGGCAAGGACACCTTCCACTAGGCCACAGGCAGGTCAAAGCCTCATCCAACCTCACCTTGAACACTTCCAGGGATGGGGCACCCACAGCTTCTGTGGGTAATCTGTTTCAATGTCTGACCAGTCTCATACTGAAGAATTTCTTGCTTATATCTAATCTAAATCTACTGTCTTTCTGTTTAAAGCCTTGTCCTGTCATTACAAGTCTTTGCAAAAAGCCCTTCTGCAACTCTCCTGTAGGACCCTTTTAGGTATTAGAAGGCCACAATAAGGTCACCATGGAGCCTTCTCCAGGCTGAACAATCCCAACTCTTCCAACCTGTCTTGGCAGGAGAGATGTCCAAGTCCTCTGACCATCTTTGTGGCCAGGTTCTCTTCTGGACAGATCCACAGCATACGAGATGTTGGGGACCCCAGAGTTGGATGCAGCACTCCAGATGGGATCTCACCAGAGCAGAATAGAGGGGCAGAATCCCCTCCCTCACTCTGCTGTCCACACTGCTTTGGATGTAGCCCAGGGCACAATTGTCTCTCTGGGCCGTACATGGCTGGGTTATGTCCAACCTCTCATCCACCCTGACCCAAAGTCCTTCTCAGGAGGGCTGGTCTGATCTGTTCATCCCCAGTCTGTGTTCATACTGGGGGTTGCCTGACCCAGGTGCAGCCCCTTGCATTTGGTCTTGTTAAACCTCATGAGATTCCCATGGGCTCACTGCTCAAGCTTGTCCTGGTCCCTTTGGATGACATCCATCCTTCAGGCATGGCAACCACACCACTCAGCTTGGTGGTGTTGTCTGCATTTCCTGCAAGAACTTACTGGCTCCTGGTAGACCCCCATGCACAGCATCTCACTTTCTAAAACGAGGGTAAAGTTTTCTCTCATTTTCCCTCCAAAATGCAACCATTTCCAGGGAGGGACCAACCCTTACTACACACAAATAGAGTGCTGATCTCAATGCTGTTTCTAAGGACAATTGAAGTACTAACCACAACAATAATTCAGCAATGTTTTCTGTGAGGCAAAGATACAACCAGTGAAAGTTGTTGATGATTACGACCTATCAAAAGGCTCAACAGATTGCAGAAAACCCCTTAACCAAGTTGCTTATGAGGTAAAACTTGAGAAATAGGTGGCTTTGAGGCACGATACCAGATGCACACATAGTGTGTTCTTCACATACACCACTCACCTGAAGGAGTACTTGAGATACTATTTTCACTGCTTCTTGTATAAATAAGAGCCAAGAATCTTGCTTAGAGATGGCTTTTAATAATGGGCTGCAGTTTTCATGGTATATAAAAACTGATTTCTGATGAAGGAAGGAAGCCCAATTAAATACAGACGCCATGCTAATGACAAGGTGACGGACAAATGACTAAGATAGATTTGAACACACCTAGGCCACACCTCAGGACACTTGCAGGAGAAAGCCTGCTGCTGAACATGAGAAAGCTGCCCTATGATTGGGAAGAAAGCAGAAAAAATCAATACAGTTTCATAATGTGAATCTCTGGACATTAATATTAAAGAAAGTCCAAATTTTTCTTTCATATGTTTTCAGTGTCAAGCCATGACAGGAAGGAAAGTAAAGGAAAGGGTAACAGGTCTAGACCCAGCTGTATAGTATCTGTATTTGATGAAAAATCTTCAACAACCATAAACAAGGATTTTTATTATAAGCAGAATATTGATTTACAAATAGTTTAGCAATTTTGCTGAGTTTTGAAGATTGGGTTATTTCAGAGTAATGTTGCATATCTTGAAGATATTATATAAATAGTGAACAGGGAATTTCCTCACTTACACTGGGGACTTTTCTAAAGACACTAAAGCTCTTACACTGCTAGCACTGAACTGTTCACAGGTAGTTAAGCCTCAGCTGGCAAAATTTAATGTAAATATATGTGCTTTGAGCTAAGAAGCTGAAAGAGGTTTGTTTATGCAAGGTTTCTCTCTCTGCTATATATAGTAACCACTGATGGCATGAGCAGGGTGTTCTACTGCATAAACAAGGCCTCAGAGGCTCTCCTTAGCCTGTGCTTAACCACAGATACCAGGTGTGTGTATACCTTCAAAGAGATGGAGGAATTTCTTAATTTGTTGTCTCATTGAAACTAAAGCACTTCCTCATAGCCATAATTAAAAAAGGGAGTCAACATGGACTAGAAAACAAATTTGTATTAAGTTGCTCTTTTCTGAACCTAGTAATACTTTCTCCTGAAAAGGGGAAGAGTGTGCAGTCTTTGTAAACTGTGAGGTATCATCAATCTGATTTAGGGTACCTGTTTCCTTACAATAATGTAAATATGATCTTCTATAAACAGCTCAGGTCTTGAGGAATCTCTCAAAAATTATTGCTTATTAAATAGAGCACTGTTAGAGATGACCTACAGAGATAGTAAGTACTGCAAGGCATCTCCATTTCATTATAGGAATTTTCACAATTCTCTTAGTCCTAGGATTTCCTACCAGTAAATCTATTACACTACACAACAAACAGGTTGAAGAATTCACCAAACTATCAAAGTTTGTGATAGCTTGGAATTGGCTGGCACGTCCACAATTTCTGCTCCCACAACTATCTGGAGCGTTCCTCCACCTGAGAGCCTCTCCCTGACAGAATTTGTTTGGGCAAGATTCTCACAGGCCCACACTGTTTGAGTTCAATAGAATGAATTTTCTTATTTTAAGCTCCCTTAAAAAGAAATTATAGGGAAACATAAATCCAAATAATTATCAAACACTACCCCCAACCCCCCAAAGGCTGGAATGTTCTCTTCCTTCAAAGTCTTTTTTTTTTCCCAAGACCTTTCTTAGTTTCTCAATCCTCTCTTGCATCACTCAATGAAAGAGAGAATATGTTGTCCCCAGAATCCTGGTCAATGTTTCCCTTAATTTCTCGGCTTTTCCTTCTCCTTAGGGAGCAGATTAAAAGTCACATTTTGCCTACATTCTCTCTTCAAGGACCTGTGCTCTACATGTACAAATAAACACATTTTACTCTTCAATATTTCCTGAATACATTTAGTGATACCTTACCTATTACTGGAAGTGCATGGCTGTATGTAAATACATGCAACTTTCTTGTAACACTACTACAAGCTTTTCTTGAATTAGGTCACTAATTGCAAGCCCAGCAGTCATTTGTCAGAAAACAAAACACTATATTTCAGGAACAGAGCAGAAGTGGCTGTGGCATGGCAGCTGTTCTCCCTCCTGCCCAGCTTCCCACCTTTCTTTCCTTGGAGAGGACGTAGGGAAGAATTCCACCCAACTTCTCCTGTCATCTCTTCTTCTGCAGAGGATTCAACAGAGACATACAGTATAGAATCATAGAATCATGGAGTTATAGAATGGTTTGGGTTGGAAAAAACCTCAAAGATCATCTAGCTCCAACCCTCCTGCCACAGACAGGGACACTTTTCATTACACCAGATTGCTCAGACCCCATCCAACCTGGCCTCACATACTTTCAGTAATGGGGCATCCACAACTTCTCTGAGCAACAGGTTTCCGTGCCTCACCATCCTCACAGTATTTCTTCCTAATATCTAATCTAAACCTACTCTCTCTTAGTTTGAATCCATTCCTCCTTGTACTCTCACTACATACTCTTGCAAAATGTCGCTCTTTGTCTTTCCTGAAGGATCTCTTCAGGTGCTGCAAGCCTGCAATTAGGTTACTCCAGAACCTTCTCTTTTCTAGGCTAAACAATTGCAATTCTCTGAGTGAGAGAATCTCTTAGGAGAGGAGCTCCATCCCTCTAATCACCTCTGTGCCCCTCCTCTGGACTCGCTCCAACAGGTCCATGTCTTTCTTCTGCTGAGGAGCCCAGAGCTGGATGCAGCACTGCAGGTGGGATCTCAATCCCCTCCCTTGCCCTCCTGTCCATATTGCTTTGGATGCAGCCCAGGACACATTTGGCTTTCTGGGCTGCAAGTGCACATTGCTGGGTCATGTTCAACCTCTCATCCACCAGCACCCCAAAGTCCTTCTAAGCAGGGCTGCTCTGATCTGTTCATCTCCAGCCTGTGTTGATACCAGAGTGCAGCACCTTGAACTAGATCTTGTTCAACCACATGAGATTCCCATGGGCCCACTGCTTGTCCAGGACCCTCTGGATGGCCATCCCATCCTTCGGGTGTGTCAATCACACCACTCTGCTTGGTGCCATCTGCAAATTTGCTGAGGGTGCCCTCGATCCCCCCATCCATGTCATTAATGAAGATATTAAATAACACTGGTCCCAGTATGGACCCCTGAGGGACACCACTTGTCACTGAGGTCCATTGGGACTCTGAGCCATTGACCATGACCCTCTGGATCAGACTGTCCAGCCAATTTCTTATCCACCTTACAGCCCATTCATCAAATCCATCTCTGTCCTATTTATAGAGAAGGATGTTGTGGGGAGCCATGTCAAAGGCTTTACAGAAGTCCGGATAAATGACATCTGGGACCCTTCCCTTACCCACTGATGCAGTCACTCCATCACAGAAGGCCACAGGCTGATGAGGCAGGACTTGTCCTTGGTAAAGCTCTGCTGGCTGTCCCAAATCACCTCCCTGTTCTTGATGTGCCTTAGCACAGTGTCTAGGAGGATCTGTTCTGTGATCCTCCCCAGGCACAGAGGTGATGCTAACAGCTGGGTAGTACCCAGGATCTGCCTTTCTATCCTTTTAAAAGACAGGCACAATGTTGCTGTTTTTCCAGTCACCTGGGACTTCACCTGACCACCATGACCTTTCTAATATCATGGAGAGTGGCTTGACAACTACATCAGCCAATTCTCCCAGGAATCCCTGACTCCTCTATCCTCTTTTGGCTGTTCTTGCTTTCCAAGCCAGAAGTAAGGGTGACAGGGAAGGAGAGAGGAAGAATAAGGAAGAAATTCTAGATACAATAGACCTCCTCTCTATAATACCTCTTCTACTGAGTAAGAGAGAAAATCTCACACTCCCTCACACACAGTCATCCCCTGAAATTGAATCTTTCCAGTCCTCTCTTCTCATGCCCTTTTAAATCCCCCACCCACGACCAGAAGCTCTCCAAGCACCAAATCCACTCCAGTTACTACCTCCTTAAAAGACTCACTACCAAGTTCCCTTTGGCTCCACTGACACCTTTTACCCTCAGCTTCAGCATCTCCTTTAGAATCAATGTTACACAAAGGGAAGAGCTAAAGGTGAGGACAAGATGTAGGTAGCAGTTTGCCTCAAGAAAACTGAAGAATCATCACATTGATGAACTGGTATTGGTTTATTTATAACTTCTCCTCAAAGCCCCGGGATTTATTTCTCCCATGAAATTAGCTGCCTTTCTCCTCAGCAAATCCTTAAGTTAAATATGACTGTCCTGCTACCAAAAAAATCCCAAAATGTTTCTCTTCCCAAGAGGTCTGTAACACTGATCCACAATTCATATCCTTTGCTATTTAAATGGCTTGATCTTGCAAATTCTCTTTGGTTTGCCTTTGGTGAAATTTTACAGCTTTTAAGTTTTTATCTGCTGAGAAAATGCACATATTTTTTCCTGTTAGTTTCAACAATCTCATTGTCCCATAATGCCTTGATAGCAGACACTAAGGCTGTTGGCTTTCTAGTGTCAGTCCTTATCACCAGCTCTTGACATTTTGAGTAAATGTGGAGGCAAAAACACTACAGAGAAAATTTCCTATATTCAAAGTTAGCTGACCACCCAGAGAAAAGTGCCAATATTAAATTAATAAACCATACATAGACTATCATACCAAGAATATCTTGATTCCTTTTTCTTACTTCCTCTCTCCAGCTTTGACCTCCCTTCTGAATGGCTTTCTCAAAATAAACAAAGCTAAAGAGTCCATGTCCTTCACAAATAATCAGACTGGAGGCCATTCCAAAGTCTTCAATTACATTAGAAACATGTACCTGGAAAAAAAGTGTTTACACAGGCACCAGATACTAGCAATATATCTCAAGGCATTTCAAGTCAAAGAAACACCAATGTTCTTGAAGAACATGCAGACAAAATATTCTATACAGCATTATTCTATTAGCACAAACAACAGAAACCAAGGAAGAGGATGACAGTCATCATAAGAGCTCCTTTCTCTTGTGAGGGACAAGATCAAGTTCTGAAGAGTTTGGTTAAATGTTATCTGAATACCATTGAGCATCAATTATCTAATTACTTTGGAAACGGGTGTAAGAAAATAGCTCATGCAGTATATTTGAAGCTGTTTGATCCACTAGCACTTGAAATGGGGGCAGGAGGGAAACATCAGAAATTAATCTGGACTTCAGCATCATATTTTCTGGAACTACTTCTACTAGACATGCAATGACACCTCAGAGATTACCAGGTAATGAGAGCAATTAAGAAGCTGTGTCTCACAAAGCAAATAGTGCTCTCCAGGTTGGACTGAAACATGAAAAGGAGACTTTTTACTGTGGGATCAAAGGGAAAAGGAAACTAAGAAAACAACTGTGAGAAATTATGGCTGAAATGTAAATTTTCCCACCTGGGGAATTCACCCTTGAGATTGCTATGTTGTGCAATAGATCACTTTGTAATGCCAGAACTGAAAGCGAGGCAACTGAGGCAGTGAAAGGTGCAGGCCTCTGGACTTCAGGCTAATTATGCTGATGTGGCTGCACTACAGCTCAAATGTAACAATTGAGCTCTACACAGCATGCTGCTTGCTCCCTTAGAAATCCCTGCAAACACCTATTTTGCACAGAGTAAACATACTCTGGGAAGTAAGAAAATCTAGCTCATGGTGCCTCCTGTGACAACCAGCCCAGGGCAATGGAGAAAGAAGCAAAAATGTAATTGGTTATATGACTTTGGAAGAATTTACAAGCCACAGCAGCTGTATTAGCATAGTAAGGTCCTTGTCCTAGCTGACTTCTAATGCAAAGGATTTTTTCATAGAAGCACTAGGCAATGTTGCAGCAGGAGACGAATTACTGATAATTAGAAAACAGAGAGGTCATTGTTTTTTGTAAATTGGATCCTGGTGGATAGACCCATTTGATGATTAAAACTCTGAAACTGCAATTAAAAAATTTTGGGGAGTGGAAATCATGCAAGTGAAATCCAACAGACTGATGTGCAGGGATGAAATATGTGAATTACATGTATGGATAAATTAATTGAGGGAAAAAAATGTACTCCTTCCTGAAAGCAGGGTCTGTAAAAATATGTAATATCCTTGATCTCCAGTCTCAGGGCAATGAACTCATTGGAAAGGAAAATAAAACAAAACAACTGAGCAAAAATGTGAGCATGTGTCCTTAAGCAAAACACTCCATGGAATGAAGATTATTTCTGAGAGTTGACCTCTCAATAAGACATGCTTTGGATTTAAAAGAACATACCTCTTAGCAAGGCCCACTTTTTATTTCAAAAGAAGCAACTTCTTCCTTTTTGGAAAGTTGCAGTTGAAGATTTATTCACAGTGGTTGAAAAAATAATGTGGGTTTTTTTACCAAAGTATTTTTTTCACTCCTCTGAAATAGCCTTAGGGTGAAATACTAGAGCTACGCATGTGGTTGTGCTACTGGTCAATTACACCAACTGTATGAGAAGTTATGCTGTTTCCAGCTATGCTGTTGCAACTATTTGCCATTGTAGTTAGAAGACTGAACCCCATTATATCAACTCTGACAGACTGAAAAGCTGAATTCTGATCTGGACTTTGCACTTAGCAATCAGCAAGCAAACGAGCAAAATGGGATTTGTCAGGGGCAGATATTTAATTTAGCAGAAAAAAAACAATCTGAATACCTCTAATATCTTTAAGAGATAGCTAAGGAAACATTAGTCCTACACATCTCTAAAGAAATTAAATTGTTTATTTGGGATGTTGAGTGCATCCCTCTCTTCATGGTCATAATGAAAATCACACTTAGAAATTAATGATCATGAGCACATGTTCAGTGGTGCATGGAGATCATCATCCAAGGACAGACAGATATGCTGAAGTTTAAAACATATCTCCAAATTCTGAAAGAAAAAGAAAAAGGGATAGAATTTGTTGCTCTGTCTGAAAATATTTCTGTTAGGCAATTTGGACAGTAGCAAAGAAAATGAAGTCTAGGAAAATAAAAAATGGGAATAAATAGTAATGATATTGGAAGAGGGAGCTACATGACCTTTGAAGACAAAGGACCTCAGAGGTGCACTGCACTTGGTTAGTCAGGTAGCTAGTAAATTCTTTCTGGATGACTGGATCTGTTTTGCAGCATGGCTAATACATCTGAGGGGGGAAAAATAGGTCTAGTGATGAAAATTGTACTTTTAATAGTTTAACTTGGTGGACACAGAAAGTGTGGGCTGTAACACCAAACAAGTAATGTGAGTTATAACTGTAGTACTAAATGAAAAGGGAATTGCATTCACAATAATTGCCATGTAACACACACTAGATGGTGTATGTCACAAATGATTCAGCTCAATTATTTCACAAATACCTTTTTTTTTTTTTTTTTTTTTACAGTAATCTATGAAAATCTTCAGAAGCTAAATATGCCTTTAAACCTGTTTGGAAGCAAAGAGATTATAACTGCATTGACACGGGGCATGGGAAAGCTGGGTGACTTGGGATTTTTGGAAGAGACATGGTCAGCAGCATAGCACAGCCACCATGCTTTCCACTGCACTGCTGGGAGGAGGATTCAGCGTCCTTGCTCTAGACATTTCCATTGCTCCACAGTATTTCAGATCTTAGGCACTGCCTTGTCTTGCTGGGCACCTTCCTCTGTCACCTTCCTATGTGCCAAGTGGGTTCCTGAGCACAGGAGAATATGTGGGAATACCAGAAAGGTGAATTGGCTAGAAAAAATTCTGAAGTATCAGAAGCGGAGAGACATGACATAACTTCTAGAGAAAGAAAACAACAAGAAATTCCAGTAAATTTGTTTTCCTTAAGTCATAGTAAGACTGAAACCTCCCACAGACAAGTGCCCCTTCTTCCCCTTCAATCAGTGTATAAGCCAGTTATTAAAGAATGTATATATTCTAGATCTATGTATCTATGTATTTTAAAAGTTGCTTAATAATGGGCTGTGGCCTATGGAAAGGAAAGGAAAGGAAAGGAAAAATGCAACACTTGCTCAAGAGCTGTTAAGTGAAGAGACACTTCAGCAACTAGTAAAGCAGGAGGAGCTTTGGCAACTGCAGAAGAGGAAAATAAATTTTAAAAATTGCATTTTTTGACTCATCTGGCTCCTTCTTCCTGGAGAAATTCTCATCCAAGCAACCTAATAAGAATAAGTGTCCTCCCTTGTCCCTGATTTCAGGAGGGTCTGGACTGGGTTCTGCTGATGTCCTGCACTCCCCCTGGCTGTCCAGCTATCTGCAGGGCAAACTGCAGGATGACAAGAGGCTTGTGGGATGCCAAAATTATATTGAGATTTTACAATTTGCCTCAGCTGCTCACAGCCTGAAAACCTGCAAGGGTGTATCATCCTATTTTTGCTGCTGAAAGACAAAATCAAACTCAAGTTAAAGTCAGCAGTGAAAACACCAATTGTTACAGCCTTCCGAGGATTTTCAAGGGAATCATGTTGAAATCTCTAGGAGTTTCCATCATGAAACACAAGCTTTCCTTACAGTTTTGCCCATTGCAATAGTTTCCTGAGCCTATGGAAATTAGAACAGGTTACTGCAAGGTAAGCAAGGCAGGAAGTTTCTGGCTGCCTGGTACTCTCTGCTAAGCTCCTGTATATGTGCTCAAGTCCAACAGTAAAAAATGCACTAAATCCTAAATCTCCTGTTCTTTCACTTTGGTGCAGGTTACCTTTCATTCATTGCAGGGTAACAGTGGTCACTCATGCAAATATAAATACAGCAGAGTTCAATGAAGTGGTTCTCATACTCCAGTGCAAACACTGCAACACAGAAAAAATGCAGACAGCAGCTCCTGTTTTTGTGGTGAGATCAGTTCCAAGATTACTGGAGCAGTTTTTATGGGCTCCTTGAGAAAATGGGCTACATATTACATACAGAAAGGTATGGCAGTGCTATTCTTCACATCATGTCATGATTAATATATATTTCTAAATAACTCCTAAATACTAAAAGACACATTTTGTTCTTGTCCTCTGCCAGTTTTAATCCAATGGGTTAAATGGAAGCTTAAATGGATTCCTTTCATACTTCCTCTAAAAATACCCTTCTAAAAATACTCTTCCAATTATTGAACTTTTCTAAAAGAAAACTTGGGCCAAAGTACAAAGAAAACCTTGCCAAAGTACACATTCTCCAGATAGAGCAACCATTGTCAGCAGTCTCTGCAGTTTGGCTCAAAATGATAAATGTTGATGAGACAGCATCCTGCAAAAATGTAATAATGTTTTCAGAGCCTATGTCCCATTTTCAAATGTGAATGAAATTTTAAGTGCCAGATTTTCAAAGGTATTTAGTATAAAAAGAAATTTAAGTTTTCATCAGCATATATGCAGGCTTGTAACCAGTTTGAACCCATTAGAAGCAAGAGACAGTTATTTCTATATGCATAAACATTTTCAAAACCCCATTCCCTGAAAACTGCAGTTCCAATGCTTTAAAAAAATGGATTCACAAATATTTTGAGATTTTTCTTTTTATTTTTCAGAAGTAAAGGAGAAAAAAGAGAAAGGAAATCTGAAATAACAAATACAGTTATGTAATTAGATACCCACTGATCATAGGGTTTAATAATTAAGCCATAGTTATAGATATTTCAGTACTAACTACTATAGATATAGATTTGATTTGATTTCTTTTATTATATTATATAATTTCTGCTGTTCTCTTTGACAAATAAACAGTATTAGGAAAATGTTATAAACATATATAAAGGAGAAACAAGCTGAAACCACTGAAAAGCTGGGTGACAAGTTAGTGTGAATAACAGAAAAATCAGATAAAAGAAGGAAAGGAGAAAGAGAGAAAATAAGGGTCTTTTGAAAATTAAATTAAATATGTTAGCCACGTCATATAGTCAATTTTCTGTCTATACCAAATAACTTAAAACTGTTCATAATACTATTATTTGCTTTCTTAAAATCTAATGAAAAACTTTGTAGAAGATAAAAAGATCAACCTCAGTTTAAGATGCATAAGTTTCTCCAAATCTCTCATTAATTCATTAAGTATAATATTAAATACATTGCTTGTCTTCTTGCAATAACTGAATAACTCAATGTCTTTAATCAATGTAGAAAAATATTTCAGTAAAAAGTCAATATAAAATACTATTTGGCTAAATCTCTTCCTCAGATTCTCCTTGTGGATATTTCACCCCACAAGGGAGTTTCACAATAACAAATATGCTACACTACACGCAAATGCCAGCATGCTTTGCCTCTTACTAAGGCGATACTCAGTGCTGGGTTGCAAGTAATATCCTTCTAAGCTCCCTTTCTCTTTGTGTGCAACCTTTTGCTATGGCAAGAGTGTACCACACAAACAAGTTGCTAAGAGATAACAGAGATTGTGAAATTACAGTACACAGCAGCAACTTCTCTTGGATGCCCATGTAATCCCAGCCTCACTGAGGATAATGCAGTTTGCACCTCAATGGATGGGAGGCAAAGACCTTACATACACCATAAAGAGAAGCCATTGGGTGGAGTAGGTAACAGGCTGTAAATCCACACCCTCACTTGCTTCATGGTAATTTGTCCATGAAGGTATCCCTTGGATTGCTTGGAGATGGATGTTCTTTCACTCTTCAAAGAAAACAAGGAAACTGTACCTGATGAATGACAAAATGAAATGTTTATAGAAAGTGCAAGACACTTCACTTGCTAAAAAGTGAGAGGTTAGAAGCCACAAGTGAAAATTTAGCTCTAGGCAGACAGCTACTTATAAGTAACTTATAACAATATATTCTCTTCCATTCTTGTGAAATTGAAAACCAATTTTAATATCTTCCACATTCTGATTTTCAAAAGTAAATGTTAGATTTTGAAACAGTTGTGGACTCAGAAGTCCCTAGCATGAAAGAGAACTTACATATATGAGGCCAATGATGCTCCCTCCCTCAAAATCAATCAAAGTTATACCCTGAATGACCAAGCACTACCCTCTGTAGTAAACCAAGTTTATCATATTGGAACTCTGTTAACTAGACAAACTGTATTTTATTTTTCTTATCATTTAGACATATATTTATCATATAAATGAGTCAGTAGATATAAATGAGAGAGTACTTTTTATCTGCTTGGGATTTGAGGGGTTATGTTTTTATACTAAATCTCATGGCTCTCAAAAAGGCTCTGTTTTCCAAACATAGTTGTATTTGTAAGTGAAAGATTACCAAATTAATATTGTCATGCACAAAATTAGTATGTTTATCAGCATAGATGTTCATACATCTGTGGATTAACTCACTTTGCAGTTGCACTTATCCACAGCCATGTGTTTTTTTCACCCACAAAGCTCAAATTGTATTCAGTTGGTATTTAGTTATAAAAACAGATCAAATTTAAAGATCAAAAGCCAGTGGTCAGCCTTTTGGGAGTATGATTCTTTAGACAGCTTTTACCCTTGGAACGGCAATTACCTCATCTCAGTAAGTGTTGCAGGAATCATCTTAAGTTTTAAAGGATATTTTTAGGTAGAAAATAGAGTAGAATCACAGAAAGAAACTACTCCAAATGGTTTTGGAGCAACATGTTACCAGGTTTTAGCTATTTTTCTTACTTAAGATATATATCTCAGATCAAAAACATACCCTGTAGAGTATTATACCGATTAGTAGCTCACAGGAGGAGGACGTTGGGGGAAAAAAAAGTAAGAGGGAGGAGAGAGGGATTAGCAGAAAAGTAAAAGAGTATTTATTTGAATGCCTGAATCTTCCAGCCCACACAGTCTTAAACTGGCTGACTAACTACATCACTACCTTCACTTGTTAGCTTGAATTTTTTTCCATGCAGATTAGTTTGTTCTGCTCCAAGAACTCTCACATTTTGTGTTGGAATTTTGTGGCTTAAAAAGCAAATAAATGTCTGGTCATTCAGGAAACATCATGATGCAATAATGCAGTACAAAATAACCACTTTGAACTACACAGAGATCTGTAGTATGGAAGGCCAAAGAGAACAACACCGTCCATGACCTCAACAAAGCTACAGTCATCTGCTCTGTGTCAATACAAGGGCATAAAGCAACAAGCACAGAGCCAGTTCAAGGTCTACAGTTAAACAATCCCTACGTATAAGGCTTGGCCCTAACTCCCTCCCAATGCCAGAGTGTCAGACACACCCACATCAATGACTGGAGAGAGATTTACTTAAGTGAGGCATGCAGGGCCAGTACGGCAGGATAGGACACAAGAGCACAGTGTACATTCCGCAGTACAAAACTCTGTAACTATTTGAAGAAGTTCCTATTAACCTCTTGCTTCATCCTCAGTACCACCCTGAAGGAATGTGTTTATGGCACAAGTTAACAGGCCTGCCCACACCCTTGTCATGGGGGAAGGCACAGCCCAAAGAGCATGAAAAGAGGTCAAGCCACAAGATAAAGCCCATAACAGAAACAAATGGCTAAAATATGTGCCAATGCCTACTTTAAAGCAATGTAAGGCACAAACAACACGATTCCCAAAGATACCATCTGATGTAGCAAATGCCCCTGTTGGCATTATGGTGACAGCAGAATTATGTCACGTGCCTACTAACACAAAGGAACACAGGACTGCTCGATTCTCCCTGACAACTCCAGGGATAACTCCAGATCTATTGGGCTTGGGTGGAGACCGATGTGTGTCTGCACAGCCTGGAAAGCAATGCCTCCTCTTTTTGTGTGCCCTAATCTCCACCTGCTTTTATAGCCCAGTCTGTCCTGATCTCCATCATACACTTCCTCATCACTTGCTTTTTACCATGTGTAACTTCTCACTCTCCATCAGATTATCCCCTCACTTGAGCTTGCTTTGACCACTCCCATGATAAAAACATCCCACTTGAGACAACTTGTTCCATCAGTGTCACTCCATCTTCTCTCCGTCCTGCAGCTCTTTGAACACAACCTTTATAGTTTCTACCTGGGCCTTCTCTGCTTGTCTGGTTCCTTTTCTTTGCAAATGAAGATGTTTTTATGAGAATATCTAAGAATTCTGCAGCCAAGAGGTACATCATAACCATTGATTTATGGGAAAGGAGGGGGGGGAGTCTATGTACAAGATATACATTCAGGTTGATGTTATACAGTTTAAAAACTCTTGAATCGTGGAAGACCTTATTATATAGGGAATTCACCATTTGTTTACAAAGGCTGCATCAAATCTCTCCCAGACAATGCACAGTAATGAGTTGTTATAACTTTAATGATAACCTTTTCAAAAACCTCTGGCACAATTAGTTGAAGTCTAAAGAAACCAGATGAATAACTACTCTGCAAGAAATGCAGAGCAGAACAAAGGAAACCAGGCCTTCAAGGAAGGAAATCATATTCAGAGGCCAGATAGAGTGACATTAGTGATGAACAGGAAGCTTGGGGAGGAGTGATGTGTTCTGCATAGCTGCAGGAACTTAGCCTTAAATACTTACAAACTAAGCAAAATAAAAGGGACAGGGCATCTCAAGGCTTGAGGGTAAAAGACAGTTTTGTTCTCCTTGGATTTCTAGGACTTGATCAGTTTCTTTTCTGACCTCCTTAATTTTTTCTTCAATACATTCCTCAAAGACAACGTCCTGTAACCAAGTCTAGTTGAACAACTCTTTTTGGACTACTCACAAAACTGATAGCTGAGGTCACAAACGCTTGGTCTTTTGCTAAACAAATCCAAGAGCAGGGACAGGAAATACTTGGCACTGGTGTGGCCACACACCAAATCCTGTGTTCAGTTTTGGGCCCCTCATGACTAGACAGAAATTGAGATGCTGGAGCAACTTCAGAGGAGGGCAGCAAAGCAGGTGAAGGGTCTGGAGCACAAGTCCTGTAAGTGCTGAGGGAGCTGGGTATGTTTATCCTGGGGAAAAGGAGGCTCAGAGAGGATTTTTTAACTCTCTACAATCACCTAAAAGGAGGCTGTAGCCGGGTAAGGATCATCCTTTTCTCCCAAATAACAAAAGATAGGTCAGAAGGAATTGGCCTCAAGCTGCACCACAGGAGGTTTATATTGGATATTAGAAAAAATTCTTCACTGGAAGGGTTGTCAAGCATTGGAAAAAGCTACCTGTGAAAGTGAATGAGTCACCATCCCTGGAGGCATTTCAATGACGTGGATGTGGCACTTGGGGACATGGTTTAGTGGTAGACTTGATAATGTTAGTTTAGTGGTTGGACCTGATCCTAAGGATCTTTTTCAACCTAAATAATTCTATTATTTAATTATTCTTTTTAAAATCTTCCTTATATTTTCCTTTGTTATGATGCTTCCATGGTGGAGAAGAGGGATCATGCTGTTCACATGGTTGCAGTGTTCACTCCATGAGAACAGTGCCACTCACACTGGCCAGCAGAGTCTCATTGCTGCCACTGCTGCTCATCAACCTGCCTACATTCATCTTTCTTCTTTTCTCTAATTAACTAAGAGTTTGTAGGCACAAGATTTTTTTTTTTATTGGTGATTAGTGATGTCAAAACCAAACAGTGATGAGATACACAATAGAAGGTGCAAGACACAAGGAGCAACTATTTTGAGCTATTATGTTAAATACTTATGGCACAAGAACCATGCCTGGTTTCACTGAAGATAGAAAGGGAAATTGCTGATACCAATATTGCAAGACGGCATCCTTAAGCACTCGAAAGCAGTAACAACATCCAGATGAGCAAGTGCCTTTGTGATTCATTCCTACCTGCTTGTTGATAAAGAATCTTACAGGCCACTATTGTGATTATCACCTTCTCTGCCAAACATCAGTAAGAACTCCATCCTCACTAAGGCTTGACAGTGAGTGAAGGACAGTCAAAGAAAACATGGATGTGAGAAGTTCTTACATTGCTGCAATGGACCTCCAAAAGGACCCTGACTTCTGTGCACTTTCTCCTCCTCTGTGGTTTGCTAAGTACTTCTTTCTTTCATATATTGCACTTCTGCTGTTTTCCATGTGCATGTAGATGCCATGTCACAACATCCTTGTCCTACACTGCATTATTTTCTCAGAACATTTCTACACTTTCCATCTACTTAAGACAAAGCTTGTTTAATACATGGTCTTATTATAATGAGCTTCACGTTTTCATTCCTTTCACCTCTTGTTTTTCTATTTAGAATTAGATTTAATTCTAATTGTAATTAGAATTATTTCTAATTCATTTGAGAAGCTGGACTGCCTAAAATTAGATTACAAATTCACTGGGTCAGATATTTTACACCTCTTTTGACAAGTGCTTTATGCAAATTCTAGGCAAATTATAAGCACCAATTACCACTGTAATACTAATAAATTCAAATTAAATGGTGCTTCAGGAACTCTTCCCTCAGAATAATATCAGTTGAAATTTATGTAGTATTCCCTCCCAGCCCCAGACTGCAAATACATTTGTTAATTACTTGAGGGTGAATGACAATGCCATAGTTAGCCAAGTCCAGGCTGCTCTTAATGGTGATGGGGCTACCAAGAAAATGGACACATCTATGATTCCAAGAAAGTGCCCATTTCTGTTTCACTGGACAGAATGAAAATACTGTTTATGCACAAAATGATTGGTCTTATGACAGCATTAACTCCATCCAGAGTTGAAAGGAACACTGGAAATGAACAGAAAGAACTTACATGTCACTCAGCAGCTGGCAACTACAACATATGAGGTAGAGAAACAGTGTCTAAACAACAGGGTAAAGTTCAGTTGTTTTAACCTTTCATAAACGGAGGGACAACACACAGGGGTCTACAGACTGACTATTGTGTGTTGTACACATCATATAGGTGCTGAGTTACAGCTGTTAAGGAGACATACATTGTTCAGGATACACACTAATCCTATCATGTGCTTGGAAACTTGCAGAGAACAGATTCATCATTCCTGTTTTGTTAACCACAACCTACCACTGACCATCTATGCCAGGGAAGTCCTTTATTTTTTTATGTGCATTTTCTCTTAGGCAGTTAAGACACCAAACAACCAACAAGTTAATGAGTCTTATCACTTTTAAAAAAACAGGCTCTTTACTTGTGAAGCTGATTGCATCAAATCAGCTATATATAGGTAATTGCTCTATAGCAAATACAAATCAAATTAATTATCTACTTGGAGCATCACAGACTCCACGACAACGGTGTTGTATTGTCACTGTGCTGTTTCCTGAAGTGGGTCTATGCCAATCTTATGTAGGATGTAACAACTACAAATAAGAAATACTGCAAAAGTTTGTAGAGGACAGGAGTGATTCAGTTCTGAATTTCTCACCAATACAAATGATATGGTCTGCATTAGGGAGCAAAACTGCCAGTTGTGCTCTCGTCACTTCATAGCACTATCCTCGTGTTTGGGTTATGTATGATTACACAAGTGACAAGGAAGGTCACGCTACTATGCTACAGCAAAAAAAAAAAGGTTTCGTCTGCAGGGACCTTTTCTCAGTGTCACAAAAATACTGACTTGGGACTGCCCATTCACTGTCAGCTATGTGTAAGCCTCTCATTTTGAATGACTTTGCTCAAAAACCTTGATGTGACATGCACAGGAGCTTGTGGAAGTTTAAGGAAAAAGGTTACCTAGAGCCATCAAAACAATTTCTGATTATCTCTTGCAGCCAGAATGATCTTCTAGGATGATTAGGAGGGTTTTCTCATTTGTCACAACCTCAGAAAAGCTGTCAACCACCTGCACCACATGTCTCACCTGCCTCTGCTCTACCAGAGAACAGCAAACTGAAAGCTGCAAGAGAACAATTTGTGCCTTGTCCAGGCTGCTCCTAATAATAAGAATTATCCCCAGGGGTGCCATTTTTCATGATCCTTACATATTACCTATAGATCTGTGATTTGATCTTTCTTTCTACTCTTTCAAATAACAAAAGCGTTCTGAGATTTAAGAAAAAAATCACAGTCTTGTTGTCACTAGCTTCCAAAATTTTAACCTTTTCTGCTTAGTGCTGTAACAATTGACTGCAGAACATGCTGTGATATGGGGTAAAAAAGACAATAAATATTGTTAAATAGCCTTATTTTGATGTAGGTTGACATCTTGCATGAAATGCATCCAGCAACACCACTTGAAAAACTTGCAATTCTCAGCATCTCCATTGCTGATATTATCATCAAAAGCCATGAAACAAATCAAGTCTGGTGATAAGAGCTATGCCTGTCACTAGTGTAGCACCATGCAGTTATCAAAGCACCAAATCACTATAATCACCAACTGATGTTTATCTTGGACACACCAATATTATTTAAGCAAACAGACCTGAGCTAACCACCATGCACAAAATTAAGCTATATATTTTGCATATACCTACTGAAAAATAATCTATTGAATATCCCCTGTCTACCAAAGAAGATGAGCTGACTGAATATAAACTCTATTCACCAGAGGTTCATTTTTCCATGAGAACAATTAAAGATTAATCAATTTGCAGTTTGTGAAATAATCTTTATATGCTACTTTATCCTATTTATCATAATGTTTCACATCTTCTCTAGCTGTAAGAACAGCAGAAACTTGTATTGCTGCCTGTGTGGAGAGCTGCACTGGGAAACAGTGGGAAGAAAGATGATCTGTAAGGCAAGTTCAATGGAAGCATTTCCCTTTTTCCCTGTACTCAGTTCTTTCCTTCAGTAGGAGAAGGTATCTGGCCACTTTCCCAACATCTTAGCATGTTCTGAAGGTCCCTTTTGCTTCCCAGAGGATGAAAGAAGATGCAGCTACATTCTGCCACTATTAGGTGAAAGGATGATACTTGGCTCCCGCACAGAGTGACCACCGCCTTCATTAGTGAAAAAGACATTTTCTACAACCATTTGATACAAGAATATGAAACTACAGGTCATAAAGAAGTACAGCAGTGGCTTAGTGAATGAGCTGGCCTGAACAAACAGAAAATCAGCAAGCATTCCCAGGAGAAAGTAGGGTTTTAAAGATATGCTGGAGGATAATAAGTTCACTTGTCTCTCACCACTCATTCTATGTGTGATACACAGCCATTTGTGAAACCAGTATCTGATCTGGCAAGACACATTGGACCACAATATAAATGCAGAGACAATAGTGAAGATGCTGATCACACACCTGTAGTTTGACTCCCATTTGGATAACCACACAGTCACAGTATGAATGAACTAATTGGAGCTGGACTGCAAAAGAGGAATCCTATTGTCACCAATACATCCCTTGGTTTTCTCCTAACAACCTGCTGGTAATCAGTAATATGTGGTACCATTGTCAGGTTGCTGCACTTCTACTGTTTTTGTAGTCCAGGACAGAGGGTATACACAGAACATCTATGCAGCTCTTATCAATGTAATATCTTGCTTTATGGGGCTCAAATTATGTTTTCGATACTCTATTTTCCTGCATCTTGCAACAAATGCTAACACACAGGCACACCCATATTGCCCACTGCTGCTCAGTTTTGCTTAAGATCTCTTGGTGTTTGCTGTGCAGGATGCAGGTATGTGTGCAAACCTGTATGCACACACATACATATGTATATACTTCCTACTGCACTTCCAATGAGTTCTGCTGATAATTTTTGTGACGTTCCCCTTCTTACCCCCTTTTGCAAACTCTTTGGCTGCATACAGCACAGATGGGACTTGGGGATTTCCTGTTCAACAGGAACCTTCGGGTGGAGCACCACTGTCGCCAGGAGCACGTCCTGTTTTCTCTCCTCCTTTAGGCGTAGTCCCATCTCTGATTATCTACAAGACTTTATCACTGTGATTCTTAAACTCTGGCATTGCTCATCTGCAGGTGACTTACATACTTGCAACTGCTGGCTCCTTGGTGTCCCGCTGCACAGCTGTTCTGACCAGAAAGTCAAGCACTGTTTGACCTTACTTCACCACTTTAGGAGCACTTGGAACCAATGCACTGCTCCCTTGCTCCCTGGATATATTCACTGGGGGAAGGATGTTGCTGGGGAGGGGCCAGCTCCTCAGATAGAGAAACTGTCCACCTGATAGGCACCACCACAGACATGGAGGTTGGTGGTACTGAGGGGCTGAGGCAATCAAAAAATCTTGTGACAACTTTCTACACTTCCAACTCGGCATGCTCTTCCCCTCCAGGACTGCCTGTTAGCTTGCTCCATGTATAATGTTCTCCATGTTGCAGACCTGCTCAACAAGCCCCTCTTCCATCCCCATGCACTTTTCCTCTACTCTGAATCACAGAATCGTTGATGTTGGAAAGGATTTTGGAAGTCACCACGTCCAACCTCCTGCTCTAGTAAGGTCACCTGGAGGAGCTTAACTGGGACTATGGCCAAATGGCTTTTGAGTATCTCCAAATTATCTCCAGTATCTTCCTGACAAGTACCCTTCAGCTATTTACACACTTGATGAGATCTGTCTCTGAGCCACTTCTGCAGGCTGAACAATCCCATCTCTCCTAGCCTTTCCTTATAGAAGAGATGGTCTACTCCCTCAATCATCTTCCTGGCTGGACACTGTTCAATAGCTCTAGGTCTCTCATGTACTAGGGAACCCACAACTATTCTCCAGGTGTGACCTCACAAGTGACAAGTAGAAGGGAAGGATGACCTCCCTTGACCTACTCCTTCTCTCTCTCTGTCCATCCTTGTTCCCTCTTATATGATCAAGCTTCTTCTCAATACCTTTGTGTCTCTCTAAATTCTTCTTAAAGACATTTGTAGAACTAGTATGCTGTCAAGTTATCACCTTGCTTTTTGAAGTACTGTGAATTCTTCACAAACCATGAAAATTTCATATGGAAATAGTGATTGGATATCAAGTAACCAACTTTTCTTGATGCTAGGCAATAAAAAGGTAACAAAATGTTTACTATGAACCTCCATCACAACCCTTAATCAAACTAACCAGAAAAAAATCGTACTCCCAAGAGATTTTTTTTTCTCATTAACAACTTCTCCTTTTCTGTGTTAGAAATTCTTCATTGGCTTTACCAAATAAAAATATATCTAACAGTAATGATACAGTCTACCCCCTCTAGCAAACACAACTGATTTTCTGATTTTTTTTTCTCAAACATACAGATTTCAGCATGAGAACAGGTATGTATTTACTAATGTCCTCTCCGCAGCATTGACTTACATGGGTTCATTACAGACATTTACTTCCACAAAAGATAACTAGAATTAACAGCATCTGTCTGATTTCTAAACAGTGTTGGAAGATAATATAGATATTAGCTCCAAATACTTGTACAATCCAATTATTACTATACTAGCACTGCAGTAGTACCTAGGAGGGTCCTTGTGCCAAATACAGGCAATGAAAAAGCATAACCTTGCATGTTAAAAGTTATATTATTAATCTCAGTTGGTTAAGTATAGTGATATTTAATCATAAGCACATAGTATTCATAGTCACAACAATATTCATGGAGTTTTCTACCCTAATTAATTCACAAGAAAGACTGTGATATGAGAAACAGATAATAATAAATAAAAATAAATTATAAATATAATATATATAAATATTATATATATAAATTATAAATTTAAAATAATATATAGAAAAAGAAGTTTAAAGGAAATCACATGCAATTTAAGATTAGATAGGTTAAGATTAGATTATAATTAGACAAAATTGTTTATGGAGATTAGACACCAATAACAGACCAGGTGTGTACCTAAGAGCTAAGCTATGCAAAAGCATTTTGTGTGCTCACACCATGGGAACATTCAGAGCATGTCTAACACAAGATTTGTTTCACAACGTAAACTTGTGTAGTTTGAAACATACCAGTAGAGCCTTAGATCAGACACAGTTGTGTAAGAGGCTGTCAGATGAAGTACATTTTTTTGCTGCTGTAAGCAACTTCTGACTTCGAATCTACCATTACAAATTTTAACATTTCATATTAATTTTAAATTATACTTGTAACTAGCATAGCCAAAAAAATGCTCTATATAGATTTAATCTTAGAGGAATAGAGATATAAATAAAAAACCCTAAATGTTTAAAACACAAAATTCTAGAAAATACTGCATACATGAAACTCTTTCACACAAGGCATCACATTTCTTTCAGGAAGGCTGTTGACTTTTAATTTTTTCTCTATCCCCCTTACTTATTTTTGCTAACTGAATGCAACAAATGAGTTTTGGGGATTCATCCCTCCTTTTTCTCTTTTTAGGCCAATTAAAGATTTTTAATATTTTCTCAGTTTGGAAGCATTAAAATACCCACCAAATACAAGATAATAGGGAAAATAAAGAAAATAGAAACTAATTTTAAAAGGTAAAAGAGCAGAGTGTTATAAAATTACTACTCCCCCTTACTACCCTACACCCTTTCCCAAAACAGAAAAGCTATAAAATAATTATTAAATATTTTAGAAAGTTCTAGGAATATTCCAGAAGAAGAAAGCTAAAATAAAGAGAAGAACTTAAAAAAAAAAAAAAAAAAAAAAAAAGCATGGGATGGTATAGAAAAATGGAAAATAGGCTCACATTTTCTGACAATACTTGCCCTATTACACTTATTACACTAAGCAGCAAAAAGGAGAATATGAAGAAAACAAGATACCAAAATACAGAAAAATCAAAATATTTGGTAATACGTTTTGTGAAACAAACTTTAGAACTCTCTATTATCTACCATTTTAAATGAGAAACATCTTCCAAACATATATTTTCTTTTCCCCTTCAGCATTTTGATAACATGTATAAAAAAGATAACTCCTGCCAGCATCTCAAAACTTTGTTTCTGGTGTTCCCTCTCTCTCCTTACCAGGTAAATGGAGATGACTTTCTGCTAACTGCCTGTTCCATAAAAACCTCTTATTTTGTTGGCAGATGAAGGAGAGAAAGCTTTGAAAACAGGACTTGCATTTAACAGTCTTGTTAGAGCTTGAGTTTGAAACAAGTCACAGAGTCATTAAGGTTGAAAGAGACCCCCAAGGTCATCCAGTCCAGTTGCCAACCCAGTACTACCATGACCACCCCAAACCATATCCCCAGGTGCCACATCCAGACCTCCCAAACACTTCCAGAGCCACTGACTCCACCACCTCCTTGTGTAACTTATCCCAATGCCTAACCACCCTTTCAGGGGAATATATTTTATGAATATCTAACCTGAATCTCCATTGGTGCAATTTAAGGCCGTTTTCTCTTGTGCTTTCACTTGAGACATGATGATCATAAACAAACAGGTGTAGAGTGACTGCTACCAGGAGGCTCTGGAAAGTCATTTGCCAAGCTTCATCCCTCTATGCCTAGGAAGAGAGTGGTTGATATTAGCGGGCTGGCTGCTCAGATATAGCAGACTTCAGACCTGGTATTTCATCTTGGATATTTACTCTTCAATATATATTCAGACAATAGCAGCAACAATATAACTTCACTGAAAAATCCCAGACCTGTTATTTGTTAAAAGCACAGAGAAATCCACCCTATCATGATCAGAAAACTGGCTTCTTGATGCCTGAATGTCTTTACTAAGGTTGTCATTTACAACTACCATAAACCTGACCCAAAACCATGCAGACAGCCTCAAGCTACAAATCTAGCAGTGCTATGAGATATCCTCTTTCCTCAGATTTGCCCTGTGGCAGACGCCTGGACAGCAAGTACACAGAGGCATTAAAGAACAGCTGAGAAAGCATTACTTGAAGAGGCAAACTCCTTGGTTACTCGTAAGAGTTTTCTAAATGGTATTTGTACTCTCATGAGATTCCTTTTTTAATCCTTTCTTTTGAGTGAAGTGTCTAAGACGAAACCTTCCCAAAGGGTATCTTTGTATCAGTCTCACACCACCCTCCGAAACATGTTGCCCTATCAGTTTCTGGGAAAGACCACACAGTTCATGGTCACTGTAACTCCACACACTCCTTTAAATTGTTACTCCCTAGTAACAATTCAGCTGCCTGTATCTGGATAAACCCCATGAATATACTGCACAAATATACTGTAAGCATAACATTCAAGTACCAACAGTTCTGCTTTCATGTCTAAGGTGTATATATGCATGACTAGCTTATAAAAACAATGCAAGTGCTCTGCAGCAGATTTAAAATGAAGTTAGTGTCTAGTCTGGATAGCCCAGTTTGCATTTTCAGCCATGTGGAAAAAGAAGGTAGGTGGTACTTTTACAGTCAGAAATTTTAAGAGCAATATTCACACTCTTTAGCAAAGATTGAATGAGTATGCCTTTGCCTGGAATTCAGAAGAAGCAAGAGGGAGGGAATCTTCCAGACCCTGCACAAATCCATCCCTGCCCTACACCCCCATTCTTAATTACTCTTATTCTTCATTTTCATAATAATGCCAGTGCCTCTGGCACCACTGCTTCCTCGGGAACTCCCTCTACCTCCACTTCCCACCACCTCCTTGTATACAAAACTCCTTCCACCTCAAGGACAGAGAAAGGCAGACACCCTCTTTTTCATCTTAATCCCTTGTAAAGCACACTGCCTTTTATTAAGCCTACCAATGCAATCAGAAATGGTGCTGCACAACTAACAAAAATAATTAGCAAGCTTTGATGATCATCCAGGATGGATTTTATGTGTTTTCTCTCTCCATTTGCACAGTGACTCTCATGAGACTGAATTTAATTTTCCCTGCTTGCTGTGAACATCTAAAAGATAGTCTCATCCATAAAAATATCCAAAGCCTTGCACTGAGAGGCTGTTCTCATGTTTAAAACCAGTTTTGCCCATGCAGTATTTTGTGTTGTGCAGACTCTCTGCAGTGTCACAGTAGTAAATAAATTCGCACAAAATCCTTCATCCTCAAAGAATCACAAAGCACATTTAGACTTTAAAAACATTGGAATACACCTTCTGTTTACAGGAATGGAAAGTTGTTTTCCCATCCTTAAAACCCAATCACCCTAGTAGGGATGAGGTCAGAGGTCAGTCTGAGGAGATGTGCAGACACTGTCCATCACATTGTGCTGTCAGAACTCAGGCAGGAACCCCAGAGGAAACCTGCCTGCCCATACACACATCACCTCTGCAACATAAATGTGTACTACTGCCATCTGGCAGCCACCTAAGACACCCACATCACCCAAGAGGAGCGACTTTTGCCTTCTTGCTTTTGCATCTCCTGAAACAAATCTATTTTTTAATTCAAGTTCTGATCTGCCACACCTGAACCAAGTCAGAATCACCTTCCATGAATTGGGAAGCAACATCATTTGAAGGATGTTGGCATTAGTAGCATCCTCACCTCTGTGTTGGTTTTTTTTTGGAGATTTTTGAGTTTCTCTGGAATGAACATTACTCCTGAGCACCTCCCCGTTAACACCTAAGCTGCTCCAGGGCAGTGTTCCCAGTGACACATGCTGGCAGAGGTCCCAGCACAGCCCCCTCCTGGAGAATATAAGAGCATTCTGGAGCAGTCTCCATTATACTGGAGAATAAAAGAGCATTCAAGCTAGAATATGACTCAAACCCAACTTTCGCATGCTGTTGGCTAAATCCTGCTTTCTCCACTGACTTCCTTGGCCAAACTGTAATATATTCATTACATGCAAAGAAATTAAAGGAATGGAAGAAAGGTCATTATTTTGCCTTTTGTTTTTTATTATATGACGTACTGTTTTCCCTGGTAAGAAAATGCCCTCATTTAGCAGCTCATAACTGGATAAATGTCTGTCCAAGTAATATTGACTCACTACAGTTCAAAGGAGACTTTTTAAAATTTTGTTTATGAGAGAAGAAATTGGCTGAGGGTTTTTTCTTTACCCCAAAAACAAGCAGCTATTGATCAGCCCTTCAGTGAATAAAGTAAAACAGTTTCAAGATCTTGTGTTATTGTTCCAAGCCCTCTTACCAAAACAATTATTTCATCCAATTACTGATTGCCTTTTACAGAATAACTAGGTTGAACTGTAATTCCCATGTGTTGAATAACTGAATCAAATTAATCTTGTCACACTGAAAAAATCAAGTATCAAACAAGGCCAATTATCATATCCAATTTTTACCTTCTTAGGATCTTGCTCCTGTTTCAGGGCATATCTTCAATTAGGTCATACAAAGGCTTCGGTCTTGTATTCTAAAGCAAATGTGCTGTGATGTTGTCTGGATGAAACCTACAGTGACAAGACCTGGAAAAAGCAAAGAGAGGGACAGAGGCAGAGAGAAGAGGGGCCATGGTGGGTTGTCAGCAGGGTGGAGGCTACACCTGAGAGGACAGGGAGGTCGCTGGCTGACCTGGGACTGTCCCCTTGCTCTGTAATATGGACCTGTTTTGCAAAGTAAGAAGCCAATCTGTCCAGTCACCAGGGCTGGGATTCCCCATGAAAAACTTGGCCACATGGTTGGCAAGGGAGGGGTGGAGGATGAGGCAAGAGTTCTGTCAGAATCACTCCTCCACATCTCAGTGTGGGATGAGCCTTCCAAGATACAGAGCCATTCTCCAAAGTACCAAATGCCCTGAGCTAAAATCAGCCCAATTAAAAGGAACTGGCAATTTAATGGATGAAACTCTTCACCAACTGGTATTTAAACAGCTGAAATGAAAGATTTAGTGTGAGAGTGTGTTCTCTCTCACAAGACAAAACAAACCACCCTACCAACGAAATAAACAAACACAAATCTGCTCTCTGTGCAAGGCAAAGTATCTAGAGACAAAAAGAAGATTTGCACTCATGAAACCAGGACCAGATCCAAACCCACTGATTGCCTTGGCATTTCTGCTTAGGTCTGAATAGGCCAAAATCTGGTCAAAGTCCCTTAAGACACATAGGCAGATAAATTATTTTAACTGAAAATCCCACCAGCATAATATAACACAATATATAAATGCTACTCATAAGTTCTGCACTCCTCTAGATACCATAAATAGAAGATTTTGATTGTTATTTCAATTCATCCTTTATTCAATGTACTCTTTATACATGGTCTGAAACCAAACCAAGCTGATTTGTGCCATCTACTGGTAAGAAAAGGATTTCCAACTCCTAAGTACTTCAAATTTACTACCAAACTTTTTAAAATTGGTTTCAGTTGTCATTAACTATATACAAATGTGTTACTTCTTAGCAAACAATCTCATATATGCCCTTCTGGTAAAGAAGACTGCTCGCATTGTGTGAGGCTGATTGATAAAACCATGTTGGACAAATTAATTTGTTCAACAGCAGCAGCTGGGCAGCTTTAATTAGAGCAACATGATTATGATACCATTGAAAACTAAAATTTCCTCCCTGTAAGCCTGGATACTGGGTAAGACCTATTTCTTAGATTGATCTATCTTTCTGCTTATGAATTGCAGTGCTCATGATCTGACGAATGCAAGCATGCTCTTACACATCTGAGTCACAAGTGTGAGCTGCTGTTCTCAACTGAGTTATTCACAGCAGAGTTGAGGCCGGGCTGTGCCTCTTGTACAAGGCATTGGTAAGATCTCACACTGGCACAGTGTGGTTACAACTCACTATTCGTTGTCAAAAAGGTTGAACTCAAGCTCTGACCACCTTCCTCAGAGAAGCATATCCCTGGAGAATGGAGATGCCCTTAAAGGAGAAAAATAAAAATTACCTAACTTGAATAGTGCAGCAGAATGAGTAAATGAGACATGCTATCTTTGCATCAAGGGATGGAAGTGAAAGAGAAGAGGTTTTTTTCTGCTTCAGGACAGTGGTGGCGAAAGGAGAAATGGGCGTCAGCTGGCCATGAATATATTTAGGTTGGAAATTAGAAGGCTCCTAACCATCAGAAGAAAGAGGTTCTGTGACAGCCAGCCAAGGGGAGCGGTGGGGCCACACAATCTAACTAGTTTTAAGATAGATCTTGGTAACTTAATGAGAGGGATTATGAAATATGGATGTCTACAACAGTAGAAAACTGGACTTGATGACCCAGACAAACCCTGCTAGCCCTCTGTTCCCACATTTCCCAGAATGTTCCTCTGCTTTGACTTCAACATGGTGTCCAGCTTCTGACAGAAGTAGATTTAGTTGCCTGTCAGAAGGCTCCAAATTACGGAATAGTTCTGTTGACCCCAAACCCTCTCATTAGTTGGGATATGAT
Source organism: Vidua macroura (assembly GCF_024509145.1). Taxonomy (NCBI): domain Eukaryota; kingdom Metazoa; phylum Chordata; class Aves; order Passeriformes; family Viduidae; genus Vidua; species Vidua macroura. The sequence goes on along the minus strand of NC_071576.1, from coordinate 14,969,956 downwards.
TTGGTAGGAGTGGCCAATTGCCTTTTGTCTCTAAATCTTATGGTGCATTTGTCAGATCTGCCTTCTAAAGCTTTTAAACATAGTTTGTATTCATTTTTATAGTAGGCTGCAGGCAACTGGTGAATCAAAAGTGAATTAAGTAAAACCAACCTCTTTATAGTACAATAGCCAAAGAATCAACTAAGATGCAATTATCTGTCATGTTTAGCAGAAATCACCATGATAGATAAAAAGGAGGTGGGAAAGTCACTGTAAGTATGATTTGCAATGTAACTTGGTAAAAGATGATTATTTCTAAGTGACCTCACGTTCCTTTTGAGTATGCTTCCATATAAATGAGACACTGAAGACTCTAATGGGTCAGAAACACTGCCCAGTATCTGCACACATTGGATAGTTACTTTAAACATAAATGATGTTCTGTTTAAAAAGGAAGGGAATTGGCTGAGCCCCCAAACTTCCACTCTTAATGTGCAGAAACAGAGAACACTGGTTGACCTCTGAACAGAAGAAAAATACCTGAAATCTCTCAAACTGAACTCTCAAAATTATATGTCCCTTTTGAAAATTCAGTTCTAAAATAAACATATAGTTAAATTTATCAGCTGATACTGTTAAGAACAGCACTTGGCCTTTCTCTCTTGGTTTCCATTTCACTCGCCCCAGCTGCTACAAGGACAATTTGAGTATAACAACGTAGCAGCTCTGTGCTCAGGAAGTGTGAGTGCCTGTGAGCCCATGCACAAAAAGCAGAGGAAACACAACGCGTGCAGTTCCCCTGGTACCTGATGGAATTCTACACCTCCTGCTCTCTGTGACTAAGCACACAGCAAAAAAATTTTATGAGGATCCTCTGAGAATCATTTCATTTTCATTTCCTGAAGTAGGAAAATGTCAGAGTACTTGAACTACTTCGTTCAGGTGTCCAAGTGAATCATATTTAAATCAGAAAAAGTGGAAATACAAGAAAGCCAGCCTAATACACTTTCAAATTATATTTAGCTGATCTTACCCTTTTTGGAAGGATTTGCTGTTTGGAAACACTTAGCCTGGCTGGACTGTGTTCAACAGCCAGAACATACAGAAAGAACAAACTACCAGGCATCTCACAAAAATATTCCTCTGATATGTCCAGCTGTACCTTCCCTGCAGAGTAGAATAATTTGGGATAGAGGATAACTGGCTGTAGATGAGGTCCTCTGGCACTAACTCTCTATCACATGGGTGTGCAAACTTACTGCTTACCTGAGTAAAGTGAGCGGCATCAAGAAAGTCCCGCTGAACTTAGCGGGAAGATTAGTACAAGCAGAACTTGAATCTGTAGCATTATCTTTTTGCCCAAAGGTCAACACCCTTACCACAGCTGCCCCAGAGCAATAAAAGGAATAAAGACATTAATGCCAGCCTGGTCTTAACCTCTGGGGAGCAATGCAGATGTCTTTCTCTGTAAAAATCTTCTAACTTGCAGCATTTCTCCCTGCTTGGTTTCTACTTCTATCCCTTCAGACTCAACAAAAGAAAAGCTGCTGGGAAATATAATGCAGGCAGTAAATGGGCTATAGGAGTGCTCCCAAGTGGGTTTTCAAAATGGTTCTGTAACTCTGTTTCCCTGCATCACTGAAGATGTACAGTTTACTATTGCCATATAGCCATCAATTTACGATATGTTCTGAAGCAAGTTCTAAGCTTTTTACATTGGGCTTTTAATTTTCTAAATGACAGGTAAACATTTCTACTGGTGTTCTGTTTCTTCAGATGGCATATCCAGAAAAATCAGAGTATATTACTGTTAGTTTGGATTGCTCATTGATATTTTAGATTACATGAATCTGAACTGCTGCCTGGTTGGTGTTTAGATGATATAATAGATCAACTTCTGTAAAGGGTCAATAGAATCTTAAAAAAACCCTAAACACCTTTATGTAGGAATTAATAAAATCTTCACTCTACCATGCTTCTACTTCTCATCTTTAAAAAATAAACAAAAAACAACCAATTGGGGAAATGAGACCACACTGCAGCTTGCTCAAATATTAATGTGAACACATATGAAACTATTTCAAGACTAATACTAGTAAGCCACATCATTAATAGTCTTTTCTTCCTGATGGCAGCAGAAGTTATATCACTTCTTTTATTTTAAGCATAAGATTTCATCATTTCAAGCATAAGGTATCTGATTCTCATCAGTGTACCCTGAACCTTTTCTCACTTGAATGATCACTTAGTCTCCTCTTTTTTCTTTTCTCAGGAATTGTTTATTTCTCTACTAAACATGCTGTAGCATGATTAATTGAAAATACCTTTAGCAATGAGATTCTGGAAAATACTATTTCCATTTAATTGTACTTTTCATATTGGATTTTGTGACTTTAGCACCCAAAAACTTGATGATGCCATTCTCAGCTTCATTTGATGTTTCTTCCACAGCTTAGATGTTGCTGATAGTGTGGTTTTCTTGTTCTTTGCTACAACAGTAACCTAGAAGACTGCTCCTGCCACTTACAAAATGGGTTGTGCCAAAGATGCTTGCCCGTGTGCAGATCTTACGATTTGAAAAATCAATAAAAGAAACATGCAGCTGTGATTGCCCTTTATTTTGAATGTAATAATTTTAACTTAAGCCAGGGTAATTACTACTTAATACAGATTTAAACCATTAGTTTCACTTCCATGCTATGACCACAATAACAGTAGCTTCCCAATTTATGGCTTGCTTGCTTTTTTTACTTCTGTGCAATTGCAAAAATGGGCAAATATGTGTGGGTTTTCTTTTTCTTTATTGGTTCTGAAGGAAACTCAAGATTTGCATTTTACAGATACTTTTCTGAGTTCTCAAATGTTAACTTTGAATTTCTTTATTCCACTACTAAATTAGGTTTTACCCCTAATTCAATAGAGTTGCTTTGCACTTCAGATATTAGGACCCTGTAATCTTGGATCAAAAGCAACTGGATTATTCCAGTTAAACAATTTACCACTCGCTGCCTTACCTGATCTTTTGCTTCTAACCCTTTTCCTATGAGAGGGAAGAATATGGCTTAAATCTCATCAAAAGCAATTCTGGATGCTTGCTTTTCAGCTCTATATATTAAAAGCAAAAACATAGATTCTGGCAAAACACAAAATGAGAAGATAGACTAGAAAGAGCATGCTGCAATGACAAAAACAGGTCAAACTCTTAAGCAGTATAAATACAGTGGATATGCCTACAGAGAGCACTCACCTCTTTCCAGGAGGCACAAAGTTCCTAATGCAAAGGAAGTACCCTTCCACATGATACGTATTCTGCCTCTTTGCCATCGTAGTTTTTGAGTGCATTCACAGTGTTGTTTCAGAAAAAAAACACCCACATTTTGGTGTCCCAGCTCTGAGCACAATGCAGATGCTAAGGTACATACACACATTATGAAATATTCTCAGCATAATGTCAGCACTCCTGATGGGACCAGGGTGTTTTGGAGATAGCTCCACGGGTAAGTCTCTCTTCCAGCATTTACTTAATTTAGAGCCCATCAGAACATTTCTGCATGTAGAGAGGAAAAACATTCTAAATAATATCTCTGCAGATACCACTTAAAAATTTCCTTGGACATATTCCATCTAACAGGGGCTGTCTGTACTTTGAACAATATGTAGCAGCTGCTTTATGTCTACATGAAGTAAAAGCAATGTGAGTGAGTGGCAGTCAGTGGATTCCTGTCAGTGAGAGGTTTGCTTGATGGCACCTTCACTTCCTTTAATATGGACATGAAAGTTAATGAAATTCATTAGCCTTACATGTTCTCAACCTGTGATTTAAGCCATGGACAGAAACCCAAGTTGGAGTGTGAGGGTGTGATGCAGCTGTTCACCACACAGCGTGGCAGAGTTTGACAAAGCAAAAACCCAGCTTCCAAATCTGAGTTTATTCAAAACAATGCATTGGATTGAATGGATCTACTGAAAAGCTGAGTCAAAACTTCCAGATCAGGCTCTAGATAATTAATTTCCAGTAATTTGGCTTGGCAGCCACTGCTGATTTCCAGCCAAGTACATGAATAGCAGCAATTCTTTGGCAGTGGGGGCAGAGAAGGGGAGTGTGTTAGGATTCCTAATTATCTGGAAAAAGTTCTTTTATGCTGTGATTGCAGATTTACATGATGTTCAGCCAGCACCAAAGCAGAAAGCTCTGGTGCTGCAGTGCACTATTTAGAGTGATTTATTTAGTGACTATTTAGAGGCATGTGCTGAGCTGCAGCTCCCCTGCAGCCACTGTAACCACAGCTTTTGCAACCACCAGTTCAAAGCACTCCCATCTAGACAGGCTGCAAAACCAGATACAGAGGGGAGCTTGATGGCTGGGTTCTCTTCAGTGTGTTTTGCCACAGAAGAAATCTTGATGCTTCACACTTCTGTTGCATCTTAAGGAATAGAAATTCGTACCTCACAAAAGCATACTCAATTTGAGCCAAAATACTTCAGTGATAACACTGGCACATTCACTCAGGCCAGTGATGAGGAAGAGAATTCAGTTAATGAGAATTCAAGGCTTACCATGGAGGCTAACTGCTCCAAACAGAGGAATTTTATTGACAGCATCACTTTAAACAGCATCACATTACATAACTACTTTATTGAACTTATGCACTGATGAATCGAAAATATGACAGATCTGTTTTCTGCCTTCAACACATCTAAAGCTCATGAAAAGTCAGTGGAGAACTGTCTTTGTTTCTGCATGAGAAAAGTCAACAGCAGGAATATATAAACTCTAAAATGCTGGCGTGGTATTATTTGACTTCACTCACCTTGAAATCTGTGTTTGAAAGCTACAGTATTTTCCATCCAAACCCCCAGTTCTGAAGAAAGCTGAGGGTTTTTTCTCCATTTATTCCCATTTTCTTCCATATGTACATGCATTTTGAGACTAGACATAGTTCCTTTTTCCAGCACATGGAAAAAATGAAAAGAAGGTAGAAATGCTTACATCTGTTGTTATTGATATGATAAACAGACAATACCTAATAGGAGTTTGGGGCAAAATTCCACTCACAGTTTCACCCAATAGGTTATTTTTATCTTTGGAGAAGTTATGGCAGTGTAACTCGAACTTTGGGCACAAGTTAACAATGAAATTCTATCAAGAGGAATTCTTTCTCAGCTTTCAGAACCTCTTTATGGTTTCAGGAAGATGATACAGTATGATACAGTACTTATACAAATGACACAGAAACTATATGCAATGGTGGAATGGACAGCAGGGTTTTTATGAGGGTTTTTTTGTCAATATGCTATGGTTAACAGAATCTATGCACGATTTGGAACTTGTCATCCTCATTTTCTTCATTCTTAAAAAATCCAGTGCCAGAAAACACAAGGAACTCTGCTCTGTCCAGAGAGAAATTTATTCTGGAACTCCTGTCTAACATAGATTTTGTGCCTCCACAATATTTCCACCTTCCCTTATATGTAAGTTATTTCCATTAAGTCACATGTTTTGAGGTCTAATTCACATGTGTTTCTAAGGAGCAGACTGTCATGGAGTGACTGTTTTGTGTAATGACAAGTAACAGCACAGAGTGGAGCAGTGGTTGCCAGCAGGAAATGCAGGTTGACAGGCTTGTACAAATGGCAGCACTTAAAAGAGATGGGCAGTTAGCTTTGCATTTGCATTCCCTGTGCCAAGAAGGGGGAAGCAGAGTGTTTCCTGAGAAAGGGTATGAAATGCAACTTCTTTCCTCTTGCTAGACAGGTGTAGTGCCATCAGGCTCAATCCTGTCAGTACTGGCCATGCAGAAAGAATCTCTCTTGGCACCTCCTGGAGTCATGGTTAGCTGTGCTAATAGTCATGGGGAACATCTGGCTTGCCACTGTAGAAGTGCAAGAAAAGTTGAGGGACCATACTGAGGTCTCAAACTGGTACCCAAAGGCAGCCAGCATCCATCCCATCAATTTCATATATCCAAACAAGTAAGGGGCAAGGACGTGGATTCTGGAAAACACAGAGCTTTTACAGACATACAACAAAAATACGGTGTACAAGGGAAAAATGGAAGGGCGAAGGACAGCATGGATTTCTGGCATGTCAAATTTTTCTTTCAACTGTAAGTGGATCTATATACTTTGAGAGGCTTATGGGGGGTTTGGAACCAAATAGATAAATATAGAGCAAGTGAGCATTTGCAGAACTGAAAAGTATGTCAAAAGAAATTGCTTTCAGAAAAATATGTAGATCAGAAAACCATCAGCAGCCTTCCTGCATAAGAGATCGAGAGGCCACTTAGCAGCTGCCAACAAAGTGGTTGGTGGGAGCTTGCCAAAGAGAGCCACATGCTGTTGCTGGGAAAAATCTTTCACAACTGTGCTTGGCATATATGCCTGGGACTGCCAGGGAGCAGGAGAGACCAGCTAAACTGCACACTTTCCACTGACCACAATTAGTATGAGTGTAGTTAAAATCAGGAATGTGAGTGCAAGCTACCAGCAGCCCTGCACTCAATCAGTATGCACCTCTGTCTGCAGTTTAAGCACTGCCCAGGTAACATCCAAGGAAATGAACTGATAGATGGACAGCAAAGGAGAGCTCAGGCCAACAAGCTCAGTGACACAACAGTGCCAGATCCCCATGCTCCCTCTTTTGAGAAACATCAGGTCTGTGTTCCAGCTGGGAACTGGCAAATAGTAGTAAGAACATGCAATTGTTGCCAGGTGAGAGCAGAACATCTTCACTGCCAGTATCAAAAGAGGATGCTGACTGATAACTCAGCCTTGGAGCCTTTGGTCATCATGGGTTTCAGAGAAGGGCATATGTCAGCCACCACCCAGCCTCATCCTTAGGGAAGGAGCAGCCAGGGTACAGATGTCAACAGTTCCAGCTGTTGTATGCATGAACTATGCAATAGTTTGAAATTACACATTTTAAAAAGTCTGAAATACCAAGAATGTTTTACATCCCTCAGGTTTATCCTTTTGGTACTACATGGAAGAACTCTCTCCACAACTGACACAGGTGATATTCCTGTAGCAGCTGCTGCATTCAAATTCTGTAACATCGGTGGGAATAAACATATCCAATATACTTTTCAAATAAGCAACACAATAGCTTCAGTTATAATGAAGACTTGTAGCATATTCCCTGAATAGACAGATGTATTGAGAATCTGTATCTATGATACAGATATTGCTCTAGACTTAAAATCTTTGAAACACACATAGTGGATCATAGGTCATTTACACAGAATAGAAGATGGTAGATTAGATCATTAGGGGGAAAACCCAAAACAAAGACCACATATATGAGCTGTATATACAATATTTTCAAATGAACTTAATAGGAAAAATCTGTCTCTATCTCACAAGCAAAGAAAATAGAAAATGTAAAAGCATATTACATTTCTTACACTTGTCATCATAATTTACACTCTGACAGAATAGAATATGGTAATTTCTCTGCATAGAGAGAACAACTTCCACTGTTTCTAACAGGAAACATTCATTTCAGGTTACCATCTCAAGATCATCAATCTTCAAAACCTTTCTCCAAAACAATTATTTATGCATGACACTCAATCAGTGGTATCCATTTTTTCTTGCAGAATGTTCCAGACACTGACTTTCAGGTCCCAGTTCTTCCTGTTCGAAAAAGCTGAAGTCTCTTTTACCTTTTGAAAAGAAATTGCTTCAGCATAGTAGGCTCTGGAAATCATCTCCAAAGAGCCTTGAATGTACTTTACTGGTTCCTTTAACTGTACTCACAAGGAGTGCCAAGTCCTCACTCAGAAATTGCTAAAGAACACACTCAAAGAAAGTTATAAGAAACCATTCCAAGAATCATACAGATCCAAGTACATTATAATATTTCCAAATAACAGAATTATTGTCATTCAGCTTCACTCATATTCTCACTTAAAGACCAGCATAACAATCAAGATTCAGGGGGCTCCTGGCCTTAAGATTGGAAATCTTTAAAAATTAGCTTAATTTCATCTGCTTTCTATTACCAGTTATTTTAAATGATTGCCATGAAATGAGGTGCCACATGGATACCAGAGGATGCTTTAGTACAATTACATACCTAATAATCCACACGTTTTATTAGGCTTGCTGAAAGTTGGAAAGTAGATACGAAAATGAGCCTGTATTTTTCCTTTCAAAGTTTCCAGGGCCTTCCTTCTTCTAAGTGAGCAGATATTGCCACTAAAATATTTCTGCTGTAATATTTGACAAAAAAGGAGGACAGATATATAAAAAAAAGGAACTTGGTTAAAACCACAAATGGTAAAGGCCAGTCACAGTTCAACAGACAATGACATCTAGTTATCAGTGTGCTGAAGGAAACACTCACACTGATGGCCTTGCACAGAATTAAAATAACCAGATCTGTGAAATGCAATTTGCATTCTGTTAAGCACGCTGTTCTCATCTGGAGCTTTCTAGGCTGGCTTAATTGCCTGGCTGAGGAATTCAGTGTGATGTTTTCCAGACTCTTGCTAAGGGACTTTCTACCCCATAAGCACTTCTATGGCTGAATTGCAAAAATTGAGCTGAGACCTTTCTAAGCCAAGCACTTACATACCTGCCCTGGTGTTACCAATACTAGTAGGACTTTATGTTTATGTTTATGTTGCACCTTTGGTCTAAGATAAGAAAAAAGATTTATGTGTAAGAAAATATTTATGTCAATAATTACAGATTTTTAAACCTTAAAAAGCAAAAAAAAAAAAAAAAAAAAAAAGACTGGCAATAACTGCATTTTTCATCTTTAAAGCACTTCATAGTGTCAACATTTTTAGCTGCTGAAAAAGCAGGTATAGCAGGTAAATAAAGAATATAATTGATGTTTAACACACAGCATAGAAGAGGGAGCTGGAATAACTTTCAGTCACTAGGTTACTTACGTATTACACCACAGCTAGAATTCAGAAGTTTCCAAGACCTTACATAGTACTTTAGTTGCCTCTGTTTTGGTGCTTGTCTGCAGCACAGCTAAATAGAACATAAGGAAATAATGATAGACATAAGCTGTGATGCATTTTCTTCCTAGACTAAGCAATGAATCCTACTTGTCACAACCAAAAAGAGAAGAAACAATGGTGGGTTATGCACCAACTTCTTAGGTGATAGTTATGAGCAATTCCTCATACAACCTCTTATCTTGATACCTGATAAAACAGCATTAATCCATTCAGTTATTAAACAGAAGTAATAGGAATAAAAGGGAGGGAAGTGAAATTCAAAACAAGATAAACTTAAGTATGGTAAGAGATGTACCTACCTGATGAAAACCAACCAACAACATTATTTACAAATTGCAAGATTAATATTATAAAAGTATGAAACCCTTCCGAGAAACTCAGCAATTAAATCACCCACATGCAAAGGAAATTCAAACAGAATTTTTGTAATTTACCAAGTGTATTATGCAAATTGCTAAGCACAATACAGGCATAATAAAATGACAACTCTTAAATTGATCTGCCTGCAGGCTACTGCAAATGGGTCAGTCCCACCCTTTTCTGCAGGTCCTGTTGCAGTCCTGGCCCATACTTTGTCTCAGCCCTAGCAATTATTCAGTTTCAGTGCACATCAGATCGTATCACTAATCTAACTTAAATCACTTCTTAATTTTCAGTTAAATTTCTTCTGGATGAGCTTTCAGCTTTTCCCACGGCTCCTGAGAGGTGGAACTGGTGTAAAGCCAGAGGCAGGAGCACATGGCGAGGGCAAAGCTGGGCATGGATGTTGTTGGCAGCATGGCCTTGCTTCAGCCCAAGCACTTTATGAAACCCTGTGAGTGTGTGAAAGCAAAGTGGCTACCATAGAAGGCCAGACAGATGTGAAGTCAAAAAGATCAATTAAAAATCAGTTTTAATTGTTCTTAATGACTTCTAAGTAAACATATTTTATGCCACTGAAATACTGATGAGTGTTTACCTATTACTGTATTACAGTAGTTTTGAAACTGAGTAAAGTGTTCAAACATTTGGTTGCTTCACACAAGAGCAGGGTCCTTGGAGTCCTGGTGATGTCCTTATAGAGCCACGTCCCCACTCTACCTGCCCTGCTTTTCATTTCTTCACACAGCCTTGCAAAATCATTAATAAAGTACTACATATTTACAGTGAAACAGGAATTAGTTCCTAATGAGACATTCATAATAATAAGCAGTCATCTTCTGCTGAAAATGGCCATCATACTAGAGACAAAGCTATTGAAATTTAGAACAGCTGATTTTAAGAATATTGGATTTTCATAAGTTTCAGAAGTTATTTAATACATATTAATTACAAATAATGTCAGACCTGAACCACTAGTAGAAGATAACATAATTTCATGTATGTCAACAGTAAAGAAAAAACATAAAAAGGCATAAGAACTCTTTCAAAGGGAAGTTTTTGGTAAATAGCGGGATAAAAAGCCCAGAAAATTAAGATTAACTTAATGTACAACTCTGAATAAAAAGGGAAGTAAATCCAAAAGATAACCTGCTGCTGCACGAGAGCTTCTGGACTCCAACAATAACCAGATATGAAAAAAAAAAAAAAAAAAGAAAAAAAAAAAAAAAAAAAAAGAAAGAAAAGCTTAATGGAAGACCTGCCAACAGCAAACAATATCTGACACATTAGCAACAAATCATCCATTGCATCTTGCATCACTGAGATCCAGCTAGATGACATTGCAAGCCTTTTACTAACCAATGATTCTCCACCCCATGCAAGCAGAACAAACCATCTCCCAAAAGATAGGTCCCTTATGTAAGACTAATTCCACTGGATTCATTTACTGAGCAATAAAACCAGATTGAATGTAAATTCACATGACATAAATAATTTCAAGGTGAGTCCAGTGGTGCTTCAGTATGGATACTCAAGAAAGTCTGTCATTTTGGGTCAGCTCAACACACACATTATCAAAGATGGATGTCTAAACTGAAAGTTCTTACCTCTCCCTCTGATGTCCAGAAGCCACTACTACTCCTGCTCACAAGGCCTAACACATCTTTTTTTGATGCTGCATTTCAAGCACAGTTTTTATACACTTTAAAATGTTAAGATCACAGAAACCAAACCACAGAAATGTTGGATGATAAGGGAGAACAAGAGATCTATTTTAACTCCTATCTATGAAAAAAAAGTGTATCAATGTATATATACATATATGTGCCAATGTGTGTAAGTATCTGAAGGGAAGGTGACAAGAGGATGGATCCTGCTCAGTGGTGCCAAGCAGTAGAAAAAAGGCAATTGGCAGAAACTGATACACAGAAAGTTCCACCTGAACATAGGGAACTTCTTTACTGTGCAGGTGACCACGCACTGGAATGGATTGCCAAGAGAATTTGTGGAGATTTTCCAGAACCATCTGGACACAATCCAGTGCCTTGAGCTCTGGAATTATCCTGCTTGGCAAGGGAGGTTGGACCAGATAACATGCTGTGGTGCCTTTCAACCTGACCCATTCTGTGATTCTGTGAGTAAACTCAGACTGTCTCTGACACTCTTACGTTCTTAAAAATTCTAATGATGGAGATGCAACAACCAACAAAACCTCACCTGCCCAACTGATAAAGTATCCCACAAAAAGACTTTCATAGAATTTAATATGAACAACTTTTATTCATGTCAGCTGATTATCTCTGGCCTTATCTCAGCCAACACTGGTAACAGTTTACTGTTGGCCTTCTTGTCAAAAAGAAATTTATAAACTGCTGCATCTTTCATAATGGTTCTCTTTCTCAGACTAGCATAGGGTAAGATTTTGATTAGAGGATTAGATCTTTCATTTCTTTTAATTTCCCCTCTGGGCAACTCAAAATTTTTCTAGTCATTTTCAAAGAATAATGTTCCACACTGGACGGTAATCCAGATGAGATCTCATGAATGCCAAATTAGGAAAATAACTATTTCCTATTCCTACATACACATTTCTCTAAATTTATTCCAGAGATAGTTTTGGTGGTTTTGAAAAGACATTACACATGTGATTTAAAAGTAAGCCGTGAACCAATAATCCCAAGGTTCCTCTCAAGGTCCCTCCTGTGGCCTTTCACTTTAGATTTCCCATTATATCTCTGTGTGTGATTTTCACTGTTCTAAATGCAAGACTTCACACTGTTCTCACTCAGTTTCAGCATATCCCTTTTGAATTGTTTCTTTATATGATGAGAATCATTTGTCATTAGAATATTGCTTTCTCCTAGTCTCTTGACTGTGCATCAGTTTCATTATAGTGAAATCCAAACCCATAAACTTTGATTTTTCTTGCTGTTCTTGAGAGAGACTTCATTAATAGATGGCACTAAGGAATCAACACTTGTCAAGCAAAAAACATTCAAGAACCTAATTCAAATGAAGATTTATGGACTCTGCCATTTTGTAAAGTTCATTTCAAGGAAAGCAACAAATTATAGACAAAACAAAGAGTGCAGAACACATTCTTAACTCACTTTAAAGGACAGAAAAATAGAATCCACATAGCACATATAGAATCCACACAGCAAAGATCTGCTAATTTGGTGAATTGTCATTACTATTATTGTGTGTTAGATACACCACCTCATCACCCACAAAGGTGCCTGCCATGTCAAGACAAATTATTATGTCCAAGTACTAATGGGGAAGGGCTGAAACACACAATAAAATACTAGTAATTCCTTAGAATTAATAATTTAGTTTGCAGCACAAGCCAAGGAAAATGTCCCACCAGACTCCAATGAAGCTGTTAGGCACTCTGCCCATGGCACTCACAAGAAGATCTGTATGTAATGGATTGCAATTGTTTATGTAGTTGAATGTAGAAGTGTGCAGAAGTCATGATACCATGATACTGTGAATCCAGCTTATCTCTTTCGTCACCTATAATAGCAAGTAAAAAAATCTAGTGGTAGTCAGGTCTTGAAAGAGCCAACAAGCCTGACAGAAAAGGCTTCAAAAGTTCGTCCTTCAAAAGTCCTTCCTTTGTCCTTCAAAAGTACAAGAGCCAAAGGCACACAGAAGAAAATGTTCCTTGTTGTGATCGTCCAAGCCTTTAATTAATGAGAAAGCTTTTAGGAAAGGTAGCTCTAGTCAGAATCTCTTATGTGAGATTTCATGTCACACAGACCACAACCTGAATGTAAGGCCAGGAGCTATAAATGACATTTTAGTGGAAAGATGGTTTTATTTCTTTTTGTAAAGGCACACAATATTCAGTTCCTATAATTCAAATAAAATACTGCTCAGACACCTGAGAAAGACTAGCAGTCCAGGTAGTCCTCTAAAGTGAGTGGACTCCTTCAGTCAGAAGACATCTAATGATAAATATCAATCAACAGCCATTACTTCCGAGACCACGAGCTCCTTGTCTTTCCAGGTCTCTATATGAAATTATAGGTTTATTTAGAAGCTCCAGCTGGACAAAATGCTGGAGGACATTCTATAAAGAGCACAGTCTGCCATAAAAACAACTGACCCAACCTCCCTTTACTTCACTGGCCACATTAGTTTGCTCCATCAAAGTTCAAAGTCTTCATCTTTTACCTTGAAAATATCCAACTTTCTGACAACATGCAATAGAAGTTAATTCAGTTTTAAGATGCACTTCTAATATGCACTGAAACAAAAATATAGGTTCTTATATTTGAATTTTTTATACTTACATGTTTATAAACTCAAAGGGAAATGAGCTTTGACCCACTGTACAGAATTCAACTACACTGAGCACAAGAAGTAGCAAAGATGTCATTTTGCACAAGAAATGGGACAAAGTAGAGAATTTTTATTGAAAAGTACAGCAAGAACACATCCTAGATAGTCTAAACATTTGACTCATAGGATCCTGCAGAACAGAGAGGTGAAAAGGAAAAGGACAGAGAGACACAGCGCTGAAAATATAAAAGAGGAGGGCAAAGAATATGAGCATTAAGCTTGGGCCTGGAAAACCCGTGAAAGGAACTAGAGAAGATTGGAATTGCTTTATCCCCAAAGGGAAACCAGCAAGCAAAAACTTAATCATGTATCAGAAACTCAAGATCTTTGTGTCGTGTTTGGTAGCACAAGAAAAAGTATCTAAGTAACATAAACAAATATTTAAAAAAATATTAAAAGCAATATTAAGAAAAAAAATTTTAATGGGACATTGAAATGCAGTAAAAAGAAATGTCTGTGTATAGAATGACTGACTGGGGAACTGTTTCTTACAAAAAGATAATAAGATTGAGAAGTTAGATGAAAAAGCAGCTATGTATTTATGTATGTAGCAACAATAAAAACTCTGTGAAGAGCATATCAGAAAATGTGTATCAGGCCTTTATCTCTTAAGTACTAACAGATGGAATAAAATCTACGGATGGGGAAGACAGTGCCATGTCTTCCCTTGTTCTCTGAAACATCTGGAACTCGATGGTCTCAGATGCATACCCCTGGACTTAAAATCAGAGTCAGTATGGCAACTCCTAATATCATGGACAGATTCATAACAATCTAACACCAAGTTACAATTAAATTTAATTGAACTTTACAAAAAAGGAACATCTCAACAAGATTTACTTGTGAAGAGTAGCTGCACTTCCCTCTGACCATGCTCAGAGAGATCCTCCTACATATTTCTTTCCAATATCGTAACTCTTGAAAGGCTCCCATCCATCTAACTCCAAGTAATTTTCTGATATTGTAGACAGTTATACAAACAATGAGATAAATTTGTAATAGAAAAAGACCTTAAGTGAGGAACAAAACATTGAATTGCCCAATTCATTACAGGTTCTATCTATGTAATTCAAAGACTACTTGCCCCAAAAGACTTTGTAGATCTTGGTTAATTTTGAGGATAATTCTGATGGGAAAAAGCTATTTGAAGAGGGAAGGAGAAGTTTACTTTATTAAAACTTATTCAATTAATAAAATATATTCTTTTTATTAAAAAATAACTGTAATGTTTATTCTACCAAAAAAAGTGATATTGGATATTGCATGCATGGTTTACAATTCATTCTTATCCATATGAAGCTCATTTCCAAATTCACTTTGATACTATGTCTGAACTAGAAAGAGCAGAGGTTAAATAGAAATGAAACAGGAAATGGAACAACAAATAAAAGCTCTCAAACAAAGCCCTATGTTTTCTGTAATCTGGTCACTAATGGCTTTATGCAGCAGGAACACTACACATGGCAGGGGGGGGTATGGAAGGCAGCAGACTGTTGTGTATCCAAATTCTGCCAACCTACTCAGCAGAAAGCTGGATGGTGTCCAAAGGTCTAACTAGGAAATACAAAAATGCAGTTCTAAAAAACCAACCCTTTCAAGCTCCCTGATCCACATTGCTGAGTTTTTCTTTTGCACATCTTTTTTTTTTCTTTTCTTTTCTTTGCAGAAACAGCTGCAGAAACATTCTTTTTTAATAATTCAGAAGTTTACCCCAAAAATGGATTAGAAATGACATATCTGCTTAATCTTGGACCAGAAAGCTTCGGGCAGATTCTTTATAGACATTTCTGGCTACAACTCATGCCCCCACAAAACACAATGCTCATGCACGGTCTCTTGGCTGCCTTTACATGTAACCATCTGTTCGGCAGAGTCGCCCATTCACAAGCAGTTCCAGCCTGTTTCACAATCATCTTGAACCTGAGCGAATGCTGGCTGGGATACACAATTGTTCTGTTGCCACTCGCAGGAAATATCTTTGGCCTGACTCTAATGTCAGTCACACTGATCTCACATATTTCTGTAGATTTTATCACACGTAAAAGAACTTCAAGCCAAAGTGAGCAATGAGTGGATAATGTGAAATCTGCTTTGTAGGCACTTGTAGCGCTGATGCTTTGTAGGAGATGCTGCTCAGTAATTTAAGGAAATCAGGCAAAAGAAGTGGCCGCAAGAGTCACTGACTGATGGGTAATGATACTCATCTAATCCCACCTTTAGCAACATTAGATTTTAAGCTTAAATAATTAAATCTCACATGGCTATAAGCAACATGAGAACAAACCATGAGCTGTGTGATTGTTGACATAAGACCTTAAAATACAAGTTGCATGGATATCTTGTTAATGGAGTCGTAGGAAATGCAAATCAAAATTAAAATACTCAAGTGAGACCCATAATTATATTTTAGTAAACTTGACAGCAAATCTGTGAATGAGACTAGTGTTTCCCGTTCTTTCAAAGACAGGCAGATTTTGCACCACATTTGATAGTGACACTAAAAACCTCCTCATAGTTAACATTTACATCTTCACCAAAATTTCTCCTTCAAGTGATTTCTTAAACAAGAGAAGACAGATGTTTGAGAAACATAAAACAAATCCTTCCACAGAATAAAAAGTGAAAGACTTTTTATCATTTCTCTGGGACAGATCATTCTTCTCTATTTTTGGTAAGGCAAAACTTGCTGTGTAAGGTAATACTTTAACTAGAGCAAGTGGTATAGCTGGAAAAAATGGATATGCTTTCAGTACAAGTATGCTAAGTACTTCCATGATCTGCCTGCAGCATGTGCCAATACATCTGATTTTGGAGGTTCACTATTGCCAGGGCTTGCCTAAATTTGGAAAAGTATTTGGGCATATGTCTGAAAACTCAGAGCACATTATGCATGAAGGTCCCACTATCTGAAATAGAAAACAGTTAAGCAGGTGTTCAAGGTAGCAGTTACACTCAGATAACTGATTCTGACAGAGGCCAGAGACCCAAGGTGCTCCATCAGTCTATTTTCTTACAGCAGTCTCAACAGCCTGTAAATCCTACCAGTCTTCACAGTAGACAACGGTAGACTCTTTCTGTGAGACAACTTATCCATTACTTTGTCCTACCCACTCTCTAGGACAGTCTGCCTGCTCAACAATGCTTCTGTAATGTCTTTGCAAGATCGGGTAGGAACCACAGAAAACAAACTTGAGGTTCTCATCCCACTTGTCTCTAAGCCTGAATTCAGTGCTCCTCTATCAGTGAAAAGCATGAGGGATCAGTGAGTTTGGCCTCAATCCCAGCCTTCAGACCACTCTAAAAAGTAGGTGAAGATATAGCTACTGCATTTTACTGGATTAGGGCCAAGTAATTCAGTACTTTGCAGGAATATCCAGACCCTGAATCAATTTAGAAAATTTCCTTGAACTTAAAAAAACAGTCTTCTTAATGCATCTTGAAATATGGATCATTCTTTAGGTTATTTGGTGACATTGAAGTCAATACTGTCATGTCTGATGTCAGAACAGTCTTAAGTCTTGCCAGTTAAGCAGTAGGCTCAGCTGCCAAAACTCATATTATCTTTATTCTTGAGCAGAACTTCACTTCTTTCAGTTGAGCATACTAATAAGTATCCACTCCAATTCATTAGAAAAATGTAAAGTTCCTAATTGCACACATCAGTTTGACATTAATTTTTAATGGAGTTTTTCCTCATCTTTAATATAGTCAGTCTATTCATCTGAAAGATCTGCATATTTTGGAGTTTGTCATCTGACTTCTTGTAAGCTTCTCATTTGGCACTAAGTGCAATGACCATGTTGATTAGAGCAACCATATGACATGGGGCTGGAATTGCTGTCAACTCATTACAAAAATATATAAGGCCTCACTTTTAATTACTCACTTAGTAACAGATTAGTTCTTATTGCCTGCCAACAGCATGACCTCTCTCTCTTTCAAGGTCAACATAAATCAAAAGAAATCTGATGAGCTTGAACTTGTTGTTTATTCACTTCTAACCCTTTCATAAGAAAATCTGTTTAACAAAAAAAAAAAAAAAAGGCAAGTCTCCATTCAATAAAGAGACCATTATTAGGGCTAAAGAGCCAAATTTCCTGTTGTGTTTTTTTTTTTTTTTTCTGAATAGCCTCAAGTAATATTCCAGGAAAAGGGCCTTGGTACTGTTTTCTTTGTGGGATAAAAAGAAAATCAGCATTAGAAACATGAGATTGCTTACAGGTTTCAAATAACAGTATGAATAAGGGTTTCCTGGTTCCATGTTTTAAGGATTAACTCTATTAAGCACTACAAAATGACATTAGTTATGTATACTTTAGCTGTCTTGATCTGACAAACCTCTGCAAGCCTTTTAAATACAGGTTGTTTGTGACTGTTCTGAGATTGTTGTTGAATAATGCAAAAATATCCAAAATGCATCATTTCACCTTAAAGGAAAAGACTCAATAAATACAAGTTCTTAAATGCAATTAAATAGTACTGTTTGGATGACTAATTATGACTTAGGGATATGAAAAACTTGGTTGCACCTGTTTGTGTCAACAAAAATTCCTTCAAGCCTTTGCTGTCACTTTGATGTTTACCACCTAGATTTTCATTAATTATAAAATTATCTTTGTGGGCCTTCTGGCCATGAAGAATGTGCTTTACTGGCCATGCACTACAGACCTGTTTTACAAAGAGCTGTGTGTTTATCCAAGTGCCCAGTCAGTTCAGATGGAGAGCAGGTGCCCAAAAGCCTGGACCTCATGAATTTTTTGTTTTGTCATAAATATTTTCAGTAGGTCTGTCTTTTTGTCTTGTTGTTTTGTTCTTTTTTTTTTTTAACAGAAATGCTTGTTTTAGCTTATTCTATAGCATAATACATTCTAGCCTCTGCTAAAATTGTGCCTCACACTGATCAAACTTATTTCCAATAGTTTAAAAGGAAAAAGCTCTATTGATAGAAGTACAGGCACGCTAGTGTCTCACACCCTTTATGCCTCCAAGTCTGGAAACACATTTGATTAACACACACAAATCAGTCCTTACTCACAGGACCCAGTGTGTTATTCCAGGTTGTGGATGCCCATTAAGCCAGAAGGAGAAACCAGATCAGTTTCCCAAGTCTTGGTACCACTCTTCATCCACTGGAGTGTGAAGGATTTGAAATCTGCCACTGTCCTTTGAAGAACATTTACAAGATAAGTGACATTGGATGAGATAGTTTAAATGTTAGACTTTATGACATAAAAGTTATGTAATTAACTAGTAAAAAATACAGATGATATACAAAATGCATTAAGGGACACTTTCACATTAATCTTCTGAGAGATACTAACAATCACTAAGGAACAAGACTTTCCAAACACAGACATCTTTGACTCTCATGTTCAGATGTCAAACTATTAGTAAAGCACCTGACTAATTTATTCATTCCTGTATTTCTTCAGCATGATTTGCAGGTTAATTTTAGCAGGAACATTATAATGACAAATGTATAGACAAAGCAGAATACATTATTCATATATGCAATAAAACCATCAAATGTATAGTCATGACTTATTGCGGTGCAATGTGTATGGCCTTTTTGGCCAGATGATACACCAGATGTTTCCTTTCCTTTCGATTTGAAAAGTTCACGTGCCGCAGAATCAGCTCCTGAGGGTAAGGGTGGGGCTTAAATATTTAAAGTTAAATGCACAAATATTGACAAATAAGAAAATATTTTAATCAAAAAATAATTTTCTGCTAAAGTCTGTTTTTTTCCTGTTTACCTCCTTAGAAGCATGTACAAACCATTGAGTCAGACTGTAGGTAAAGTCTTGATTAAGGTTTTTTTCTTTTACTGCTCTCTCCTCAGTTTTTCTAGTTTAAAATAAATTGCAGTTAATTTTTAAAGCGTAAGAAGGTAAATCACATCTGAAGTAGCTATGGAATGCATATCAGCTAGGAATATATTGCTTTAATATAGTAATTCCTTTTGCAAAAAAAAAAAAAAAAATCAAGGAGGGGATAAAAACCAATGCTTTATTTTAAAGTATTGAAGATTATTTGCTCTCTAGATACATTTTGCCCATGAGAAGTATGAGCAAGGCATTGCATGGATACAAACTTGGGCTTTAAGCTCCTGGGTCTTTGTCTCTATCTCCAACTGACATGTAAATAGAACGTGGGCTCAGATCCACCACACAGAAATCATCACAAGAATAAGGCATCAGTGCATGAAGTTCAAGAAAGTTGTGAAGGAGTTTATGGCCAGTAGAGCACGCAATGCGCTCAAACCATCACTGAACCACCAGAGAAGGCAAGAACATTGCCAAAGCTTTCACTAGAAATAAAACACATTCCTCCCCTTTATTTACTTCCTCTGAAATAGAAGGTGGCCAGGCCTGCTCCACTCTGATGAAATGACAGCTTTGAGCTGGCCCCTTTACACATTTCAACAAAATTGACAGTAGCCACTAGCCCTCCCATCAGCTCCCCAGACTTTTCATAGAAAATTCAGGAATACTCAAGGGCAACCAGTAAACCTGGGCCAGCCCCAGCAAAAGCAGAGGGACTATAAAACCCTGCAACGTGTATGGATCCCACCTTTCCTTCCTGGCAAAAACTGCCAACCTCTCAGGAAGGAGGCTGAAGAAAGCTTACACAATCCAAGATTTTACAGTTCTGAAGGGGGCCAAGGGGGTGTAAATTCCAGCTAGACCCCTGTGTATTGTTAAATTTTAGAGATAGTTCAGCAGGATTTGCTGGGTCTTACAAGTGCCTACATACAGCCTGCACAGGCTTTCAAAAGATGGGGAACAGAACAGGCTGGGGTTTATTTTTTTTCTTATTCCATTTGCCTATCCTGAACCATAACAACATTAAAGCCTGGAAATAGAACAGACCACAATGGAAACTGTATTAACACTGCTCTCTGCTGTATGTTACATGCTATACATCTTTTCTATGATTTCTTCTCTATAACTCTGTTTAACCTCAGGGAGTAGTTTGAGCCGTGGTTTGTATTATACCTGTTATAACAAAAAATAAGCCACTGAACACACTTGTGCTTGCTTCTTTATGTATCCAGAAAGTTTCTTTTCCCACCAAATGGATGTCAATGGATTTAGATTAAAGTCTTCTGCAAAGCAAACAACAGATGAAAACTGACTGTTGAGAATATCAGCTGTCCTAACTGTAGGGACTGTCCCTCATTAACCCCACTTATCTGTAGGAGCATCTGAGCTTCTTCCTGCATGGAGACTAAAAAAAAAAAAAAAAATAAAAAAAAGCAAGCAGCACCTATAAGCACTAGGTGGCAGCACAGCAAATGGAATTTCTTCCTCCAGTAGTGAAAGTCGTTGGAAACTTCAGAGGGATGTCAAAATCAGTGTATTACTCTAAAATCATATTACAAAAATGTGGAAATAAAAGGAGTAACAGTACAAAAGTAGAGAAGACAGCACAACAACCACTGTCCCTTCTCTTAAGAGTAATGCTTTACATACAGCCTGTCTCTTCACAAAACTGGGTGCCAGCACTATTGCCCACCTACAAAGATCCAAAATGTACCCTGGGTGCATCTCTCCTCTCCTCAGGGTCCACACATCACCCCCAGACAACGTCTGCCCCAGGCTGCCAGCTGCCAGCTGGCAACATGGGTGTCTACAGCCTGTCAGCTCTGCCTTCACCAGAAGGAAGTTGTTGCATACAGAGGATAATCCAGGGACACTGGGAGGAAGTTGGTGGTCATCTACAATCTTAGACCTGAAGAAATAAACAGTTCAAATCATCTGGGACTGGACCAGGAACTGATTTTTTAAATTCTTATCTATTATGTACCCCCTGCCTTGTAGTTCCTTTATTTTTCTTCCCCTGACTACTTAATATATTTCTTGTGGTCTCATATACTCTTGCACCATGCCAGGATTTTTCAGAAACATGTAGAATGCATATCCCCAAGAGCAAGCCATGAGCAGTCCTGGCTCTGACTTAAAAGCAGACTCCTTTGAAAGCAATCCTGAGCTTCAGCCTCATCCTTTGAGAAGTGCAAGAGCATACACACACACACACGCATGTAGATACACATATATAATCATATGGCTGACATTCAGTTTAGCAAATTAATTCCTCTAGTGCTGACCTCTGTGACTCTTCAGCTGGTGTTGCAGAAGGTCACAAAGCCAGTGTAACTGCAAAAGAATCTAAGGGAACTGAATGTCTGAGCAACTGAACAGCAAATGTAACTCAGTATCAGTAAGGGCAATGCAGGATGGGGGTGGGGAGTAGCTACTTAAAGATTCTTAAATATGGGCCAAGCCCGTTGTAAAAGGTTCTCTGAAATCATCAGCTTCTTGCTTAGCAAATTAAAATACAAAAAGGAACAGGAAAATAAAAGTGAAAAGCAAAAGAATAGAAAAATGTTAGAAATCATCATCATGACCAATCCATCCATCCAATGAAAACAGAAGGTACAAAAAACCAGAAAGTGTACAATGTCTACAGAAATTACCAAGTATGTGAAACTGTTTTCATTAGATGAAAGATCAGTTAGAATATTAGTCTTCAACTTGGAAAGGAGATGACTGAGAGAAGATATAAGAGGCAACTTTAGAATCATGACTGATATGGAGAAATCAAACAGAAATTGATGACTGCATTTCTGATAATCTTGGAATCAGTGGGAATCTATGTAATTATTAAGTATCCAGCTTAAAATGAATAAAAATAAATACTTATTCTCACAGTAATCAGCTATAGCGTGGAACTCATTGCCACAGGACACCGTGAGGAACCAGAAGGATTTTAAAAGGGCTGAACCATTTCATGGAAGATAGTCCAGCCATGACTATGTTACATGATGGCCCAGATGCATGGTGAGGAATCTCACGCAGTTTCTAAACCATCAGTCACGCTGTGCAAAGAATGTCCACTAGGAAAGGATTACTTTAAAAATCCCACTGATAATAGTTGCCCTAAGTATCAAGGGCAAGATCCTGTCAGAGGCAGACTGCTGGTTCTACCCAATAAAGCTGACCTTGAATGTTATACTAGAGAAAACACAACTTTTAATGCATATCAATCCTACAAGTTAAAGATTACAAATTTGTGGTTAAAAAAAGCCAAACAGAAACAGAAACTACAAAAATAAAACAAACAAACAAGATCAGGAAGACAAAACAGTGAGATCTGGTCTGACCTATTTTCGTTTTCTGACATGAACACATGAGTCAGTCTAAAGATATTAGTATTGCACACGAACATCCAGAGACATGGTCAAGGGCTGATGAAAGCATTTGGTCAAACACTGGCCTTATTAAAGTCGTGGATTTTTATATGTTCAGTATATATTTGAGACAAAAAGCAAAAGCTGAATGGTCTAGTTCCTAAAATCCACACTTACAACAAGTATATTGCCCAACTACTATGGGAAATTCCAACTTTATTCACTATTCTATAGGCTCTTTGCTCCCTTGCAATTTGACCTATTTCTCCAATTTGAATTCCAAATAGGAACTTGCTTCTGAGCTTTTCCAAAATATTGAAAATTAAAATATCGCAAAGAAATACGTTAGGCTTTTTGACTAAATCCTTGCAGATCCAGATGGCACACTGGAGACAGAGTGGGATGTTTTAGCAATATCACTGAAAATTCAGCCAACCATCAGATCATCAGTTTATTGTCCCCATTTTAGTTATTGTCCCCAGTTTAGTGTCACCATATTTAGTGATAATCACGGAAACTGCTTTCTTTTTCAAAATGTTTCCATCAGCAAACAAGGCTTGCAGGTTTATATTCTTTCCATGTGCCTCACTCTTGCAAATTTCAAGATATGTGTGAGGCAGAAGCATCCAGGGGCCCTTTATTAATGGTTTCACAGCTAGAGAGGATGCAGAATGAATGGAAATATCTTATATGCCAGAGAACCCATACACAGGATGACTATAAGAATCCTGCTCACAGAGCCCCCAGTGCTTGCAGTGCACTCACCATGTGGAGAATTTTAAAGGAAGAGAGTTAATACATAAGACATTATCTGTATTTCAGGGAGTACATAGGCTGTGGTGCACTATCAATTGTTTTGAAGACTAGAAGAGACTACAGTGATAATCAGAATAATCCCCTGTACACAAAAGGCAAGCAGCCTTATTAACACCTGCCTTTTGACTCCAATCTCTACACATGAGTTACAAACATTATTTTAAGAAAAGCATCCATATTTTATTTTCAGGTTTTCAATAGTGAAAAACTTGCTAGGTTGCTCCAATGTTTAATTACATTAAATATTTGGATCTTGCTGGATTGTTAGCAGACAGAACAACCAGTTTAGACCCCCATAAGGGTTTTCTTGTATACCTGCAAGTCTAACTCTAAAGACTTAATTTCTTGTTTAATGGAGGAAGTAGGGTGAACTCGCTTTCAGAGTGGAAAACATATTTCCCAACTCTTTGGATCATCCTTGTAGATTCTCTTTGAACTCTGTCCAAATTTTTTTCCAGTTGTGGATGTCAAAATTTGACCTCATGATGCTGATGCGATCTTAGGTACTAAATATGGAGGTAATACAGCTTCCACATAGTTATTTAATAATCTTCACTCTATAACATCCAAGGGTCTTTCTTGTTAGGAGCTACTCTCTCCATAAGAAAAGTTGGTAGTTTCCAGAATGATGGAGAAGAAAAACAACCATAGCCTTATAAATTTTACTACAATAGGGCCTTCAAGAGTCATTCTTGTTACTGCTTTAACTGCTAAGGAGGGAATCACAGGTGCTATGTGGTCAGAACAACTGAAATGAGGGCTGGCAGATTCCTGCAACTGCTGCCATACCTCTCTTACCTTCTTCATCCTTCCCTTTCTTCCTCCTCCTCCTCCTCCCTATTTAAGGTCACAAGAAAAGCTGTAAATCTCAACACTTCCAGAAAATTTGGCATCCAGATTCACTTCCTCCACATCTTTCTTACTTTTTTTCTGACTAGTTTTAACTCAAGTTTGCCCTAACCTTGGATTCCTGGATTACCATTGTTCATTCTCCTCCCATTTCTGATTCTGGGTTCTCTGGCTCCCCAGATATTCACATACAGTTAAATATGCACCTGGGCTATCAGGATGAAAGCCACATTATATAGATGTGGCTGACATGCCCTTTCCTAGACAGCTGAGCCTGCAATTTGCAAAAAGTAAACACATTTCCCCATATTTAGGGCTGATATCATCAAGACTGCAGCTAAATAATGGGGAAATGATACATGATGGAAAAGACAGAATGATATTTACTAATAATAAGTGAATCTTAACTTCCAAATCAATTATAAAATATGAAGTTATATATTTTTAAATTACTAAGATGCAAAGATGTTAAGATATGTATAGGTAAGTAACAACAATTTATGCAGTGACACCTTGGTCACCTTGTTTGGAAAGCTCTGATGTAATAACTACTCCAGGGTTAATTGTACTTGAGGGGAAGGAAAAAAAAAGAAGGAAAAAGAGCATTTGGAAATCAGACACCTGCATCTAGCAAGCAGTTAAAAATATTTTCTAAAGATAATCTAATCAAGGTATCTACATATCGAGAAGACATTTGTCAGCAAGATGCAGCTGAGCAAGTAGTAGGAAGAGGGAGTTGTGACACTACACCACTGCTTTGGCTATGACTCTGTCAATGCATCACTGAACATTGGTGGGAGACATTGCAGTCATCTTAGCTGCTGTTGCCCCCAAAAAATCTGCCCAGATGCACTGAAGAGGAGCATTTTTGCCCAACAATATTGCTATGTGTTCTGTGAATCTCACTGCAACCTAAAGCAGAGAAACATGATCTTCCATGATCTTGTAGGGGTCTGAATCCAAGGCCACACTGCCTACAAGGAAAGAGGCTTATGTTGAATGTTCCAGTTTTGGATTAACTCTGATTTCAAATGTAAGTACATCTAATGCACCTCATGTGACTCAGTGCAAAAGGGTTCCTCCCAGTTTTGACCCAGTTGTTATTGGAGAACTAGTTTTTCAAGCTGTGAAATCCACTTTATAGCAAGGCCTTAAAACCTTGGCAATGTCTTTGAATGACAAATGCAGGCCTCCTCTGAAATACATTTCAGCTATGTGACCCTGATTTAAGTTAAAATTCATAGACTGTTAATTAGCATGTGGAACA
The DNA here is from genome assembly GCF_024509145.1 of Vidua macroura. NCBI lineage: Eukaryota > Metazoa > Chordata > Aves > Passeriformes > Viduidae > Vidua > Vidua macroura. The sequence goes on along the minus strand of NC_071576.1, from coordinate 14,944,164 downwards.
GGAAGTTTCTAAATAGCTCACCAGGTATGTATTTGGCAGGCAGTACAACAACCCTGGAAGTGTGGTTAAAAAAACTCACTCTTTTACATCACTGAAAGTTTAATAAATATTTATTTCTTCAGGGACCTCCTATGTTAATGAAACCTGTCTGCTCTTGTTTGAATCTTTAAAACTCATGTGTTAAATAGTAATGCTGAGGTAGTGTCTCTGAAATTGCACCGCGAACAGCAGAGCAAATACTGAGCATAAGTGTTTTTTCTGTCTATTTAACAGTTTTTATGTGTCTGCTAAGTGCTTGTTTTCTGTTTTGTTAATCATTCCAACTCCCATAATAATTACACAAAAGAGGAAATCACAATTTCAAATGCTACCGTTTCTCTGGTTCTCTAGAGCTAAAAAGAGGAAGCAGGATTAGATGGCTTTCTCAAATGTTTTTCTCTTTTGCTAATCATGGCAAAATCACATTTCTGTGCACATTAAATAGATGGCCCATCAAAATGCTGCGTTATTTGTTTCATATCAGGAAGCAATTCCATTTACCATAGAAGATAATAGTCAATGGCCTGAACTAATTTTTTTTTATAAGTGCTATCATATGCTGAGACCTTTTGCCCTATCCTCAAAATCTGTTGAACTACTGGTGCATAACTTGCACTTCTGCCAGTTAACTTTCCAGTCCTGGAATAGCACACTGCATGGCAGTACTGCAAGGCAGCCTCATCCACACCTAAGAAAGTGCCTTTGGTGCTGAGTGCCACGTGCCAAAGGAGAGGAGAGTCACAGGGGCTCATTCTGAAAGGAGTGCTGCTCAGATCACTCTCTTTACAGCAAACCTACTCGCCACCTAAGTTACCTCCTGACTTCAAATCATGCTTTAACTTCATCTTGAATTTGTTCTTTCTTGTTTTGAGTCAATGCCTGCACATTTTATGTCACTGTATTGTGACATAAACTCATTTTATGATACCTCACCTGTCCTATGATCCCATGGGTGCTACTGAAAGAAAGCCTGCAGCAGCTTGGCACTTTGATTATTCCATGTGGTTCATGATCATTTACATTTGTTCCTGTCATTTGTAAGCATGGAGATGTATTCATTAGTGCACAGGAAATGTAGAAGTCTGCTCCTATATAAAAGTGACCCAGTGAGGAATGACATGGCTGGGGTCAGGGAGTTAAAATACTGTCTTATTTTCATTTCTACTCTCATCTTTGTATTACACTACTGTGATTTTATTGCTTCTTTGAGCAAAGTTTTCATGCAGCAGTGGATTCAAGGAGATCTGGAAATCCAGCCTTTGCAAAGCAATATTGACTACAGAATAACTCAAATTCCTATAATCCTATGAGAGACTTAAAATATTGGAGATTCAGCTTCATTTATATGGTCTTTCCTCCAAATGAAACCTGCAAGTAATACTCGACACTTACTCCCTGCTCCATGAAAAATGTTTCTTCTGCAGTTGTAAGGCTCCTGAGGCAGCTAAAGTGATACTGGAAGACATTCCAGGAGTGCCAATGGAGAATTAGAGACTGAAATAGCCATTAATGGGAATTTTTATACTAAATGTCATGCAATTTTGATCCTTGGTCACACCAGCTTCAAGGGGTGCTGGTGGTACCTCATATTCTCTGACTAGAGAACTTCACTTTCAGTCTGGACAAATGCATGAGCCTGGAGGGCAAGGGAGGTGATGGTGAAGGTGATGTTCAGATTACTGGAAATCTAGGTTCTCAGTATTTGATATACTGATATTGCCACATTTTACTATAACAGGAAATATATTGTCAGTGTAAAGTTTCAGCTCAAAGCTTGGCAGTCTAGTGCTTTCTGAATTTCCAGCTTTACGTCCTAAATGTGTGTCTCTTAATTTATCCAGGCTAGAAATATGTCTGTTCAGTATTTGGCACAAGAAATATTAGGAAGTATGTACTGAAAAAATATCCAGAACAGGCTATCAACCTACATACAAAAAAAAAAAAAAAAAAAAAAAAAAAAAAAAAAAAAAAAAAAAAAAAAAATTAAACTGGAATTTAAGAACTAATTTTACCTCTCTGATCTGTCTTTTCACTATTACTTTTGTGTCCAGTATGTACATTCCCATGATGTCCAATGGGCTTTTATGTTCTCAAAGGCAATAAAAAGTGGTGAGATTCAGCCAGCAGACACAGTACTGATGCCAATGATCAGCTGGCATGGAATTAAAGAGGAGGAAAATAAGATACTTTTATGAGGTTCACCCTGCAGATGGAAGAAAACACCTTGATACACATCTCAAAATGACAAGGTAGAGCAGCTCATTTTGCATTTCAACATATGAATTTCCATTTATTATAATGACTTTTTTTATAATGCAAAAAACATTTAAATTCTGCAATCCATTTTCATTACTTCATTTCCACTAAAAATTGGCTGATATCTGGTTGTGCCATAGAGACATTTTGAAGAAGACCTCTTGTTCTTCCTGTTGGGAGGGGACAGGTGTGACACATACTGGGACTTCCCATGCCACAATGTCATAATATCTGTTTCAAGCACTTTATATTTCTTTCACAAGACAGCAATCCTTTTTCCAAATAAATGATGACTGAGCCTAACAACCAGTCATCAACTTTTTTATCCCATTTTATAGACAAACAATATTAGATACAGCAATGACTTGTCCAAGTGATTGTATCACTGGCAGGACAACACTTCTCTAACAGAAAAAAATTACAGTATAAATAGTTTCACGTGCCCCAAGTTAATCTAGTACTTTGCAAATTGATGCAGTTATAACTGCTTTAAATAAGCATCAACTATTTGGCATAAGTGCTTTTTAAAACAAATGTAGTATACAAACCAAAATTTATGATACTTTTAAATGGAATTTTAGGAGAAGTTCTAAATGGCTGAACAAATTAATGTCAAACCTTATTTGAACAGACTGATATAACTTCAATTATCAAAGGGAAGGATCTTGGGCTCTATACTTTTTGAAATGCTTGTGCTCTGAATATGAACATTTTGATGACATTGTATTGGACTGACAGTCATATCACACTGAGCCTTTTAAATTGTCTGCTACTAAAAACATAAAGCAAAACAAATTTGGAATTATTGCATATGTAAGTAATGAAGTTCATGTGAAGGATGAAATATGGAGCTAAGGATTCCACTTGTTGCACCACATCATGCTCTGCAGGGCAACCAGTACACTTGATACAAATTCTTGATCCTTCATAGGGAGGAGTATTCAACTTCTAGTTTCTCTGGGCACCTTATTGAAAGCCTGTGGTTATTGACTTGCAAATGTAAGATTTTTTGCCTGAATTAACAGGTAAACTGAAACCACGCCCTGTAATACTATTTGCAGATTGATGCTATTACTACAGAAACTAGAATTAGCTGCAAACAGCTTGAAAGCTAAGCAACAAGACTTTTTTTTTTTTTTTTTTTTTAATAGAATATGATGTTCTGTGTTTCTATTTTCTGGTTTCATCTTTTGCATTTTCCTGAGTGAGGGATGAAATATAGATCTTGTATCTGATTTTTTTTTAACTTCAGAAAGATGCAGTATATTCTGAACCTTCACATGCAAGCCTATTTTCATGTGTTTACTATAAAGTCAGAACCTTCAAAGACTAGAAGCTTGTCATCTTAATTCTATATTTGGCTGATTCAAAAGAAGTATCTGAATAGTAATTGAATTTGTAAGATTTCATTATTCAAAAGACAAATAGAAAGCAAAGATCACGAAAGAGATGCAGTCAAGACTGCAGTTCACACTGTGATCCAGTGAGGAGATGAAGGTGAATGCAAACAGAAGAATAAATGCCATTCTGAAAATGGAGTGTTTCGATTCCCTTCCTCCTCCTGGCAGAAGTACATCACTTACTGTACTTCAAGTTCAACATGTTCTATTGAGTCACCATGGAAAGGGCTGACAAAGAATGTGTCCTTTTCAAGTTTCTTTTAATGTTCAGAGCAGTGAACCACAGCCTTTAGAGGACACTACTCATCAGCTTTGTGTTAATGACACATTGTAACACATATTTTAGATTTTTTTGTAGCACATTTTTGACTAAAGCATACAGCAAGCCCTAGAGATGTAGAAATTAAGAATTCTCTGAGATTCACAGAGAAGAAGAAAGACCAAAGGAAACTCTGGAATCAAGTAAAAACGGCCTTTCAAAGATGACCTTCAACTATTTTTGTCACTGTCAAAACTCAAAAGGAATTGCTGCCAAAGACTCCCAAGACACCACATACAATGAGATAAATGTGTATAACACCTGCACATGCTCACTCATCTGCAATGGGATCATACAGAAGTCAAAATTAGGACTGCAGCTTTCTTCTGCTCCATATTGTACAAAAGGTTTTGCAGATACCTGAGAAAGCTGCCAAGCTTGCACATCATAAAGATGAAGAGTTCACTCTGTTCTCTGGTTCAGTTGTATTATTTCATTCAGAAATAATGTTCAGTTGTATTATTTCATTCAGATTTGTAATGAGCTGAAAGGTCTGTTTGGACAGAGATCTTTGCAAACAGGTATGTAACAGTGAGAGCAGGATCCATTGGGATGATGTTGTGCTGATTCCTTACAGCAGCAGCTGTGACAAGGGACTATAATAAATGAAAAGGGGTGGTATCAATAAAAGGGACAATGTGGCTATACTGTGCCACACACTGTATGCAGTCTAACTGTGACAACCACCAGTATCTAAATGGCATCTGATTCATTTTCTTTCTATAATTTCAGTAAGTAACCCATCCTTATTTCTGAATGTTCATATTCATCCTTATTTCTGAATAAGGTTAATATCTAGGTATAGTATGTCAAATTATGTGTTTTTAGAATGAATCAAACTGACACATCTCTCTTAAATAAATGCTCTTCAAAATTGGTGGGAAAATGGCAGCCATCAATGCTGACATTTGAAAAAAGTAAGTACATAAATAAATGAAGGGAGAGAGGCAGTGGGCCTTTTAAATTCTGTAGCCTTCAAAAATCACCCCTGTGTCTCCCCAGTAGACCACATTATATCTTCAATTTTCAAACAAAATCCCTTTGACAATACAATGTAACTTCTGGATTGACTATCTAATCTATTATTTGAGTAAGCAAATTACTACCAGTTATGATGTAAAGATGACAGACATTGTGTCTTCAAAAAAACCCTCCCTGTAAGGAAAATTAGCTTTTTAGCACATGCTGCCTGGGACAGACAAATCTGTAATTTTTTCATGAGTAAAATGTAGACAGGGGGCTCAGTTCTCACCTCTATTCTACTCTTGCCAGTGCAGTTACTTTAATAGTTCTAAAGAGGTTCAAATATGTACAATGCAGCCCAGTGTTCTCCAACAGGCACAACTGGTCTCCTCTGCAGTTATCCTCTGAGCTTTCTGGAAGCAGATTGTCTTTGAGGCAATATCCCCAGGAGCATCTTTCCCACCATTTCTCTTGACTGTTCCAGTGAAGAAAAGGGACACAACACCTACCACAACTAAAAGTATATCCCTTTTCCAACACCTTCCACTTCCTACACATTTCCTTCTAGCTTCCCAGCTTCAAGTACAGCTCAGTCTGGGAGCTGATGATGCAGAGATGGCTGAGCTGACTGCCTGCCTCCCTCCTGTTTGGATTACAGGCAGGATCAGGCCCATTTCATTCAGGACATCTGTCCAACTTGGGGACCTATCCATGTCATCATTCAGCAGGGCCATCATTCAGGTACAGCCCTGAGAGGACAGCACAGCTTAGCATTGTACAGATGCAGCATCACTCCCTTTACAGGGAGGGTTCAGAGCCTCTTAGGGACGTAGCTTCTACTACTCTGAATGCAACCAGATAATAACTCATCGTTCTTTCCTGAAGGCAAGGTTTGCAGATTCCTTAACAGCAGAAGCCAACACACAATCAACAGACTGAAACCAGGTGTCACCTCAGTAAAGCCCTGGAGCTGCTGGCCTCTAAGGATACAGCTACAAGTACCAAAGAAAGATGCCAGGGACTAAAGAATAAAGACAGAGCCACTTTTCCTGGCTATACAGTGTTCAGATGGGAAGTGACACAGTATCTGAGAAACACAGTGCAATTTCTGTCAGAAGCACCGCCATGGAGACAACTTGGGCTTCACTAGACACAAGATATCTTCTCCCAAGTTCATTGTGTCAGAGTCTAAATTTCTGGTATTTACTTATCTGCTGAAAAATCTTACTTAGCAGCAAAGGCTTTACACATTCAGAAGTACAAATGCAGGCTTGCTCTCCCTTCAGGCCTATAAAGTGCAACAAACTCTGAAGGTCCACTGAGGACTCGCTAAACCCAAAGTATAGAAGACAAGGTCTAAAACTATAAATTCTTACTGGCAATATGAGCTATCATCATATATCATCATATTGGTCTAATCAATCAAACTAATAGCAGTTTACCAAAATTCCTCAGCACTTTGGAAAGCATCAGGCCACTTACTTGGGTGCCTAGATTTGAATTGTTCACAAGTGACTGCTCTAATGGGCAAGAACTAATGGGACAAGCCATTACCAAAGCCTGCTCCAGTTCTCATCTCTCAAATATTTTTGCCTCTTTATTTAATTGTCTGAAGAACATGAGATAGGAAAACAAAATACTTAGTCATATTTAGCCGTTTTTCAGCTAAGTGCAATGTACATTTCTGGATTGCAGAGTTGATTTAATGAAGAACTTCATGTCAGAATCTCTTCCCCAGTAAAAGACACAGTATCAGCTGATATAAATCTCCAAAGTTCCACTCATTATGTGGATTACTTAATACAGATGGCTGATAACTGTTTGAAAATTCCCTTGTTTACTGGTCTGTGCAAGCCTCAATTCAGAAGTCTAAATGTACCCCTATTAAGGAAAAGCACTTAAGCATGTGTTTAATTCCCCAAGTCCCAGGCTCAAATGCTTTCCGCAGCAGAGCTGTTGTAACTGTGATCGTCTAAAGAGGCTGCTTTCCAGAACAGGGGTGCTTTTCTGAATGAAGGCCACAGCTCATTTTAAAAATATGCAGCTGTCTTACTGAAATAAATGGTGTACTGTTACACTCCCATACCTGGGTGAAGAGACTACCCTTTAGCAGGGCCCTTTACCCACTGATTCCTTACAGCAGCAGCTGTGACAAAGCATTACTACTGAATTAAAAATCTGGCTTATTTTTCTGGTCATCTGTAGTCTTAATTGCATGATTTCAAAATGTGGGGAGAAAAAAGTCAGTGTTTTGTAGCTCTCTGACCTCTATGAGTTTCATGATTCTTGGAAGAAGTATTATTTTATGAAGCTGCACTATTTAAAATGAATGTAACAACATATTTTAGAGCTAAATTTTGCTTTTCAGAAGAAATGTTGCATCATTTTTTTAACCATAATTTATATAATTCCAGATTGCAGTTTGGGGATCTAGAAAGCAACTTTTTTTAAACTTAGAGTAAAAATTTCTGTATTAACAACATAGTTTCTGTTCATCAACATTCTTGTTTCCATTGGGATTTTTTTTTGGTTTTCAACTCTATAAATCCTAAATGTGCCTTTCATTTGATTTTTCCACACTTTTAAGTACATCTGTTCAACATTTGGTTCATTATATACTAGAAAATATGCTCTGAAGAAATATTCATTTTTCTTTTCAGCCTACAAAGAAAATGCAACAAAGCTGTACTATTTTTTTTTTCTTTTCAGTAGCTCATACTTAACTAGCTAACTCCCACATTTACTGAAAACAGAGCTGTGATTTCATTGACATGAGGATAACTCTGTGCCAAAAATATTTGCTAAAATATCATAGAATCACAGGATGGTTAAGTTTGGAATTGCCCACTGGACGTCATCTAGTCCAACCTCCCTGCTCAAGCAGGGTCCCCTAGAGCACTTTGCTTGGGATTGTGTCCAGATGCTTCCTGGATATCTCCAGGGAGGGAAACTCCACAGTCTCTCTGGGAAAGCTGTTCAGTTTTTGGTCCATGAAGAAGTTCTTCCTCATGTTCAGGTGGAATTCCTGTGTTTGAGTTTCTGCCCAGTGCCTCTTGTCCCATTGCTGGGCACCACTGAGAAGACCCTGAATCCATCCTCTTGGCAAACTTCCTTGGGAAACTGATGGACACAGACTGACACTCAGTCTTCACTTCTGAACTGAGATATAGATTCCAGTTCCTAACTCTTAGAATCCTAGACAGCATTAAAACAGTATTACGTCTTTAATCTATTTTATGGCAAGTGACACCAGATTAGAATTAATTTTAGTAGAAACTGTGATCTCTTTCACTACCTCCTCTACTATCTTTTACCCTGTGTGATACCTGTCAACAACCTCTATACTGGGAAGATGGTGATCCCACCTATTAAAAAAGATATCTCCCCTCTTTAAAAAAAAAAAAAAAAAAAAAAATTATCTCCCTCTTTTAAATAGTGCTAAACAAACATTGCTCATAGATCTAAAGTTATTACTGTCATTTTGTTCTGTTAAAACCCAGAAAACAGCAGAGCAGATGTGTTAAATGCTGGAAGATATGCTAATTTGGATGAAGAATGGAAAATAGCAATAAACATATTGTACACTTCATGCTGCAAATCATGTCACCTCCTCAGTGCTCTACTCCAAGCTGCATCAAAAGCAAAAAAAAAAAAAAAAAAAAAAGATTAACCTGTATGAATCTAAGTTCTGAATTCCAGTGAGTGTGACATCAGTATAAGTTTTCTTCAGTTATGGGATGGAATAGCCTGGCCAAGGCACTGACTTTTCTGCAGGCTGATATAAGGTACAAAACCTGAAAATCATACATTTGCACCTTTGCACACCAGCCAGGCCTGATGATGCACAGAATATGGACTGAAATGGAATGCAGGCTGGCTTCTCAGACTGAAACAGCAGCAATGCCTTCAAACAAAATCTGCCTGCTGCTGTAAGAGCCCTGAAGTTCTCAGGTGACTTTGCTACTTGCCAGACAGTAACACAAATGCAACTGCATGTTGCTTCAACCAACCTTTTTTTTCATCTGAGTACAGGATCCTCTGGCCCCAGGCTGACTCCATGCAATTGCCTTAGAAAAACTAAAATGAGGGAGGAAAGGGAAATGTGTAATCTACTTGATCATGCAGATTTTCAGAGGACTGCACTTACCCAGCTGCCAGATCCCTGCCTAAGATGACAGGTTTTGTCATGAGAGAAGAGTCAGACTGAGAGTGCAAGGTACCAGAGGAAGATCGAGCACTTACCCATAAGGTAACAAGGAAATCCCATGTTCTCTGGAGGAACAGCCATAACCTGAACTGCCAGCACTGAATGTTCTGCAGATCCCACTGGTGAACAATTTATAGCTCTGTTTTCTCTCCTGGATCATTTATTTGTGTTTCATTTGTGGGGGATTGCAAGTAGTAGAAAATAGGGAGATATGGATTAGAAATTTTACCAAGTATCTCCATTACAATTTGCTTTGGGACAGCTAGATTCATTCCCGACACTTTCCTCTGCAGAGAAAAGTCTAGTCTGTGCCTCTTCAGTCACCCCCTTTATTGCAAACAAAAAAGAGAGCATGGGATCTCAGTAGTTTCATCTTAACTCTTCTAATGGTGGGTGTATTATTTCTGAGGGGCTCCGATATGGGGAGTGGATCCCTTCTGAAAGAAAGAAATTGGGTTCTCCAGTCTCTCATAAGGGATGACTGGATCCCTTCTGAAAGAAAGAAATTCACAGAATGAATTTTGTTGTCCTTTCTGATATGATATATTAAGTGCTATCCAGTGAAATGGTTCAGTTACTAAGGTTTAAGATTTGTTCTCTGGTTATATAATTTGCCACTAGGCACTGCTGCTTTCTTTCTGGAAAACATGAACCTCACCAAAAAAACCTAAAAATAATGGCTATACGAGTACTTAGGGAAACACCATTCCCTTTTAACAATTCTGTTCTTGATAGGGAAAAAAAAGCCAAAACAAACAAAACCCAAACACTTTCAGTTCTGCCATTCTAATATCATATAAAAGCATTTAATTTTTCCCTCCTGCATGCAAAGCTGTGGTAGCTGATTTTTTAAATTATTTTAATGTGCATTTATAACTGCTTGGATTAGTAACAATGCATACTTCAAGCCTGTTAAAACTGCCCGCTTCCAGCATCTATCAGAAGTGGAAAACACCACACTGAACTTGAGTAACTCCTGCAGAAGGATTACTCAGAATTCTGTCTGACTAGGACTCTTCTCCAAAAGGTGGCATTAAGATTTATTTTCTTCTTTGGGTTTGGCAACATTATATTCTCAACAGATTGGTCATTTCCCCTGATCTTCTTTTCCAGTTTTTTTTTTTTTTTTTTTACTTCTCAGGGTTTCTTATTAAAAGTACTCCATCCATTTAATGACTTATAAAAATCAGGATTGGTTTTGGATAGAACTGGTAAAAAGTGCTGGAAAGGTGGTAACCTGAACTCCCCAAGTAAAATAAAATTTGCAGACAAATATTGCTGTTATGGGAGATAAGAAGGAGAATGGTTTAGATATGAAGTTATTTTTATTTTCATAACATACCCCCAAGTGCTGCATGCTCAGTTATCATGAGATACTGTGTTACTGAATTCACCTTTGGGATCACTAATGAAGAAAAAGATTCAAATAAACTGTACTGGAAGGGTTCCACTAAGGGTCATGACTCTTCATCTGCCTCCTATTTGAAATATCTTTATTCTGTCTCCAAAAGGTAACACTGTTGGCACTCTCCCTCAAATAACTCATCCACTCAGCCACTTTATAAGCACTACTGGCCTTACACACATTAAGGCCTGGAGAAAAATCTTTCTCTATCTTTTCTCACCACACCCTCTAAGAATCCACTGGGACCCCTATGGGTGTCATTGCTTCCTACAGCAAACCATCAACAATCAGCTAATTTATACTCTTAATGAATCCCAGCATTGTTTATGCTGGCTGACATGCCCCACTGCAGAAGAGCAGCAAAAGCTGAGACGCACACCCAGAAAAAAATATTCAAGCATATTCAAGCATATTTATCAGATCCATCTGATATACTGCTTGCATGAGCCCCTGTGGAAATGCTGACTTGATGCAGAAAAAGAGAGCTATGTGGGCAAATACACTGCAGTCTAGAAGCAGTCTTGGACTGCTGTTCTGACTGTGCTCAGAAGAAAGGCTTTTGGATGATACGTTGTGCTAAGCAGCTCCTACTGAACTTCCATCTGATGGTGTTCCTGCTCAAGGGCTCTTTTTCCTTCATCTGCTCCTTCCTGGTAACAGAAGCAAGGTCACCTAGGTGGGAGGTCCATTTAATTTATTATTCAAGCATTTAGAAAGGTATAGATATTCAGCTTAGATATCTGGTGAGCCAAAAGTCACACCACTTTATTTGAAGTACAAACATTTTAATAGTCAATATTTAGCCCCTAATGTAATCCCAGTAATTTTTCAGTATTCCTTATAGCTTAATTTTCTGTTACCATTTAGCCAAATATACTAAAGGTTTCTGGATTACAAATTACCTGAAAACCACAACATTTAATGACATTAGATTAAACTTACCAATTTTTTTCCCTTACAAAACTAAACATAGTATAAATTCTTTTTAAAAAATTTTATTGCACATTTTATGCTTTGAGAAGCACTGAAAGTACATGGTTTCCACCAAGCACACGTGACTCAAAGGAATAAAATCTGCAGTTAGGCTTGTAAAAAGTATATTATTTTTAAAGCCCTAACCCAATGTAGCGGAAAAGTCTTGTATGTCTTTACCTCTTTTATAGGCAAATATTAAGTGCAACCCCAACCCTTTATAACAATGTATCATCTGTTTCAAATTGGAAGGAAATCAACTCTCTAATATGGTAAAATAACATGTAAGTTAATTTACTAATTGAACTCTCTGGTCTTGGACTGCCTGCAATAAACCTTGACAATCTGAGACCCAAGCAAGCACTGCTAATTTGGAGAGTGGGTTGAATGTTGCTAATTATAGATAGCTGACTGTTTCCACCAGTATAAAAAAAGACCAGTTGTCTGCACACTCAACATTCAGGACAAAAACCCACACCAATGCCATGTTATCATTGAGAATTGAAACCCACAAAATTCAGGAAATTCTGAGCCCTGGTTCTCATAGTAATTACAGCTCAGCAGCATCCCCTCATTCCCTGTTAGGAACCAACTAAAATCTCACCATTAGCATATTCATAGGACTGGGCCTTCAGACACTCGCAGTGCTTGGGGCTTTTTTCCCCAGACAGTGTTAATGACAAACCACAGTGGAATTCAGGTGTTTGTGAGCCAGCAAGATTTTGAATGACATTCTCGAAAGGAAAAATTTCACAACACTAGTTGTAATTGTGGTGTTAAATTAAAGCCTATTCTCCTGAGCAGTGAGAATGTGTGGTACTGACTGCTGGTTACAAATTATTATTATGAAGTATGTGGACTGCACAAAGTATGCACAAACACTAGACAGCAAACAGCTTAGGAGGTTTGAAGTCCCCATTTTTAGAAATGTTGACACTCAAAGATAAAGATTGCAGGCACTCCCCATATCTAACAAATAGAACTGGAATGACAAGGAAGAAAACTATATTCCTTGTTGGAAGGCCATTCTGTCTCCACTCAACAGCCACCCCAGGTGTAAACCACACAACCCCACCTGAAGTTCTCTCTCCTGTGTGCACTGGAGCATCTCTTCCAGAGGAAGCTGCCAGCAGAAACCCCAACAAGCCATATAATGGAGGTCACATGGAATTAAATCTGTAACTGCCAATAACTTGTCAAGCATATATGAAAACAAGGTTCAGTTAGAAGGAGGGGAACCACACTGAAATGCTTACACAGAAAAAAATAGTATGGGAATGCATTTGTGTGAGCTACTTTGTCTTATGTAGGGCTGAAAAAGAAAAGAAAATATATATCTTTTCTCTAGTCAGTAGAGGAAAGACCTCTACTATTCAAATAGACAGTGGCCAAATACACTGTTACCACTTATAAGTCCCCCAGTTAGCAGGAAAAGTATCATTAATATTGTATATATATATTGGCTCACAGTGAAAAAGAGAGGATTTTTTTTCCCTGAGATCAGTGATCTTTGGTTACATCATGGCCAAAGCTTATTTCCAGTTTCCATTCCAGCAGCAGTCTAACAAATCCAGACTTCAATGATGGGTTTAAACAAGCTTCAAGCATGAGAAGAATGTCTTTATTAAAATATGAATATGTAAGCTTGTACTCTGTGCAACTTGATGTTCCAAAACAAAGCTTCCTTTTCTCTGCAAAAAAGGAGACAGCCCCAGAATTAGTAAAAAAAAAAAAAAAAAAAAAAAAAAAAAAAAAAAAATTAATTGATACAGCTATTAATCTGCTCCACTCTTCTGAACTTCCAGTTGGGGTGCAAAACTCTTACCCATAGTTCGCAAAACATGTAGACAAAATTTATTTCTGTATCCAAGTAAGGTTTGTTGTAGTTTGCTGGTTTTTTTGGTTTTTTTTTTTACACTGAAAAATAAAGTCTGCTTGCTATGTTCTCTTTTGGAATAGGTCTCCTGAATCCTTCTTTTTGCACAGCTGTGTAAAAATAATGTATGGCTTAAGGTGGACAAGCAAGTAGAAATACCCTTTAAAAGTGGAAAGAGAATGGTCTTTCTTATCACACTACTCTGCTGAACTCAACTAACCAGTAAGTTTACATAGTAGACATAAAAATTGATAGACAAGACAGTCAAGGCTAAGACTTGAAATGCATGGAAGAGAATTAATCCACAGTGGCATCTTCAGAAACAAAGAGTGGGGGAGAAAGTGGACATCTGACCCATGTGTGAACAATTCCTGTGAGCAGGTACTGACCATCACTGTGCATTTCTTGGTTTAGTGATTCAGAGATTCGTACCTCTAGGCCAGTGAGACTATTCATAAATTCTCCAAGTCTTCACTCATTTTTTTCTTCCCTCTCTGTCACAGTTTACCACAGAATTTTATTGAATAGGCACCGAGTGATATACTCCTCTTTCAAGTGAATAGTTTAAGGCATTTGAGTGAGCAGCTCTAGTACATCTTCTGTAGGGAGAAAAAATTAATAGGTGACCTCTAGTCAAATTAGACTTTAAATCCCTTTCCCTTTGAAATTTGTGGTTTTTAATACCTGCTCAGTAATGCAAAACGTCTCCACAACTTTAATGTTAATGAGATATTACTGAGGCTTACTTGAGCAAGGAGGTCCAGATGGGTAACTTTTCAAGATCTCTCTATGATCCTTCAAAACAGCAGACTCAGAGTTCAGCTGAGCTGATGTTCTCATGTCTTTAAAACAGTTCTTGACTGAAAAGGAACTATTAGACAGGGAAATGTAAGGATTCAAAGGTACTTCGTTCTCTGTCAAAAAAGAGAAGGCAGAAAAACACAGAAGTGATTGAATTGAAGAAACCAGACGGAAGAGGTGCACAGCCTCACTAGCTCTCAAGAACTTCTAGCCTGATGGTTGAGTTTACTAAGAGTTCCTCTGCTGAACCTACTCACATCTTGGCTGAGCACTGACATACAGACCTGGCAAACAAGCATGGTCCAGATAGCCTCAAAGGAGCAGCGTTGCATCATCTAAGCATTTAACTCCCTAACAGAAATCCACATTTGCACCTTCCTCCTTTCCCCTCCAGAACTTCACATCATAAAATTCAGCACCAGAAATCACAACATGGTCCTCCCCTCAAAACTCAGAAGTGACTGTTAACTCAGGTTTGATGCAAATGATTAGGACAGTACAGAGTACTGTACTGTTACTGCTGTCTTTACTAAAAAATAGAGAATTGTAGGGTATGAGTGGCAACCAAATATTCTTAGCAAGTGACACAAGCAGAACCCTGTTTTTCAGAGCAGTCAAGGACGCTGGGCTTGAGATTCTTAAAAAGCAGGGTCTTCTTTCCAAAACCAGCAATTTCTGTAAGTTACACAGTATCCACCACAAAACTGCTTGTTCTAGTCTCAATAAAAAGGCACCTAAAGAAACCTTATTGTTATTAGGGCAATTTTTTATCCAATACCAGCCCTTGAGCATCACAAGAGGCAGGTGTGCCCAGGAAATTGTTACTTTCCTCTTTAGCCTTCCCATGGAAGGAGTGGAAGGGAACACAGAAAGACACACAGTCAAGTTAGTTGTTCATCTTCAAACAGAAATACTGGATTACTAGTCTGCAAATTAACAGTCCTTTTTCATCTAGCAGTCATCAACACACCCCCAAGAAAGCTATAGAACTAAATTTATCAGAAACAGAAATTGTACCAAAGGTACACTTCTATAGTACTGTCTATTCAGAAGAAGGAAGAAAGGCTTAATGTACTCACCAGCTGGCAAAAAATATTCTTTCTAATTTAGCTTTCTAGTCTGGGAGGTCATTTATCTCTGCATTAAGGTGTTTTTTTGTTTGTTTGTTTGTTTGTTTTTTTAATTGGGAGAAACCAAATCTGATCCTGTAATACTCATGGCTGTAAATACAGATAAAGCTGGGTTGTGCCAAACTGTAAGGACAAAGCAGTCTAAGTGCAGAGCCAACTGTAATGCACACCAGTCATGACCTTCAGCAGAGAAATGCTGCAGTTCAAGAGATCAACTAGAGTTTAAAATTTTATTACATGAGATTTTCTTTAAAAGCCCTATTTGACTTTATGATTCCTCTTCAGTGACAAACTTAATATCTATAGTAAGGCTGCTGTAGCAAAAACCATATACAGAAAAGTGAATTTTGAATGTGCTTTCAATGAAAAGCAATTTACAAGGCATCTTGGGGCGAATCTTCAGTGAGCTGTACAGGGTATTAGCCACCTGACTTGCATTAGCATCAATAAGAAATGGCACTTAAATCTCTGCACACTGAGCTAAAAATCTATCTGCTTGTATTGGATCATCACATTTTAAATATGACTTCATAACAGAAAAAAATGCTGTTACTGGAAGTATGGAAGTGTACAGTGGTTACAAGTGATCTGAACTGAGAGGATCTTGTAGTTTGTGTATTAGATATGTATGGATAAAGAGGTGTGCTTAGATTAATGTACAACAGTGACAGGCCCAATTATCTGGCAGCAGTAACCTCCACTGTCTGCAGTGCTCTGTGAGAATATTCATATAAATAACTTCTAACCATGCAGTAGACCCCAGACATGGTTAAAACTGCCCCTGGTTGTTGATGCTGGTATTTTGCAGTGACACTTCATTTATCCTAGAAGAGCATGACTGAATTTTCTGCAATCCAAAGCCATGTTCAGGTTACTCTTTTAAAAGTTGCACCATGCACTACATTTGCAAAGGACAGGTATCTAAAAAAAGAAACCAAAAGTGGAGAGCTCACATTTCTTGATATGACTATTTTTCTGTCACGTTTTATTAAACAATTAGAACTTATAAAATCAATATTTGAAAGCCCATGTATTACCAAAACTTTAGAGTGAGAACCACAACACTAATTTTTCTGTAAAAAGTGAGGTTTGATTTTCAGCAGTTAGAGGAAATAGGCAAATGTATTACTCCAGCATCATGCATTTCCACCTGGATTAGGTAGTATCTAGAGCCTAGATGGTCAAATGGGCAGGCTTGAACTTCTATACACATATTTACCACTGAACTCACTCCAACTCACCACTCAAGTAGAACATGGGACAAATTATTCTCCCTTTTTAACAGTGTTGAGTATATGCAAAATATTGAGGTTAGATCATTCTAAGGAGTTTGTGCCTTTCTTAACTGATAAATCACCTCACTTATGATTAGGACATTTTGGACTGAAACCAAATCAGCATATTGAAGGAACTGTTAGCACACTCCTTACTGTAAGAAAGCCAGGCTTTTTACAATACCCTCAGTTAGTAAATTTTATTATCAAAAATATCTTCATGTCTTTCTGTCACAGCCTATTTATTTAGACTTCAAAGGGCAAAGATGTACAACAGAATCAAAGACGAGAAAGTTACTGTTTTGATTTTTCATGTGCTTTATGTTTACTTGTCTTTTTAGTATGGAATAGGAAATAAATTCTGACCTTCCTTGTGGTCAACTCACATAATTACTGCTCATTGGTGTGGAGGAATAGGACAGGTCTGGAATATCCCAGTCAAGGCTAAAAGAAGATGAAGAAGTTTTAACAAGAATGCATAATAAGAGTGTATGGAGAAGAACAACTGCTGACTGCAAAGCACAGTTGATAGAGTTGACACAAGACAAAATGCTTAGGAAAACTGAAACCAACTCATGAGAAAATTGTTCTATCACTCTCCATGTCACAGCCATTCCATAACCTGACTAATCTGCCTGCCCATAACAGTGAATTAATCATACTTCTACTTTTTGCCAACGTGTGTTGCATGTAGTTATAAATCAGAGCAAAAAAAGAAACTTCACCCCCAACCTAACCTCCCTGCTTGTGCTATTCAAAGAGCCAAAGTAGTTCTCCATTTCTCCTGTTGCATATTCATATTATGATAAATATGTGAACATTTATGTATGCTGTAGCAATATGGTGCTCTCATCTTTTTACTTCTCACCACTTGACCCTCAGAAATATCCTTGTCTGCAGGCTGAGGATGTGGTACCCTGCTGAGATTAATTCCACTCAAAAAAGGGCCAAGGTAGAGGTGCATGGGATGGTCCTTACAAGCCACCCATGACTCAGTGCTAACTCAAACAAAGCATATTTTCCTCCTTTCAGTGCTGTGAGAATGAATGACAGGATTCTTCAAACAACACAAGGCAAAGGTGAAGAGAAGTGAAAGAAAACTTGTTTTATCCAGTGTGCTGGCATGGCTAGGGTAGAGTTAATTTTCTTCACAGTGGCTACTATGGGGCTGTGTTTTGGCACTGTGTTGAGTGCAGTGTTGGTCATATTAGGAAATTCCAGCATTCCCAAAGCATTTTACTAACTAAATGCCCCTACAACCTTGCTCCCTTCAGCAGTGTTCTTTTAATGTCTCCTGAGCCTTGAGTACAGCACCCCACAGTGGATGGCTGCAAAGGAACCAAGTGGCAAGCTGAAGCTGCAATCTCTTGTCCACTTGTTGCTTCTTGCATCTACACCATGCCCCCAAGGAGATGGTAACATTTTCTGTTTATATTTTATTTCTGTTTAAACATGACAGCCATGCACCCTGTGGCTGCTGCTCCTGACAGCAGGGGGAAGTTTAGGTAGCTTGCTTCTGCTCTGGTCCTGCTGAGAGCCTGGAGCTCAGAGTGAAACAAGAACTTGCAGGCACTGTGCACCTTCTGCCTGAAAAACAGCTTCACAAGTGGATCATGCAGCTTGCCCAATACTAGCAAGTGTCGACTCACCACCTTGTAACACTGAACATACATATATAAATAAGTCATTAAAAGGCCCTAGCTAAACAATGACGTCATATTAACCATATCCTGCTTCCACTGATTTGATGAAGATTATAAATTAATCATCACTGCACAGTATTATTACATTTAACATGTTACCCAAATGTCCAGTTATTACTGAATATGTGTTTATTTTGTTTAACTGGGCATGTATACCTCTTTCTCCTATCGAGATATTCAACTGGTGAGTAATTAAAATTAACAACCAATTATCAGAATTATTTTTGGGGACACCACAAATAGACCTTTGTAATGGTTTTAATGAAAGCAACAGCTGCTTTTATAGGTCTTTCTGGCTCCACGTCACACAGAGATTACGGCAACACATCTAGAACAAAATGTGATGCCATATCCCAGTCAAGTCCCAAAAATGTAAAATGTTACTACTGACTAAAAAGAAAGTGACTCTAAATAATCACCTAGTAAATAACTGTGAAGTCCCAGTGCAACCTTTACTGCAATATTCCAGATCTGGCACATTGGACTTCAAATAGTAATAATTTTAGGAAAACAAAAGCACTTTATTACTTCTTGTAGATGTGGGGATTTTTTCTCCTCCCTATGGCTTTAAGTCAACTTAAGTCCCTTAAACAAAAATAATTCCTTGCATTATGCATTCTATTAAAATAAATAACAGCTAATTAAGTGACAGGTAAGACATAGCACTAAATTCCTAGTGTGAATGAATATCCCATATGGCATCAGGCTTTTTTTGTCACACTCGAGTAAAGCTAGCTGTGAAAGAAAGCTTTTGCATACCACAGCCGTGGGCACCCTGCAAGAACAGTTCATGCAGATCAAGAATGTCAAGTGGCAGCCCAGTGGCAAAAGGTGGCCCACAACACCACTGTATCCAACCTCAACCAGCCAGCCACATGGCTGCTTGGTGCTGCTTGGACAGGGGTAAGAAAGGGAAACAGTGTGCAGATGGAGTCTGGAAAGTTTCTAAAATTCAAGTGCATAAACGTGGCTGTATCTGGTCTGCCCAAAATACCTCCTTGGGAATACAGTGGCTCCTATACAAAAGCTGGCTATCCCTGCTGTACATAGGCAGTGATGGGTCAGCCAAAAGGCTGTGGGATTTGTGGCAGCATACCAAAAGTTTTCCAGACTCTACAGGACCAGTTGTAATGTGCTGTATTACTGCCTTGCAGCCAAAGCAAAGGGGTTTGGGTGTAGAAAATTCCAGCCTAAATTTGGGGATGTGGGAATTCACCCACCATTACTTAGCTGTCTGCACAAATGCTCTGCAAAAAATAACAATCTTCAAACTTTGTTAAAAATGTGTTAGGGCTTACTACAGGAAAAACTCTATGCACCATTAGCAGGCCCAACCCAACATGCATTTCTGCACTTCATGAAAGCTAGTTAAGTAGATGACTGTCAGACTCAGGCAGCAGTCTGCTGGCAAAGGGGAGCAGATTACCCCTTTATACAGTATTTGCCAAGCCAAACCAAATCCTCCAGGGAATAGGGATTGGGACCAGGGTCGATGGGTTAGGTAAAGTGCTTATTTTAACCAAATATAACCTAGTGTGCTAACACAAACCACCTATATTTCCCTACGAGGGTGGGAAAAGTACATATGTTACTTATTTCCAAGTTACACACTCTAATAATCATCTATCTTCCCAATTTATGTGCATGTATAAATTTGTATGCAGATTTAACGTATCTAATATTTGAGGATGGAGACCGGAAGGCAGGAAGGTTAAGAAAGAAATATATTATGGCTTAGGTATATAAAACACAAGGTCAGAAGAGCATACAAGAACTGAGATGGCCAGAAGCCAGAAGTTAGGACACAGCAGAGTAGTGACAACCAGAATTTAAACAAGAAGGTAGACTAACCAAAGAAAATCACACACTAAGAAGCAGAGCTGGGCAGACAAAAGGAGAGAAAGCCCTTTTGATGACTTAAACAGCAAAAGCCTGAAGCATAACCAAGAAACACACTTAAAAATGCAAAATACCTGGCAGAGTTCCTTTGCATACTCAAAGAAAGGTGTATTACTTGTGGCCCCATCCCCTCACCCTCTGCCAGCCTAGTTGCAGATACTGCCAGTTTCCAGCTGCAGCTCTGATGGCCTTGAGGAAGACTGCAAGGGGCTGCAAGCAGCCAGTGTTCAGCTGCACCTGAAGATACTAGTATTGTTCTAAGGCTTCCATTATGACTGGGCTCTCCAGAATCCAAATTATTAATGAATAATGGGAAGATCCACAATATTGATTAGCAAAATAGGCAAAGAGTCCATGATGTCTTCTTTCACATGATATCAGATTATAACAGGCAGCAGATTCCTAATTGAGTAGTTTCTTTTTTCTTCTGTTTTTGTACTAACAGAAGTATTATGAAGCAATCCAAAGCAATGTTTAATTTAAAGATTCTCACCTGACAAGAGCCAAATTAATTTGATAACTGAAAGAGTCAAATTTGACACTGAAAATGTCAAAGCAACATACCAACAGCCCTAACTATGGCAACCAAAACTGGTACTTTTTAATTTGTTTTGGAACAAGTGCATGTGCTGAAGCTCTGGACCCTAACTTGGCTATTAATTTCTGTCATGTAGTCTTGCAGTTTCTTCTGGAATTTCATCAAATATGCCCTTTTTTATGAATCTTTATGATACTTATTTTTGCTTCCGCTTGATAGTGCACAGGACCTCCACTGTTTATAACTTCCAGCTCCACTCTCTGTCCCAAGAGGCTGAAAGTGTCACCTGTGTCAGCTTACAGGACTTTTTGATTGCATGCACACACATAGAGCAGAAATATCAAGAAGGAATACACACCCCAGGTACAGTTGAAACCCACCACGAAACAGAAGTAAACCACACATAAATTAGTGTCTATTACTTTTCTGTTTAGAGAGCATACTTCACATTTATGTAACATCATGAAAGACACATATCTGCATTGCAAGGGAAAACCCATAATCTGCCCACTGGGCTAATCCTGTCTGAGTCTCTTTTCAGCAAAGGCTGGAGGCAGAAATCCTTCATCTCACTTGATCAGTCCTACTGAAATCAGTTACACAATCAGCATGGGCAAGAACTGGCCAGAGTTGGCCCCAGTGTGACTTGTCCAAGATGGTCAAACATATGGCATGCTAGCTTGCTCACTAATGTGTTTCATGAGATAAAGATTATTAGAACTCACATCTGAGGTTTTTCAGTACACTTTGTGGGCTTCAGTCCTTATTTACACCAGTGAAAACCAGATTAATGCCAGTTTATAACCATGAAAATATTTAACTCCTAAATGTTAAAGAACTACAGTATGTTTAAAAAGGTCAAAGTGATAATCCTCTGTAGAAAAGAAGAATGCAAACAAATATCAACTAATCAAGGAACACATGCTGTTTTTCAGAATGCTAATATAAAGATTAATAGCTCTTCTTTGACATCCAAGTGCTTTTGGAAACTCCTCATGTTAAAACACTTTGTAAATCACTTTTAGAGAAAGAACATTCAGGGAGCTCCATTTAATCAAATTAACTACTAGGGAGCCTTGATAACATTCAATAAAACTTCATGTACTTAGAATTCTCATCTCTGTTCCTAGGATATTTAGTTGTTTGTGTTGCTTTACACCATTTTGCATTGCTGCGGAGCCTTGAGAGGGAATTAAAAATTTTTGAAAAGACTGTTCATTCCCCTTGTGTATGCTCATCTTGGACCCAGTCCTGGTCACAGTGAAGTCAAACTATTCCCAATGAATCCCTGGCAAAAGTCCCAGAGACTGCACTAGGAGTAAGAAAAGACATGTAAGGCCTGATCCAAACCCCCCTAAGTTGATGTAAGACTTTCATTTCTTTCTAATAGGCTTTGGACTCCCCCACAAAACTTGTTTAGAACTGCTGTTTTAAATAAGGTGCAAGGAGGCACAGGACAGATTTTGGTCCTGCCTGGCCCTGTCTTGGGGAACCATGAATGATATTTGTGTCTAAGGCCAAACACAGACAGCGACCACAAGGCAGAACACTATGGAAGAGAGCTGAACCCAGACAAGGCACAGAGCCCACAAGGGCAGGGAAGCTTTTTTTCCTCACTATTCTGCTGCTCTGGGAATGCTTCAGCTTCAGGAGCAATGCAAACAGACATAGGAGCCTGTCCCAACTCTATTGTGGTCCCTAACCTCTCCAGCATCATTTGCTGGAAGAGGCAGCATCCTCAAGGTGTGTGCAAGAGCTAGCCAGAGAAACCACAGAAAAGGACCTGCTGGCTCACTGCAGCCCCTGCTGCTGGCATGCAGAATATTCATCTCATATCCAACACACTGTCTCCCATACCCTTCCTCTACTTCTTTTCTTGTCGCTTCAGGATTCATTCTATAAATGGCACCCAAATTTAAACTGACACCAAATTTGAGAATGTAGGTAATACAAAATGGATGTAAATTGCTGAACGCAGTTGTTTTTAAGAATCACAGAGCTGTGGAGACCTAGGTTTCCATAAATTTTGCCACTGATTTGTTGTGAAATGTGGCTAGGCCTTTACCCTCTCCATGGCTCTATTTTTCCAACTGTAAAATAGACATGTTCTTACTGAGCATAATGGGAAATTTTCAAGATGTCTTGCATGTTGTTTCAGGTATAAAAAGCTCTATTCACAAACCCTAGCTTTCATTCTTTTGAGCTAGATCTGGACTGGGAAGTCCTGGGACATGTTCGTCTCTAGAGGTCTGCTTTGGCCAGGACCAAAGCTCCAGACACAGAATTGAAGTTCTGGGTTGTTGGCTTCCTGCAAGGGTACATAGAAAAACACAAGCAGAAACTCAGTAGGGGGAAGGTGACAACAATATTTTACCCCATCTGCATTTCCCGCAACTGACATTAAAATATGCAGTGATGTATTCTTTATGAGTAGACACATAATCATTTTGGGGTCTGATGTTCCTCCCACTGAAATACAACAGAGAAATTATATATCATACACAGTGAAGATTTTGACATTTGATTCCTCCCACATATTTGAACGAGAGGAAGGCATTAAATGCCAAAACCAAAAATAAGCATGCAGGACCTATCCTTCAAAACTGTAACTCATTCCAAGGCACAGCACTCACTTTACTTTTACACAGACCTGCATCCCACACAACACAAACCCAGTGGTTGTTCTTCAATTAACAAGACAATTTTTGCTATTTCTAGTGGAGCATAGAAGACTTATGTTCTAGCATATCTTCTACGAGTATATGTAGGTTAAAAAGAGAAATCCATTATCTCAATTTCCTTCTAACTCTAATAGTTTGTTGAACTTTTTCTATAAGTTTAATTTCTCTTTGCAGATTCCCCTCACAGACCAACTGAAGTGGTGAAGATGTACAGATTGAAATGTACATTACAAATGAGCAACTATTAACATGGGCCTCTAACATATCTCTAAATACATGGGCTCAAAATTGTTGAATTGCTTGTCTCACCTAAAATTTTACGTTAAGGTAAATAGTGCAATTTCCTGAAAAGTACAAAAAACTATTTTTGCTTGGAATGTTTTTTTGTCTTGCAGGTTAGAGTTCTGTTAAAGATCCTTCCCCATGTTTTCCAAGGAGCTTTCAAAATCCAGCAAGGTTCTCAAGTACAGGTGGTTACAAAAGGATCACCACACCAGTGTATGTATTCATACAAACACATTTTAGAATCTGGCTTTCTCTGTCTGTTCCACATCAGAAGTTGGTGAATTTCTCTACCACAGGGATAGAATATCTCTCATGGGTAAACTGAACCTCACTGAAGTGGTTTGGGACAGAAGAAATTAAATGAGCAAGCACTGTGCCAAACATGGTCTTTTAGGCCAGATCATACCCATTTCTGGAGCTCCACTATCTGAGAAGAGAGAGATGTGGATTTGGACCACTGCAAAATTTGGAAGAGTATCTCAGAACATGAGCTAAGTTCTGTAACCACAACCAACATCCTTTAAGCTCATTTTTAGGAGCAACTACTGTTGATGTAACCAAAATGTCCCACTTAGAGAAGATTTGTTCTTGTCTGAAATCAGCATGAGATTTCCAGCACATGCAACATTTATGTAAATGCAACAATAAAATGCAGCTATAGAAAGTCATGCCTATCAATTAGTGTTAGAGTAACCATTTTGAACATGCTCATATACAAACCAATTTTCAGAGGAGGTGAAATTTGCCATTATTAATTCTGTCCTTTCACTTTCAACTGTCTGGATGTAAGAAAAGCTCAAATGGTAGCTAATCTGACCAGAGGTATTGCACTCTAAATCACAAATTACTTTTTAAATTTCAAATTTCAATCTTCTCTTGCCAGACATACACAAAACAAAACTTTATAAGCTGATTTAGACCAACAGGTATAGCTGGGAAACAAACAGGGAAAAATTAAATAATATTTTAAAAAAAATTAAAAGATGGTAAAGTTCTACAGGCAGCAAAAAGACATGCAGAAAATCCATGACATTGCTGGAAATGTAGACAGGCTAAAGGGCTGCAAACCAGAAACAGACTGAAACATGACACAGTGCTAACTTCCAACTGCACTTGTATGGTGCTGGTAATGAAAGGACAAAGCACTCCAGGTATTCCCATTTTTCCTCTCTCTTGGTGAAAGCTGATACAGGCAGTCTGCCTTCTACCAGGAGATACTGGTCACGGAGCCATGAAGACTACTTTTTTCAAGAACACCTTTGGTTTCCCCCTTCCCCAATCACTTTCCCATATCTCAGGTAAATAACTGCTGATAGCAGAAGTAAAACATTCAATACACAGATGTGTTAAAGTAAAATTCTCCTAAAAACTGTATTCTATAAATGCACAAGAGTATTCTTTGTCAGATTGGAACTGTCCTTCTGGCCACCAGAAGACACACAAATGCAAAGAATAGATTAAAATTTTCACTGATATTAGTCATGTGTACAAGACATTATGAGAGAAGACGTGCTAAAGAGATGCTGCAAGCCCACACCTGAGGCACCTCAGATACACTGGGAGGGGAACACATGCGGTTCTCTCACACACTGAGACCCCAATGAGCAGCAGCATTTCAAGAATAAATTTCTTTATTGTGTTTACTCTGTAAGATATTTAGGTCACTCCATAAAGTTAAATAGCAATAATGAGTACTGATTATTTTTACCAGCTGACCTAATCTAGGCATGTATTTATGTTTTGCTGCATAAATAACTTGTTTTTACAAATCTCATCTATAATGTTTACAATGTTTATAACATCTCAAGATGTAAGAATAAAATGTTAACCATGTAAATCTCCTTACTGTTAGGAAAAAAATCAGCAGTATTCCACCTAGTTTTTAATCATGAGTTACAAAGTTAGATCACAGGCTAAAACGCAAATTACTATGAAGCTTATTGTAGTTTAATTGCTTCCTTAGGGATTTCTCTGGCATGAGGAAGTCCCCAAATGGAATGGAGCTGATCTCCTGCTATTACTGCAGAGGACACAGTAATGGCATGAGCAGGGTCAGCAAGCTGCAATGTTTGGCCAAATCCCAGCTGCTGTGTCTCCTGCCCTGCATTGGTCAACCATTGTTCAGCATTGGTCAACCATTCCTGCAGTAAGGGTCATCTTACTTAGATAAAACACACTGCTGATTCTGGTGCAAAACCTCCACACTATTACAAGTACTAATAGATTAAACCCCATCACTCCAAACAGTAGCTTTGAGGTTGCCATCATTTTCAGCTCAGCTCAACACCTGCCATGAAGTAGTTATCCATTTACCACACTGGAGCATTACAGCCTTGTAATTTATTTTGGTAGGGAGCAAGTGACAAACCAGAACAGATTTTATCAAATTAATGAAATTACAATGCATAATAGTAGCATTTATCTTGCTGTTAGTGATTACAAGCACATTTGGTAACTATGCACTAGAAGACCTCTCAGTGGGATGTTGACAACACTGAAAGAAAAACTGTTGTCCTTGTAAATTCAAATATAGGCATACACACTAAAGAACCAGTAAAAACATCACACCCAGATACAGATCATGAAGTTGTCAAGCTCATAATTTTCTGCACTGCCAGGCTAGGGCGGGTGATAAATCATTCAGATCCGTCCCACTCTTAAAATACTCATTGAAAACTGTTCAGAAAAGAAACAGTTGCAAGCTCTCACATTGAAAAACCCATGGATTTATATGCTTCTATTCCCCCTTTTCTCTTCCAATGTCTTCTTCTACAGCCTGTACGCTGTCCCTCCCCTAGAAGTGCAAACTATATGACAGAGGGCCAACCTTTTTTTTCCTTGGCATCTCACCCTTGCTCAGATGCCTTCTTGATAAGATCTAAAATGTTTTATCCTTTCTTCAGAATGGATTTTAAATAATATGTTAGAGGGGAAAGTGACCTCTAATTTACAAACTTATCAGCCTACTGCTGGTGAGGCAACAGAGGTTAAGTTAGGTTGTGTAGCATTTCATTCTCAAGAACCTCTTTGATCTGGTATTACAAATCTATCTAAATATTTTTATTTTCCAACCTAAAATGTGTCTCTGTCTGGATTAAGTAGGGAAAACACTTGCTCAGAAGAAACTGTGATGGAGAAACAGTACGTAGTACTTGGTATCTATGGGTATCATATTGAATGGTTTCCATTTTACAGATGGAAACATATCTGGCCCAGCTGAGACAGTAGGCATTCAGAGTTTCTAACAGCAGAACTACAGATAAATTCTCTTTTACTCCCATACTAGTGTCCTATCCACCAAACTGTACTACTCAGTCTCAATTTGTGCTGAAAATACTACCAATATTTTTTTTATTTCTGTCTCTAGCTGACCTATCTGAGTGAGGCTGCAGCCTGGAACCGATCCTCTGGGTCTCATGAGTATTTTAAACTCTTCTTTGTTGTTAATAGATTCTACTTTGTATCTGCCAGGTATGGGTTCAAACCTGCTGAAATAGGTTAAGAAGGACCTCAGTCCATGCAAGTACAATCTGTAAGTCATGCATCATCAGCCATAGCATAACTTTCCATAGATTTTTTCTGCACAAAAGACACTTCCATACCAAAGATGATTCACTTAAATGGAACTGTGGCATTTGATTGTCTCACATGCACAACCATGAGCTATAAGAAAGAAGTAGGGTTTCTAAAATGGATCAGAAGGCTTTCATTATGTACAAGTTTAAATTGCCTTCACAATTTATGCTGCAACAAGAACAGAAGAACTACCAGTAAGAGTTTGTAAAAATAAATAAACCCAAACAAAACATATGATGGTCTACAAACAAGAGTGATTTTCAAGTTTTTTGTTCTAAAAATTAACATCAAATGTATCTCATATTATTTTTTTTTTATCTTAACATTTCAGCTGTGCAAACATAATTTCAATCAAACCTTAAATGGTTTTTACCCTCAACTAGAACCCTAAAAATCTGTTATTAGCTATATTTGTGGGCCAATTCCTCTCAGCAAGTCACGGCCCCTGATAGATGTACTGAGTTTACATCTAGTTGACTTGGAAAAGTAGGGAAGTGTGGCTCTTGCCTGCTCTTCTCTCTTTTTCATAGAGGGCCAAGAGTCACTTGGCAATGCAGACTGGAAGAGTACTGTTTCCAATTCATGTGATCTGCTTTCAGAGGTGAAGATTAGATTATACTCCCTAGATTTGCTTTCTCCAAAAATGTTCTCAGATACTTTTCTATGACAGCTGTGTTTCTACTTTGTGCTTATCCAAAAGTTATTTTAAAAAAGCAAATCAATTTATTGGTATCAATGGATTGGCTCCAAAGTAGTACCCAAACATTATTAAAATATCCAGTTGTTTTTAAGACAACCTAGACAGGAAACTGAGAGAAGAACAGCAAAAATGTACAGAAATTCAAAAGACACAAATCAATAGACTTCTTTAGACTATTTTTAACATCAAATTTATTATTTTTCTTTTTTTTTTTTTTAATTTTATAACCATCTGAGATCCATATAGCCAATACCAAACTTTTCAGCATGCAATCAAAAAGACTGTGAAGCTGAAATGGAAACTGCTTCTGTTCCTAAGACAGCTACTTCAAAGAGACTGATATTAGAAAGAATGACTCTAGAGCACCTAATGTCCTTGCTCTTAGTGCTCAACATGAATTCTACTTACCTCTTAACTGCAACGTGCCTGGTGACTGAACAGTTTTCTCAGTGATCAGTCAGCCAGAGCATTAAACTGTCATAAGCAATATGGCCATAATCAGTCCCTGTTTCAGGGTTTTTCTGATGTCAGAATAATTTAGATGCCCAGATATCTGAAGCAGCTGTGCCAATGAGTATGTGAGCAGAGAAAAACGCAGCTGCTTTGCAATTCAGGAACACTGTTCTGGGTTTTCTTAAACATCTGGTAAATCAGATGTTCCTTTAAGGCCAAGAGTGATAGGTATCAAACTTTTATCTTGCCCTTATGCTGGTGGAGAGAAGCTAAACACAGTTTCTGAGAGCCCAATGTCCCTAGTCAAGCCTCATTGCATGGAAAACACCTACTTCTATGTCAAGGAAACACTTGTCAACAATATTACTGCTCATTTAAAGATTGTGTTGTGTTTGTGTAATTATTTCAGTGGAGATGGCTTTTACCTTAAAAGGTATCTCACTGAAACTTTTAACACGAATCCAGATACATGAGTAAGCTTATTCCATCAACAACAGTACTGACTGCAGTGACTTTAGTGACAGAAACACGTTTCTGCCTTTAGAACTGCATCTGTACAAAGGTGGGAAGGGCCACTTTAGCTGAACAAATCTGAGAGGACAGAGAATTTTAAGGAGAGAAAGCTCCCCTGGGATTTCTAATGATCTCTTCCTGCATGGTTCTGTCCCATAATCACTGTCCCTTTTAGACCAGGGATTAATGCCCTCTCTTCACTGATCACCTTGCAAAGTAACCACATCCATTGATGTCAGTGGGAAATATTATCAGCTTTAGAAAAACGTTTTTCATTAATTCACAAATGTTTTGGGTCAGGCTTCCACATCATCCCTGCAACCAGCCTAAAGGAGTCTTAGGTAAGCTTGTTTCACTGTGAAGAGCTGTCTCTGTACCATTAGGGCCAACTGAAAGAAAAACACAATATGTTCTAAAATTGTGCATGATAAACACAGTATAAGACTGTTGAAAAAGTAATATTAAACAAATAAGACCTAGTAACTGATGCAAATAAGGCCTGAGACTTTCTGTATAATGCCAGGAAGCTCCAAATAAAGGGTGTTGGGTTCATGCCCTTCTAAATAATTACAGTTTCCACAGAAAATATCAGCCTCCTTGAGATTCTTAAGTTAGGGAGATTTATAGTGATAACAACAGCAGTAGTTTATTTGAGGCAGTTAATCAAAATTCTAGCACTTATAAGCCCTCTGTGAACACTACAGATTTAAGAAATTGAACACTAAATATTCAAAAGTAAGCTTGCAATTTACACAAGTACAGTAAATTTCAGTTATGTGTTTCATTATACTGGTGCCTTATTGCTTTTAAGGGGTTTACAACTTGGCTGTAATTATCCACTGTGGGGTAAAATTTGGCATTAAAATAACTCTTTTCCATTTCTATTTCCAAAGAAAGTTACTTGCTCTCTGCTGGCACTGCATTCCTTGCACATGCAACACTCAGCAAGAGTTTTTGGGTGTGCAAACAAAGTAGGTTAGGTCTCTGATTTTGTGGCTTTTAAAAATATGTCTTTCATACACTCAAACCATATTGTACCTTTATTCACTCATCTTCCATTAATTTAGCCTTCAATTTAGGTTCATGGACATAGCAAAAATACATGTAATTTGTTTAGGAACCAAGTGAAACTATATATATAATTACATCAACCACGAAGGCCTTATTTTCACCAGAAAAGTCAAATTTCCAGCAGGATAACAGGAAAACATGGTGACGGCATTAAAATCCACCAGTGAAAAGATGTCATCACTTCTGCTTCCCCACGCTGTGCCAAAGACTTCTTGTGTGTCCCCTGGAGAAAGAGGTACCTCAGCACTTCCAACAGCAAAATGGAGCAACAGTAGTTTCCCACTTCAGGATCACTCTGAAAATTCACAGCTAAGCTCTTTGACAGTTTGCCAAAATCCCCAAATAAGGAAATAAATACAGTTATGGTCAGGTTCTACACTTGTAACACCTTTGAGTCAAGAGGGATGCCAGCCTCAGATGCTCTCACCCCTGTGCTCAGCAGCTCATTCCAGCACTGTGGTTTGCAGCTCGGTCTGTGATGGCTCCCTACAAAACAAATCACTGGACTGACACCACCAGAATCTGAATCTCCATTTCTTGGGCTTTTTTTTTTTTTTTTTTCCAGGAAAAGTGCATACTACATCTGCCATGTCCACAGATGCACCCACCCTGGACAGCAAGGGTGTCAGAAGCTCTGCAGGCAGCCTGTTGAAGGAGATGGTTGAATCCTGAGTAAGGGGGTACAGTTCACCAAAATTGTCCCTTTTTTCATGGTATAGTGAAGGTGAGAAACCCAACACATGCCATTAAGAAAGCAATCTGCAGATACTGGGTAGCAAACATTGCCTCAGAAAGGCAATATAAAATCAATAATAATAATAATAATAATAATAATAATAATAATAATAATAATAATAATAATAATGATGTGCTTGTATAAACAAGTAAATTAAACTCTGGTGGGATTTCAGTGCCTAGAGTTTTGGAGGAAGACTCTTTTTCTGGATATAATGCAAAGGAAAGATTATAAATTCTAGACTTGCACATGCGTTTGAGTTTTTGGAGGTATAAACTCCAAATCTCCAAGATAAGCCTGCAAGGAGTAGAAAAGAAATGCAAACACCAGTATTCAGACATCATTTAGAAGACAAAGGAGAAGTAACTTTCAACATTCAACTCTAGGTAATTCTATGCTTTAACAAGTTTCCTGGCCTTTCTCTTGCTCCATTATTGTTCTATTCAGTTGTGCCTTAAGTTTTGTCTTATGTCTTGAGGGATATGTGTCTGTATACATACACATGTATCTGTTTTTAGACATCTACTCTATCCTGAATACAAAAGTATAATAAGTATGATTCCTTATTTTTTTAATTTTAAATTTGAGTTCTCCAGATACAGGTTTTTGTATTTAAAGTTGTCGGATACTTTACAGAGATATGTCACTTTAAAGTTGCATTAATTTCTTACAATCCAACACCTTGCAGCTATAATTGTTATCTTTGTGTAATAGGCTCCAATCAAATCAGGGTAAGTGGCAACTCCAGAAAAACAGGGTAATTTTAATAAACTTTTCTGTCTAGGTTTAGTCCAGGCTCACCAGGTCTCTGAAGTAGGAAAGTATAAAGTATAAATGGAATAAAACCCTAGGGGGTCAAAATATAAAACAAAAACTCTTTAGACTTTTGCTCCTTTATGCTCCATGGTGTTTAATCCCAGAGAACCAATAAATGCAGATGGAGCACAAAAAATATGAACTCACCTTAATGTTGCATTTTTTTATAACTTCCACTAATCCAAATGCTTGCTTCACAAGTCATGTGTAAGAAAGAGTTTGCATGGTTTATATTCCCAGGATCCCATTATAGTAAAGCTCAAAAACAGTTCACTCAAGTATTAGTAAAACTGAAAGGTAAAAAAGGTCCAGATTCTCAGCTGATAATAAATCACGTCAAGCAAAAAAAATTCTGACCTCTGCTTTCCAGCATCACTCATTAAAACAAGAACTACAGAAATAAATATGGTAAATAGAGTATTAATAGAAATATAGATTTTTGCTATCTAAAGGCAGATGGCACAATGAAGATAGCACATCAGAATACTAAGTCTGCCTCTATAGAGAAGAAAACTTCTGCGTTGGACCCTTACTACACATTGCTCTCCCTGCCATTCCCTTGAAATAGAATTTTGTAACCTAAGCCAGCTTGGTGTCAGAGAGATTTATTTGGTGTATGCTCCTTTTGTATAACTATTTAGTTATTACTCCTATAATGCACAGCATTATCTGGAATAAGCCTGCACTACAGTGGTGAACCTCCAAAGTAGCTTACATTTCTTCTTATAATCCCCCACTCAACCTAACTCCCTTGTGAGATCTGAGAAAAATATTATTCATTCTACAGACAGAAATTTAGAAAGAAAGAAGTCCAACATTTCATAGAGAATCAGTAAGACATCAAGAAGCTGAACTCAAGCTGCAAAACCCAGACAGTGTTTCAGTACCATGAACAATACAGCACACTATTCAGTCCCATCCAATCTTCTGAGAATGTTTGCCCAAGATACAAGGTTGTAAGTTGCACTGGAGGAGATTCAGACAATATGGACCAAATAATTTTTTTTTTAATTCTCTTTTGGTCTCCTTTTTAGACAAATGTTAACAAACAGAACCACAAACAACTCTTTCAAAGCCCCTTTGTTAGAACTGAACCTGCTGGAACATAGCACCTATTGAGGTCCCTTGCTTTGCTTTGTTCCTACTGCATGAACAGAAAGAGAAAATAATGAAAGCTGCTACGTGGCATTTGCATTTTGGTATGTAGGAATCCTCCTAAAATAAAAATCCAGACAGAATCTAGAAGTGGAATATGTCAACAGAACAGCACAAGTGAATGAGAGATCTTCTTATTACAATCCCCCTCATGTTTTCAATAATTTAATTTTCAATTTTCTTGATCCTTTTCATGCAAACTTCTCACTTTCACTATCAGGCTTCCATGCTGCACAGAATCTCATTTTGTAGGCTAAAAAAGATAGAATGAAACCTTTAGGTTTTCAGCAAACACCACTGAGAAAAAGAATAAGACAGCTACTCCTATTAATGGCACAAACACCATTTTTAGTAAGTAAGGTTAAGCTTTTAGGTCAAGATTAAAATTGCTTTTCAGTTGTATTTTAAAGTCATGTTATTAACTTCAGTAGATCTACACTTACTTGTAGTAATAACAATAGATTCCTGTGACTGCAAGATTAAGCTTATGGTAATAAAGAGTTTATAGAAAACTCAAAAATTAATACAGACAAAGGTACAATGTTATTTTAAAGAAATCAGAGGAGATTCAATTCCATGAATAGAACTGTGTTTTGGAATACAAAGTTTTGATTCTTACATCACATCCCAAGCTTCCACAGAACAAACAGTTCTCAATAAATCCATTAACAGGCATGTTTGGGTACCTGGAGCTTCCGTGGGCACAAATGGAACCATTGCTCCCATTGGAAAAGTCTAAGTTTCTTTAAAGATGTGTACTGCAACTTTAAGTAACTCCTATTGGTAATCAAAATTTTTTTAAAATCCCACTTCTTACAAATCCAGATCTAGTTTAACTCCTACATTCAACTTTGCAAGCTAAAATTTTTAATAGTGACTTCCAAAATTATCACCCCACAGAAAAAAATGCAAAACAAAACAAAACCTTACCAAGCTCCTATTGTGAAAGTAGGGATATTTACACGTGGAAGTAGCACAAATATATAAGCATTTGTAAAATCTTGAGCAATATTATCCTTAGACCTGGCTTTTATTTGCAAATTAAGTATGCATTTTAAAACCTAACAATGACTAAATACAGGGGTGATGACATTAAAAATCCACTCACTGAGACTTCCTGCATATAACATAACAAAACACTTCAAATCTAATTTTCAGCAATTTAAGAACTAATTTTTAGTGCTGTTGTGTTGTAATTCAATATCGTTTACAGACATCAAATATGCATCCATAGCAATAGGGTAGAATCTTCAAAATGCAATAGCTCCATAAAATCAAACCATCACATGTATCCAAGAAGAAGAATCCATTTGTTTTTACCCTTCCTCCTCTGCTGCTCCTCCTCTGCCGAGGAACAAGAGGCTAAATTTCTTCTCTTCAAGACAGCAGTAGCTGTGAAACTCTTAGCCCCGTAAAGGACTGGCTCACACAAAACCACACTGAATTGCTTCCACAGCAGCTGTTCCTACATCTTGATGTGGTGAGAGGTCACTCAGAAAGAGATGCCACGTCTATGTGGAAACATTGACATTAAAAAGCTATCTGAGCAGACAGGTACTAAGACTGGCTCCATCGCACTAACACCTGCAGTATGCACCGTGTTACAACACCCATAAAAACCTGGATACACCACGAAAAATAGGAAAAAGGCAAGCAACACAGCAGTTGGCCCTTTCTCGTGTCACTGGAAGTAATGGTGAGCATTTTTGAACAAACAATTTGTCTAAACTAGGCGAGATGAATAGATACAGGTGAGTTTAGGCATTGGTCATAATTAAGGAAAAACAGCTCACTACGACTTAACTTTGGATGAAAGGCACAGCATGAAATTTTCGGGCTAGAGGTCGTCTGAATTGGCTTTACACTTTCAGGTCATTTGTTTTAACTTTATGAACAGTCTTTCAGGCAAGGAGAGAGAAGGGTCTTCCTAAACACAACACCATGGGGAAACTGCTGTGGCTTCTCTCTGAAATGATAAGCTCTGAGCTGGAGAGTCACAGGAAAAAAAGCAAAAGGAAAACGAACGTGAATTTTAAAGGGGGAATAGACGTCTCTGCTACGAGGCCCTCGTAGAGGGAAGAGTAAAATGAGACCAGTCTGTCACTACTTTCATAATTACGAAGGTGCTGTCTCAAAGGGGAGAAAACTTCCATTAGCAACTTCCTCTGAAACACCTGAAAAAAGCAGCACACAAGGGCTCGTACTCCCCTTACGCGTAATTCATCTGATAATGTCTAAAATTTATTAACAACAACTTTAAACACCGCTGAAGAGATACAGCTTTTCTAAACGAGAGTCAAAGACAAACGCTTTGGAAACTCAACAAAGCTCAACCGCATGGAGATAGGGGAAAGCGCAGGGAGACGGGACAGAGTTAACAAGTGTGGGGCTGGGTTTGCTTCGCCTGCCGGTGTTTCCCAAGGGCATGGTCGCCGGCGGGCCGGGCCGCGGCGGGGGCAGCGGCGGGCCGGGGACCCGCAGCGCTCCCGGACGGGAGAAGCGCTCGGGCCGCTGCCGGGCGAGCGGGGCCGGACTGCCGCGGGCGGCCCCCGGGAGGAGCAGCGGGGTTCGCTCCCGGCCTCGTCGGGCTCGTACCGGGCTGCCCCCGTACCGGGCTGCCCGGCTGGGCCTCGGCCGCTTCCCTCCGGGTGCGACACCCACCATCGCTCCACGGCCTGCGGCCAGCGGGGCCCGCCTGCCAGCGGGGCCCTCCGCCGGCTTTCACCCTGTGATACCGCACCGCGGAACACGGAACTGCGCCGGCAAGGCCGGCCCTGCTCCCCGGGGAGCTGGGCACCATCGCTCCCTGCTCCCTTGTCCCTCTCCGCTCCCTCTCCCCGCGGCGCAGAGTGAACAAACGCGCCGCCGTCTACCTGTGCAACACCTCCGCAACACATTTTATTTACACGGAATTAGCTCGGGGCATTGTACATTATATACAGATATTTTCCCCCTCCAACCAGGCAGATCTTGTGCAAGATTAGTAGCATCCTCTGGAGCGTATCCGACAGTCCACGGGAAATGTCCCCCCCACTTAGAAGTATCAGCTGTCAGAGTCCAAGTCACTTTTCCCGTCCTCTTGTCTCTTCTCCGGTGACGTTTTAGACGCTTTATTCCATTTTTGTGCGTTTTCTGATTCCTCCGAAGACGATCGCTTTTGCCTCCTCCACTTCGCCCGGCGGTTTTTGAACCAAACCTGTTACGTTAAGAAATTAATTTATTAGAGGGAAAAATAAAAATAAAACCATGCAAACCCGCAGTTGACCTCAGCCCCGTAGGAGCCCTGCTGGGGCCGGTGTGCGGCGCCGCACTCGGACGGACGGACGGAGGGAGGAGGGGAAAGCAGCCGCTCGGGTGGGACCGGCCGGGCGCCTTCAGGAGGCACAGCCGCCTGTCGACAATCCCTCGCAGCCCTGTGACAGGCTCAGCCGGCCGTCCCAAGGAAGGGCACTTGGAAATAATAAAAAACTTTCCCTCTGCCCCTGCAAAGCGGCCGCTCTCCCTCCGCTGGCAGAGCCGGGCTGGAGCCGCGCCGCGATACATCCGGTTCGGGCGCGTTTGAGTGCGAATGGGAGAGGGTTGAAGAAGGAAAAAGAAAGCAAAGTACCTCCACTTTTTCCTCTCTTAAGTGCACCCTTCTGGCCAGCTGTTCCCTCGTGCCCACATCTGGGTATTTCGTTTCCTGGAAGAGGTTTTCCAGCGCTTCCAGCTGCTCGTCAGTGAAGATAGTCCGGTGCCGTCTTTTTCGCCTGCAGTGCAGCTGGTTCAGTAACTGCAGCTCCGTCCGGGACAAAGTGCCCACGTTCATGTAGGGCAACATCTGATGGGGAACAGGGGACATCAGGACTGACCCAGTGCCCTCGTAACCTACGGACAGATAGACGAGTCGACGATAGGCTTTGCGTGAGATCGCTGCTTCCCCCCACTCCTGTCCCGTCCCGTCCCGAAAATGTCCCCTCCCGCCGTCCACCCGCTCTCCTGCGGGCCTCCAGCTCCCCGCCACCCGCTCCGGCCCCGTGGCTGCGGGAACAAAGGGGGCCCGACCGCCCCGTCCCACGCGGGGCCGCCTTACCTGCGGGGGGGACGCAGGAGCACTGCTGGGCGCCCAGGGGCGGCACGGCCCCGCAGCACGAAGGGCCCACGGGGGACGCCGGCACATGCAGCTGCCCGTAGTAGTAGTTGTTGTAGCCGAGCCGAGATCCAGTGACGGCCGGCGGCAGCGCGGAGGCGGGAGCCACCGCCCGCGAGTAAAATCCGCTGTAGTCGGAGGCGCTGCCGTAGAGCGAGTCCCCGTGGAGGCTGGGGAAGACGACGGGCGCGGCGCTCGGGGGCAGCAGCACCGAGTCCTTGCAGCGAGGTCTGGCCGCCAGGATATTGTCGATGCTGAACATGCTCACAGGCATGCCCCAAACCGTGCGGGGCAGGGCGGCGGGGACCGGCCGGGGGAGGGAGGGAGGAGGGCGGGAGGGAGGGTAGGTGGTGGCTGGGGAGGGGGGGGGAAGAGGCTGGAAGGACACGAAATCGAAACTTTTCGGATAAATTTTAAAAAGGGATCGGAGCGAAAAGAAAAGAGCCTTTTCCGAGGGCAGCTTGCGGGCAGAGTGTGCGTGTGTGTCTGTGCGCGCGTGTGCGGTGTGTGTGCGTGTGCGCAGGATCCACCCCTGGAACTTTCCCCCCTCAACTCTCGCCTGTTTACTGATCTCAACCCAGAGGGCTGCTCGGAGTATAATCCATCTGAACCTCTTCCCTTTTTTATACCCAGGCGACGTCATCCTGGATTTAGTTCCTGGTAATATGCAGATGACAAACAAAACCAGATTTGATTTTTTTTTTCTCCCCTTTTTTTGGTGGGGAAGAGGTGGGGGTTACACAAAGGAGTGAAAGCAGCCGGAGTCTGTGTATTGAGAATTAATGAAATTAACGTAATCCTTTCCATTAGTGGGCTTTTTAGAAAGGTCTCAGATTTAGCTTGATCTCTGCTGCACCGGCTAATTGCCCAGGTTAATCTTATTAATGCCATTGTGTAGAAGTGGTTAGCAGCTCCTAGTCTTGTCTATTATGCGCCTACTTTGGTCGTGTTAGTTCACATTAGTGGGTGCGATTTCCTCTGTCTAAGGCTCAGATTCATTATTTATGCTTCGAACTGCTTAAGAAGCACTTTAAAAAAAAATAAACTGCCACATAAACATGCAACGCCCCCCCCCCCCCCACTCCAAGTGTTTCTGTAGCAGGATTTGAATCTTGCTCGGAGGACTGAACGGGCATTGAAGAGTATGTGTTTCTCTGATTTTAGGTTTATGCAGTGAAGCAACAACGTCTTCACTGAGTAACTGAACTTTTTTTTTTTTTTATTATTATTATTTTCCTAGGTCACCTGGCGGAACAAGGACACATGAATATTGTAAACTTCTCTCTCTCCGTTTTCCTTTTCTTTTCTTCCTTTTTTAACAGATTCAGACAGGTATCACTTTTTATTTTTAAAACAAGCCAAGAGACGCAAACATTAAAGACCAATGCCATCTCAAATCCCCGCATGGGGTAGGTATTCCGATTTGCTTCTGATCTATCTTGGTGCCTATTTCTTTTCTTTTTAATCTTCAATTATCTAGCTTAGAAAACAAAGCCCATAAAGTTGCAATGATGCAGAGAACTTTATATTTTGCATGTTCCGTGAATTTTTAAATGGAGAAATTTTAAATCCTTAAAACTCTTCCTATTAAGAGGTTTGGCTCTCCTGGTAGCTGGCTCTTGTGATTTGCAGAATACTTCGTCTGTCACGACTGTCCCTGGGAATCCACAGGAGGTGAACTGAATAAGATTAGACTATTTACCCCATCAACTCTCCATCAAAGAAGGTAGGAAATTGTACGCATGAAATGAAAACAAGCCATTAGAGTCCGTTTACGAGGAGCACATTATTTTTCCTCAACAAAGAATATCCTCGTTAGCGCTTACTCGCACTTTATCTTTAGCCTTCCTTTCCTCGATATTCCAGGATTTAAAACCGC
This sequence comes from Vidua macroura, assembly GCF_024509145.1. Lineage (NCBI taxonomy): Eukaryota > Metazoa > Chordata > Aves > Passeriformes > Viduidae > Vidua > Vidua macroura. Next base: position 14,905,388 of record NC_071576.1, on the reverse strand, counting down.
ACCTGAGAATGATCTGAAACGTATTTATAGCGAAAGACTTGTATAAGCGTTAAAAAAAAAAAAAAAAAAAAAAAAAAGAATGCCAAAACTAAATTCTCGCTTTATTGATACATCGCAGTGTGATTAATTAGCTGCATCGGTTTTTACTTCAATTTATCTACCTAACCATTTCTTTACGCCTTTGGCATTTGGACCTGAACTTCTTGCAAGTTTTTCAAATTTGATGGAAAGTGAAACTATTTGACAGAGGGTTCGGCGGGTTTTTTGGTTAGATTTAGGATTTTTTTTTCTGTTGATGTTTTGAGAGTTTTCTTTATTTTTTGTTTGTTTGTGGGTGGGCTTGGAGAGAGAGTTTCGGTTTGTTGGGGCTTTTTGGTCAGTAATTCCCTGAGTGCAGCTGGTCACGCTGCATGCAGAGCAGCGCCTGCTTAATGCCGCCATCGGGATGCTCCTCCACGTCCTCAGCGGCTCTGCAGCAATGCGCGACAGCATCCCTCCGGTGGCCTGTGCAGCGCCGGCGGGGAGCGGGGCTCCGGGCGAGCCGGGCTCGGGGTCCCCGGGACAGCCAGGCCTGAGGGGAGGCCGGCAGCGGGGGCACGGCCCGCTCTGCCTCCGGCCCGGAGAGGAGCATCCCGCGGGTGCCCAGGGCGCTCGGGGCGGT